>NC_143058.1:78579642-78915000 GCF_052426305.1 Pelodiscus sinensis
ACTTGACTATGTTATCCCTACACTAAGGCTGGCCGAGAGACTGTCCCGGACTGATCGTAACAGACTGTTCTGTCCGCGAATGGGCTGAGAGTAAAGGGCGTGTTCGGAATCTGTGGCGCCCAATCTGAGGCTGTCCGAGGTGACTCTTAACGGACTGCTCCGTGCGCCAATGGGCGGTGACTCAAGGCGTGTTCTGGGGCTGCTGGCGGCCAATAGGTTGTCCGGGGTGGATTATAACAGACTCTTCTGTCCGCGAATGGGCTGTGACTAAGGGGCGTGTTCTGAATCAGAGGCACCCAATAGGCTGACCCGGCTGCATCTTAACGGACAGCTCTGTCTGCGAATGCGGTGTGACTAGGGGGACTGACCTGCCACTGCTCTCGACCAATAGGCTGTCCGGGGTGGATCTTAATGGGCTGCTCTGTCCTGGAATTGTCTGTGACTTAGGGGTGGTTCCTGGCTGTGTGCCAGCCAATGGGCTTTCGGAAGACAGCCTTGGCGGAGGATAGTGTCGCCCAATGGGCTGTCAGCAAAGGGGATCCTGCCTCTGGTTCGGCCAATGGGCTGCCGCAGGGGGGCGTTGTCTGACTGGGCGGCCGGCGCCGCCATGACAGGAAGGTCCGAGGAGCGCGCGGGGGCGCGAGCGAATCCTGGGTCCGAGTGCGAAGCTCCCCGCCCCCAGCCCGCCCCTTGTTGGTGTCTGGCCCGGGGGAGGAGGGGGCGCGAGGGAAGGTGGGGGAGCGGGCTGGGGGTGGGGTGTCTGGACAGGGGTGAGGTGTAGGAGCAGGCTGGGTGTGAGGGGCCGGGGGGGGCGCTTGGCACTGGGGGGGCAGGAGGGGGTGAGGGGCCGGGGGGGGTGCTCGGCACTGGGGGGGCAGGAGGGGGTGAGGGGCCGGGGGGGTGCTCGGCACTGGGGGGGCAGGAGGGAGGGGGAGGGGCCGGGGGGGGCCTTGGCACTGGGGGGGGCAGGAGGGGACAGGGCGCGGGAGAGCGCAGGCGCGGGCGGCGCTGGCTGGGCGGGAAACTCCCGGGACGCTCGCGCTGACGAGGCGGGCGGGAAAACGCTGCGGGGGGCGCTGAGGGGCGGAGCCTGGGGGGCGGGGCGGGAGCTGGCAGTGACGTGGAGCCCCCCCCCCCCCGCCTGCTTCTCTCCGGGCCCCAGGCTGGACATCGGCGGGGCGGCCCCTGGCGGAGGTGGGGGGGCGATTTCTGCCCCCCCCCCCCGGCGCTGCAGCCTCCCCGGGGAGCAGCGCCCCTGTGACCCCCCCCACGTGGTGCCGGGGGAACGGGGCTGTGGCCCCCCCTTTGGGGCGCGGGAGCTGACCCGGGCTCCAGTCACGTGGGTGTCTCGGGGAGGGGGGGCTGCGGGCCACCGGGGCGCGGGAGTGTCACGTGCCCCCTCCCCCCGCCGGGGAGCCGCGCGCCCTCGAGGGGTGGTTCCCGCGGGCGGGGCACGCACAGAACGTGTCCCGCACGCGGGGGGGCGGGGCGGCCTGAGCCCTGCTCCCCGCGCTGCTCGCTGCCTGGGGGCGGGGCCGGGTGCCCGCTGAATCCCCCCTGTGCCCGGGGGGGGGGCAGTTCGGCGGGGGGCGATGCTCTGGCCCTGGCTGCCCGCAGTGCTGCCCAGTGCCCGGCTGTGCCTCCTGCAGAGGCCGAGAGCGTCCTGGGTGGGGGGCGTGTGGGGAGAGGGGGGGAGTGGCTGAGAATTGGGGGGCAAACTTAGGGGCTGCACGGGGCGGGGAGGAGTTTGGTGAGGGGGGATCATACTGCATGGGGCGGAGAGGAGTTTGGGGGGAAGCAGACTGCACGGGGCGGGGAGGAGTTTGGTGAGGGGGGATCAGACTGCATGGCGCGGAGAGGAGTTAGGGGGGTAGGGGATCAGACTGCAGGGGGCGGAGAGGAGTTTCGTGGGGGGTAGGAGATCAGACTGCACGGGGCGAGGAGGAGTTTGGGGGGGATCAGACTGCACGGGGCGGGGAGGAGTTGGGGGGGGATCAGACTGCACGGGGCGGGGAGGAGTTTGGGGGGGATCAGACTGCACGGGGCGAGGAGGAGTTTAGGGGGGGATCAGACTGCACGGGGGGAGGAGTTTGGGGGGGATCAGACTGCACGGGGGTGAGGAGTTTGGGGGGATCAGACTGCATGGGGCGGGGAGGAGTTTGGGGGGGATCAGACTGCACGGGGCGGACAGGAGTTTTGGGGAGCGATCAGACTGCACGGGGGAGGAGGAGTTTGGAGGGGGATCAGACTGCACGGGGCGGGGAGGAGTTTGGGGGGGATCGGACTGCACAGGGCGGGGAGGTGTTTGGGGGGGATCGGACTGCACGGAGTGGGGAGGAGTTTGGGGGGGGATCAGACTGCACGGGGCGGGGAGGAGTTTTGGGGGAGATCGGACTGCACGGGGCGGGGAGGAGTTTGGGGGGATCGGACTGCACGGGGCGGGGAAGAGTTTGGGGGGGATCGGACTGCACGGGGCGCGGAGGAGTTTGGGGGGGATCAGATTGCACGGGGGGAGAGGAGTTTGGGGGGATCAGATTGCACGGGGGGGAGGATCAGACTGCACGGGGGGGGAGGAGTTTGGGGGGGATCAGACTGCACGGGGGGAGAGCGGTGCATGCAAATGATGGAACGCGGGGCACGTTCTATCGGCTCCCGGGCGAGTGACACGTGGGTTTGTGTGGCACACAGACGGGTCCCAGGCTCCGTCATTAATGGCAGGGGCGGGGCCTGATCTGGGGGCGGGGCCACTGACTGGCAGGAACTCAGCTGGGACACAGAAGTGAGCGGCAGAAAACTCCTCGGGGTCTCCGGAAAATCCTCGCACGGCCCCTCTGGGCTTGTGAACGGGACGCAGCAGAGGCAGCCGCCCCCCTCCCCACCCACCCGCCTCACGCTCCCCGCTGCACTTTCGAAGGCAACAGCAGCATCAGCCTGTCCCGCTGCCAGTCCCTGCACAAGCCGGCTGGGAAATTTGGTGTTGGGGGGAGCAGACTGCACGGGGCGGAGAGGAGTTTGGGGGTGGTGGGGGATCAGACTGCATGGAGCGGAGAGGAGTTTGGGGGGAAGCAGACTGCACGGGGCGGGGAGGAGTTTGGTGAGGGGGGATCATACTGCACGGGGCGGAGAGGAGTTTGGTGAGGGGGGATCATACTGCATGGGGCGGAGAGGAGTTTGGGGGGAAGCAGACTGCACGGGGCGGGGAGGAGTTTGGTGAGGGGGGATCATACTGCACGGGGCGGAGAGGAGTTTGGTGAGGGGGGATCATACTGCATGGGGCGGAGAGGAGTTTGGGGGGAAGCAGACTGCACGGGGCGGGGAGGAGTTTGGTGAGGGGGGATCAGACTGCACGGGGCGGGGAGGAGTTTGGGGGGAAGCAGACTGCACGGGGCGGGGAGGAGTTTGGTGAGGGGGGATCATACTGCACGGGGCGGAGAGGAGTTTGGTGAGGGGGGATCATACTGCATGGGGCGGAGAGGAGTTTGGGGGGAAGCAGACTGCACGGGGCGGGGAGGAGTTTGGTGAGGGGGGATCAGACTGCACGGGGCGGGGAGGAGTTTGGTGAGGGGGGATCAGACTGCATGGGGCGGAGAGGAGTTTGGGGGGAAGCAGACTGCACGGGGCGTGGAGGAGTTTGGTGAGGGGGGATCAGACTGCATGGGGCGGAGAGGAGTTTGGTGAGGGGGGATCATACTGCATGGGGCGGAGAGGAGTTTGGGGGGAAGCAGACTGCACGGGGCGGGGAGGAGTTTGGTGAGGGGGGATCAGACTGCATGGCGCGGAGAGGAGTTAGGGGGGTAGGGGATCAGACTGCAGGGGGCGGAGAGGAGTTTCGTGGGGGGTAGGAGATCAGACTGCACGGGGTGGGGAGGAGTTGGGGGGGGATCAGACTGCACGGGGGGAGGAGTTTGGGGGGGATCAGACTGCACGGGGCGGGGAGGAGTTTGCGGGGGAGCAGACTGCACGGGGCGGGGAGGAGTTTGGGGGGGTTCAGACTGCATGGGGCGGGGAGGAGTTTGGGGGGGGAGCAGACTGCATGTGGCGGGGAGGAGTTTGGGGGGGATCAGACTGCACGGGGGGGAGGATCAGACTCCACGGGGCGGCGAGGAGTTTGGGGAGGGGTTCAGACTGCACGGGGCGGAGAGGAGTTTGGGGAGGGGATCAGACTACACGGGGCGGAGAGGAGTTTGGGGGGGATCGGACTGCACGGGGCGGGGAGGAGTTTGGGGGATGGGACTGCACGGGGCGGGGAGGAGTTTGGGGGGATCAGACTGCACGGAGCGGGGAGGAGTTTGGGGGGATCAGACTGCACGGGGGGGAGGATCAGACTGCACGGAGCGGGGAGGAGTTTGGGGGGGGGATCAGACTGCACGGGGGGAGGATCAGACTGCACGAGGCAGGGAGGAGCTTTGGGGGGGATCAGACTGCACGGGGCGGACAGGAGTTTGGGGGGGCGATCAGACTGCACGGGGCGGAGGGGAGTGTGGGGGGGATCAGACTGCACGGGGGGAGAGGAGTTTGGGGGGGATCAGACTGCACGGGGCGGGGAGGAGTTTGGGGGGATCGGACTGCACGGGGGGAGAGGAGTTTGGGGGGATCAGATTGCACGGGGGGGAGGATCAGACTGCACGGGGGGGAGGAGTTTGGGGGGGGATCAGACTGCACGGGGCAGGGAGGAGTTTGAGGGGGATCAGACTGCACGGGGGGAGAGGAGTTTGGGGGGATCAGACTGCACGGGGGGGAGGATCAGACTGCACGGGGCGGAGGGGAAGTTTGGGGGGATCAGACTGCACGGGGCGGGGAGGAGTTTGGGGGGATCAGACTGCACGGGGCTGGGAGGAGTTTGGGGGGGAAGGGTTGCCGCGGAGTCTCCTCTCCCGAGTGGGGGCGGAGCATCAGCTGCGGACGCTGCCGTCTCTGAGGCAGGAGCCCCGCCCAGCAATGGGGAGGGGCGGGTTGAGGGGGAGTAGGGAAAGTAGCCGCAGTGGCTTGTGGGAAACTGAGTGCCCCTGTCCGCAGCTCCCATCGGCCATTGCAGGGGATGTGACCCTGCTCAGTTCGCTCTCGGAGGGGGGAGAACTGTGACGTAGTGGGGGTACTTGCTGGGCTGTGGTGACCCCTGCTGTCTGGAGCAAGACCCAGCAGGGAAAATCTCGCTAGGCAGAGATAAGGCCAAACTTGTCGAACCAGTGGCCAGACACCCCCCATGGAGAGGAACAAAGGAAGGTGAATGCTGCCCTGGACTGGGGGGCAGGGCTGCAAGGGAATTTAGTTGTTACTGTGGGAGAGCATGGAGGAGACAGCCTAGGGAGAGGAGCTGGAGTTTAGGGGCCCAGTCTCCCCCCAACTCAAGGGGGCCTGAGGCATCCTAGCCCAGTTCTGTGACCAGACTACATCTGTGCTATGCTGTATCCTGGAGAGGCAATAAACTTCCTCTATTCCACTGGCTGGTGCAGTCTGTTTGTGCCATCTCGGGGTGCAGGAGACGGGGAACCCCCAACACGCCGTCACAGGCGGGTTGAGGGGGAGTAGGGAAAGTAGCCGCAGTGGCTTGTGGGAAACTGAGTGCCCCTGTCCGCAGCTCCCATCGGCCATTGCAGGGCCAGGGCAGGCCCGGCGCTGTTCGGTTGGGCGGGTGCAGCGGAAGTGACATCACAACGGGGCATTGACCAGGGAGCGACGCGGTTGGTCCCGCGCTCGTGTCACTCCAAGTGTTAGCGACGCATCCTGGGACTTGTAGTTCTCATAGTGCGGCCTCCCGGGGCACGTCGCAGCGCGCCTCGCCCCTATCATAGCCCCGCCCCCCGGCATAGCCCCGCCCAGCGTGTTCTTAGTTCGGAATGGGGCATTTCTACCCTAAAAACAATCTTTTTTATTAGGAAATAACGGCCCTTAGCAGAGCAACAGTGACACTCGGTAGTCACCGGCGGTAATGCACGTGTAATTCCGAAGCGCCTCCACAGTGCCGCTCGGTGGTCATTGCGGGTAATGCACGTGTAATTCCGTAGCGCCTCCACAGTGCCGCTCGGTGGTCATTGCGGGTAATGCACGTGTAATTCCGTAGCGCCTCCACAGTGCCGCTCGGTGGTCATTGCGGGTAATGCACGTGTAATTCCGAAGCGCCTCCACAGTGCCGCTCGGTGGTCATTGCCGGTAATGCACGTGTAATTCCGTAGCGCCTCCACAGTGCCGCTCGGTGGTCATTGCAGGTAATGCACGTGTAATTCCATCGCCCCCAGCTGCTGTCCCTGCTCCGCACGCCACGTGGCCCCAGTCTTGCCCTTTGACAGCAGGCAAAGTAAGAAGCTCGTTATTTCCAGGCTCCGCGCAGCCCTCTCCCCTCCTGCCCCCGGCCCCCTCATCCCACACACCAGGCTCCGCGCAGCCCCCTCCCCTCCTGCTTCCTCACCCCAGCCTGCACCCCGTCCATACTCTTATCCCGGGGCCCTTCCTCTCCCCAGCCTGCACCCCCGTCCATATGCTTATCCCGGGGCCCTTCCTCCCCCCAGCCTGCACCCCCATCCATATTCTTATCCCGGGGCCCTTCCTCACTCCAGTCTGCACGCCCATTCATGGGAGCCATCAGTCCACCTTTTCCCTGCACCACATTCAGTAAAGTGTCTGATCAGGGTATGAGAGCAGCCCTGAGCCTTTGTCTCCACTCAGCAGGTTGCACCACACAGGATATGTGGATGGTCCTGGGCTTTGTACAGCACTCCAGACTGACCCCTGGACACGGCTTCTGGGTCCTAGCCCTTTGCTGTCACTCCTGCCCGAGGGCTTTGCTGGCTCCAGACTGGGTAACAGCTGGGAAACTGGCTGGGCAGTGGGCTGAGAAGATACCGTCCGAGATGGACTTGAGCTGCCTGGACGTGATTCTCGGAACACGTGAAGGGTCCTCAGCGTTCGGCCTTCCCATGGCTCTGTGTGAGTAAGAGGTGCGTGCTTTGAAATCTTCAAGCGTCCTGGCAGTATGTTTCTTCTGAGGCAGAGAGCTTCCTGCTGGGGCACGGAGCCTGGTGGCTTGGGGACTGGTGAAGGGGCAGTAGGCGGTTCAACAGTGCGTGGATAGATATTCAAGGCCTCCGTTCTCTCCGAGTTCCTGGAGTGGCAGCGGGAGGGGGTGGCCGATGGTGGGAGGAGAAGCGATGCCGCGTCCTTGCGGACTGAAAAGCTAAGTTGTTTGTTTGTTTTTTCCCCTCAGCTGTGTTCGGTAGCGAGCGATAAGAAGTCAACCCTCCCGGTGTCCTCCCGTCTGGGGATGGAACGGAAAAGAGAACGGCGAGCTTGGGAGCTTGGTCGAAGCGAGGCGAGAACCGTCCTGCTGGGAGCGGAGCAGCCATCGCTGACCGGGAGATAAGTGTCGGGTCTGGAAATCTCTCAGCTTACGGCCCACTCGGGTCTAGGAAGGGAAGTCACGTTTGCTTAGACAGCGAGTCCGAGCGGAGGTTCCCGAGGTGCTTCCTTGGTAGTGGGAGAAACAGGGCTCCCGTTTGTCAGGGGTGCTGGTTTCTCTGGAACACGGTGTCCTTCTCAGCAGACGCTTGGCTCGAGGAGGAAGACGCAAGGTGGTAAGGTTTCTGACTGCCTCTTATGTGTTTCTCTCTTGTTGCTCTCTCGTATTGGCCAATACGTCCTGTCTGTCTGTTTCTGTCTATGTCTTTGTCCTTCCTCTGCTTCTGCCGTGTCCTTGTACAGCACACTTGCAGGCATTCCAGGTGAGCATCTCCAAGGGTTAAGGGCTCAGGAGCCAACGGGAATTCAGCAGGTTCGCAAGTCGCGCAAGGGAGAGCGGTGGTGCATCATGGCTGAATGACTCGGTGTTCTTGTAGAGGACCCGATACATAGTCGAGAGGGGGGGAAAGGGCTAAAGGATAGAATTCCCACAGCCACAGACTTTACTGAGTGAGAGCTAACGCTGGGCTTTTTCGGCCACCCTTGCAGAGGAATCAGTGCGTGGCCGTGGGCGGAGAATAAATCGTCCGAGATGTACTTGAGCTGCCTGGACGTGATTCTCGGAACATGTGAAGGGTCCTCAGCGTTCGGCCTTCCCATGGCTCTGTGTGAGTAAGAGGTGCGTGCTTTGAAATCTTTAAGCGTCCTGGCAGTATGTTTCTTCTGAGGCAGAGAGCTTCCTGCTGGGTCACGGAGCCTGGTGGCTTGGGGACTGGTGAAGGGGCATAGGCAGTTCAACAGAGCGTGGATAGATATTCAAGGCCTCCGTTCTCTCCGCGTTCCTGGAGTGTCAGCGGGAGGGGGTGGCCGATGGTGGGAGGCAGCGGTGCGATGGTGGGAGGAGAAGCGATGCCGCGTCCTTGCGGACTGAAAAGCTAAGTTGTTTGTTTGTTTTTTCCCCTCTGCTGTGTTCGGTAGTGAGCGATAAGAAGTCAACCCTCCCGGTGTCCTCCCGTCTGGGGATGGAACGGAAACGAGAACAGCGAGCTCGGGAGCTTGGTCGAAGCGAGGCGAGAACCGTCCGGCTGGGAGCGGAGCAGCCATCGCTGACAGGGAGATAAGTGTCGGGTTTGGAAATCTCTCGGCTTACGGCGCACTCGGGTCTAGGAAGGGAAGTCAGGTTTGCTTAGACAGCGAGTCCGAGCGGAGGTTCGCGAGGTGATTCCTTGGTAGTGGGAGAAACAGGGCTCCCGTTTGTCAGGGGTGCTGATTTCTCTGGAACACGGTGTCCTTCTCAGCAGACGCTTGGCTCGAGGAGGAAGACGCAAGGCGGTAAGGTTTCCGTCTGCCTCTCATGTGTTTCTCTCTTGTTGCTCTCTCGTATTGGCCAATACGTTCTGTCTGTCTGTTTCTGTCTGTGTCTTTGTCCTTGCTCTGCTTCTGCCGTGTCCTTGTATAGCTCACGTGCAGGCATTCCAGGTGAGCATCTCCACGGGTTAAGGGCTCAGGAGCCAACGGGAATTCTGCAGGTACGCCAGTCGCGCAAGGGAGAGCGGTGGTGCGTCATGGCTGACTGACTCAGTGTTCTTGTAGAGGGCCCTATACATAGGCGAGGGGCGGGGGGGAAGGGCTAAAGGATAGAATTCCCACAGCCACAGACCTTAGTGAGTGAGAGGTCTCTTCAGTCACGCCGCTCTCGGATCTCGCTGCAGGGAGGGATTCTGGTGCCGCTCTCGGGTCGTGCAGCTTGGGGGTGTCTCTAGCGCTGCTCTCGGGTCTCGCTGCTGGGGGGGAGGGGTCTTTGGGGCCACTCTCAGGTCGTGCTGCTGGGAGGGAGTCTGGCGCCTCTCTCGGGTTATGCTGCTGCGGGGAATCTCTGGTGCCGCTCTCGAGTCGCGCTACTGGGGGGGTCTCTGGCGCCTCCTTGGGATCATGCTGCTGGGGGGGTCTCTGGCTTCGCTCTCCGGTCGTGCTGCTGGGGGGGGGTCTCTGTTACCGCTTTCGGGTCGCGCTGTTAGGGGGGGTCTCTGGTGCCGCTCTCGGTAGTGGTGCTGGGGGTGGGGTCTCTGTCTCCACTCTCGGGTCGCGCTGCTGGGGGGAGGTCTCTGGCGCCGCTCTCGGGTCGCACTACTGGGGGTGGTCTCTGGAGCCTCCCTCCGGTCATGCTGCAGACGGGGGGTGTCACTGGCCCCGCTATCAGGTGATGCTGCTGCGGGGGGTCTCTGGCACCTCTCTCGGGTTTTGCTGCTGGGTGGGTGTCTGGGGCCGCTCTCGGGTGATGCTGTTCGGGGAGGTCTCTGGCGCCGCTCTCCGGTAGCGGTGCTGGGGGTGGGGTTTCTGTCTCCACTCTCGGGTAATGCTTCTGGGGGGGGTCTCCGGCGCCGGTCTCGGGTCGCGCTCCTTGGGGGTGGGGTCTCTGTCGCCACTTTCATCTCATGCTGCTGGGGGGGGTCTCTGGCGCCACTCTCGGGTGATGCTGCTGGGGGGGGCCTCTGGCTCCCATCTCAGGTCGTGCTGCTGGGGGGGGGGGAGGTCTCTGTCGCCGTTCTCTGGTGATGCTGCTGGGGGGAGGGTCTCTGGCGCCACTCTTGGGTCGCACTGCTGGGGGCGGGTCTGTGGTGCCGCTCTCGGGTCTTGCTGCTGGGGGGGGTCTCTGGCACCGTTTTCGGGTCACTCTGCTGGGGGAGGTCTCTGGCTTCGCTCTCGGGTCACGCTGCTGGGGAGGGTCTCTGGCGCCGCCCTCGGGACTTGCTGCTGGGGGGGGTCTCTGGCTTCGCTCTCGGGTCGCAATGCCGGGGGGGTTCTTTCGCGCTGCTCTCGGGTTTTGCTGCTGGGGGGGGTCTCTTGTTTCGCTCTCGGGTCATGCTGCTGGGGGGGGACTTTGCAAGCGGGGCCGGGTACTAAAGGCACCAAGCAGCTGGCGGAATCACTGAGAACAAGGGTCATGGGGTCGGGGGTTGGTTGAGACTCTTTGGACCAGAGGCAGGGGGTCCAGGCTGCCAAATGTGTCGCGGAGAACCTCCATCTATCGGACGCGGCTTCCTCTCCGCGCTTGCAGAACCGAGCAGCTAAAAGTGTTAGAAGCCAAATCAGAGCGGCTCATGTGTGTGTTAGAAACGGCTACGGGGAGCCAATTGCACTGGCACCTGACGCCTTCTTCAGCCCTTTGTTGCTGCATTCTCAGGCTGGCACCTCTCACAACCATTCATTCATCGTCCAAGCACTCTCTCTCTTATGTACATTCCCTAATGAATGTTTCCCATACAGTATTTTGCATAATAATACAAGAGTTGTAGTTACAAAAAGTTACAAAAGTTTCTGGGTGGCATTTCTTAAAACATTCTCTCTCTGAGCGCTGAGTTAGTTACTGTTATAGTTACAATGCTTCACTTTGCGATTAGGGTTAAGTGCTTCACAATGCTTTGAAGAGAACGGTTGTCAATTGTGTAACAGTAAGTTTGAGCGTGCCCTGGCGCACAGCGAGGGGAGCTGTTTCTGGCTACATAGTAGTATATTTTTAACAGTTTGAAGTTACATGACCTAATATTACATTCCTAACCAATTATATTCTAGAGGGGCAAAAATGTTTAGATTTATAATTAAACAATCCTAACAAATAATAATAATAATAATAATTATAAATCTAAACACTTCTCAAGCTTGATAACACTAAATCTAAACACTTTCACAAGAATAAATCTAAACACTTCTATGCTTCTTCTACTTAACAAACTTCTCCTCCTTAGACTTTTAGTTGTGGGGAACAAATTCTGGGGAGTCACTTCCACTTGGGGAATCCTGTTTCATACTTGACTATGTTATCCCTACACTAAGGCTGGCCGAGAGACTGTCCCGGACTGATCGTAACAGACTGTTCTGTCCGCGAATGGGCTGAGAGTAAAGGGCGTGTTCGGAATCTGTGGCGCCCAATCTGAGGCTGTCCGAGGTGACTCTTAACGGACTGCTCCGTGCGCCAATGGGCGGTGACTCAAGGCGTGTTCTGGGGCTGCTGGCGGCCAATAGGTTGTCCGGGGTGGATTATAACAGACTCTTCTGTCCGCGAATGGGCTGTGACTAAGGGGCGTGTTCTGAATCAGAGGCACCCAATAGGCTGACCCGGCTGCATCTTAACGGACAGCTCTGTCTGCGAATGCGGTGTGACTAGGGGGACTGACCTGCCACTGCTCTCGACCAATAGGCTGTCCGGGGTGGATCTTAATGGGCTGCTCTGTCCTGGAATTGTCTGTGACTTAGGGGTGGTTCCTGGCTGTGTGCCAGCCAATGGGCTTTCGGAAGACAGCCTTGGCGGAGGATAGTGTCGCCCAATGGGCTGTCAGCAAAGGGGATCCTGCCTCTGGTTCGGCCAATGGGCTGCCGCAGGGGGGCGTTGTCTGACTGGGCGGCCGGCGCCGCCATGACAGGAAGGTCCGAGGAGCGCGCGGGGGCGCGAGCGAATCCTGGGTCCGAGTGCGAAGCTCCCCGCCCCCAGCCCGCCCCTTGTTGGTGTCTGGCCCGGGGGAGGAGGGGGCGCGAGGGAAGGTGGGGGAGCGGGCTGGGGGTGGGGTGTCTGGACAGGGGTGAGGTGTAGGAGCAGGCTGGGTGTGAGGGGCCGGGGGGGGCGCTTGGCACTGGGGGGGCAGGAGGGGGTGAGGGGCCGGGGGGGGTGCTCGGCACTGGGGGGGCAGGAGGGGGTGAGGGGCCGGGGGGGTGCTCGGCACTGGGGGGGCAGGAGGGAGGGGGAGGGGCCGGGGGGGGCCTTGGCACTGGGGGGGGCAGGAGGGGACAGGGCGCGGGAGAGCGCAGGCGCGGGCGGCGCTGGCTGGGCGGGAAACTCCCGGGACGCTCGCGCTGACGAGGCGGGCGGGAAAACGCTGCGGGGGGCGCTGAGGGGCGGAGCCTGGGGGGCGGGGCGGGAGCTGGCAGTGACGTGGAGCCCCCCCCCCCGCCTGCTTCTCTCCGGGCCCCAGGCTGGACATCGGCGGGGCGGCCCCTGGCGGAGGTGGGGGGGCGATTTCTGCCCCCCCCCCCCCGGCGCTGCAGCCTCCCCGGGGAGCAGCGCCCCTGTGACCCCCCCCACGTGGTGCCGGGGGAACGGGGCTGTGGCCCCCCCTTTGGGGCGCGGGAGCTGACCCGGGCTCCAGTCACGTGGGTGTCTCGGGGAGGGGGGGCTGCGGGCCACCGGGGCGCGGGAGTGTCACGTGCCCCCTCCCCCCGCCGGGGAGCCGCGCGCCCTCGAGGGGTGGTTCCCGCGGGCGGGGCACGCACAGAACGTGTCCCGCACGCGGGGGGGCGGGGCGGCCTGAGCCCTGCTCCCCGCGCTGCTCGCTGCCTGGGGGCGGGGCCGGGTGCCCGCTGAATCCCCCCTGTGCCCGGGGGGGGGGCAGTTCGGCGGGGGGCGATGCTCTGGCCCTGGCTGCCCGCAGTGCTGCCCAGTGCCCGGCTGTGCCTCCTGCAGAGGCCGAGAGCGTCCTGGGTGGGGGGCGTGTGGGGAGAGGGGGGGAGTGGCTGAGAATTGGGGGGCAAACTTAGGGGCTGCACGGGGCGGGGAGGAGTTTGGTGAGGGGGGATCATACTGCATGGGGCGGAGAGGAGTTTGGGGGGAAGCAGACTGCACGGGGCGGGGAGGAGTTTGGTGAGGGGGGATCAGACTGCATGGCGCGGAGAGGAGTTAGGGGGGTAGGGGATCAGACTGCAGGGGGCGGAGAGGAGTTTCGTGGGGGGTAGGAGATCAGACTGCACGGGGCGAGGAGGAGTTTGGGGGGGATCAGACTGCACGGGGCGGGGAGGAGTTGGGGGGGGATCAGACTGCACGGGGCGGGGAGGAGTTTGGGGGGGATCAGACTGCACGGGGCGAGGAGGAGTTTAGGGGGGGATCAGACTGCACGGGGGGAGGAGTTTGGGGGGGATCAGACTGCACGGGGGTGAGGAGTTTGGGGGGATCAGACTGCATGGGGCGGGGAGGAGTTTGGGGGGGATCAGACTGCACGGGGCGGACAGGAGTTTTGGGGAGCGATCAGACTGCACGGGGGAGGAGGAGTTTGGAGGGGGATCAGACTGCACGGGGCGGGGAGGAGTTTGGGGGGATCGGACTGCACAGGGCGGGGAGGTGTTTGGGGGGGATCGGACTGCACGGAGTGGGGAGGAGTTTGGGGGGGGGATCAGACTGCACGGGGCGGGGAGGAGTTTTGGGGGAGATCGGACTGCACGGGGCGGGGAGGAGTTTGGGGGGATCGGACTGCACGGGGCGGGGAAGAGTTTGGGGGGGATCGGACTGCACGGGGCGCGGAGGAGTTTGGGGGGGATCAGATTGCACGGGGGGAGAGGAGTTTGGGGGGATCAGATTGCACGGGGGGGAGGATCAGACTGCACGGGGGGGGAGGAGTTTGGGGGGGATCAGACTGCACGGGGGGAGAGCGGTGCATGCAAATGATGGAACGCGGGGCACGTTCTATCGGCTCCCGGGCGAGTGACACGTGGGTTTGTGTGGCACACAGACGGGTCCCAGGCTCCGTCATTAATGGCAGGGGCGGGGCCTGATCTGGGGGCGGGGCCACTGACTGGCAGGAACTCAGCTGGGACACAGAAGTGAGCGGCAGAAAACTCCTCGGGGTCTCCGGAAAATCCTCGCACGGCCCCTCTGGGCTTGTGAACGGGACGCAGCAGAGGCAGCCGCCCCCCTCCCCACCCACCCGCCTCACGCTCCCCGCTGCACTTTCGAAGGCAACAGCAGCATCAGCCTGTCCCGCTGCCAGTCCCTGCACAAGCCGGCTGGGAAATTTGGTGTTGGGGGGAGCAGACTGCACGGGGCGGAGAGGAGTTTGGGGGTGGTGGGGGATCAGACTGCATGGAGCGGAGAGGAGTTTGGGGGGAAGCAGACTGCACGGGGCGGGGAGGAGTTTGGTGAGGGGGGATCATACTGCACGGGGCGGAGAGGAGTTTGGTGAGGGGGGATCATACTGCATGGGGCGGAGAGGAGTTTGGGGGGAAGCAGACTGCACGGGGCGGGGAGGAGTTTGGTGAGGGGGGATCATACTGCACGGGGCGGAGAGGAGTTTGGTGAGGGGGGATCATACTGCATGGGGCGGAGAGGAGTTTGGGGGGAAGCAGACTGCACGGGGCGGGGAGGAGTTTGGTGAGGGGGGATCAGACTGCACGGGGCGGGGAGGAGTTTGGGGGGAAGCAGACTGCACGGGGCGGGGAGGAGTTTGGTGAGGGGGGATCATACTGCACGGGGCGGAGAGGAGTTTGGTGAGGGGGGATCATACTGCATGGGGCGGAGAGGAGTTTGGGGGGAAGCAGACTGCACGGGGCGGGGAGGAGTTTGGTGAGGGGGGATCAGACTGCACGGGGCGGGGAGGAGTTTGGTGAGGGGGGATCAGACTGCATGGGGCGGAGAGGAGTTTGGGGGGAAGCAGACTGCACGGGGCGTGGAGGAGTTTGGTGAGGGGGGATCGGACTGCATGGGGCGGAGAGGAGTTTGGTGAGGGGGGATCATACTGCATGGGGCGGAGAGGAGTTTGGGGGGAAGCAGACTGCACGGGGCGGGGAGGAGTTTGGTGAGGGGGGATCAGACTGCATGGCGCGGAGAGGAGTTAGGGGGGTAGGGGATCAGACTGCAGGGGGCGGAGAGGAGTTTCGTGGGGGGTAGGAGATCAGACTGCACGGGGCGGGGAGGAGTTGGGGGGGGATCAGACTGCACGGGGGGAGGAGTTTGGGGGGGATCAGACTGCACGGGGCGGGGAGGAGTTTGCGGGGGAGCAGACTGCACGGGGCGGGGAGGAGTT
Organism: Pelodiscus sinensis; assembly: GCF_052426305.1. Taxonomy (NCBI): domain Eukaryota; kingdom Metazoa; phylum Chordata; order Testudines; family Trionychidae; genus Pelodiscus; species Pelodiscus sinensis. The sequence continues at coordinate 78,594,819 of NC_143058.1, forward strand.
TGGGGGGGTTCAGACTGCATGGGGCGGGGAGGAGTTTGGGGGGGGAGCAGACTGCATGTGGCGGGGAGGAGTTTGGGGGGGATCAGACTGCACGGGGGGGAGGATCAGACTCCACGGGGCGGCGAGGAGTTTGGGGAGGGGTTCAGACTGCACGGGGCGGAGAGGAGTTTGGGGAGGGGATCAGACTACACGGGGCGGAGAGGAGTTTGGGGGGGATCGGACTGCACGGGGCGGGGAGGAGTTTGGGGGGATGGGACTGCACGGGGCGGGGAGGAGTTTGGGGGGATCAGACTGCACGGAGCGGGGAGGAGTTTGGGGGGATCAGACTGCACGGGGGGGAGGATCAGACTGCACGGAGCGGGGAGGAGTTTGGGGGGGGGATCAGACTGCACGGGGGGAGGATCAGACTGCACGAGGCAGGGAGGAGCTTTGGGGGGGATCAGACTGCACGGGGCGGACAGGAGTTTGGGGGGGCGATCAGACTGCACGGGGCGGAGGGGAGTGTGGGGGGGATCAGACTGCACGGGGGGAGAGGAGTTTGGGGGGGATCAGACTGCACGGGGCGGGGAGGAGTTTGGGGGGATCGGACTGCACGGGGGGAGAGGAGTTTGGGGGGATCAGATTGCACGGGGGGGAGGATCAGACTGCACGGGGGGGAGGAGTTTGGGGGGGATCAGACTGCACGGGGCAGGGAGGAGTTTGAGGGGGATCAGACTGCACGGGGGGAGAGGAGTTTGGGGGGATCAGACTGCACGGGGGGGAGGATCAGACTGCACGGGGCGGAGGGGAAGTTTGGGGGGATCAGACTGCACGGGGCGGGGAGGAGTTTGGGGGGATCAGACTGCACGGGGCTGGGAGGAGTTTGGGGGGGAAGGGTTGCCGCGGAGTCTCCTCTCCCGAGTGGGGGCGGAGCATCAGCTGCGGACGCTGCCGTCTCTGAGGCAGGAGCCCCGCCCAGCAATGGGGAGGGGCGGGTTGAGGGGGAGTAGGGAAAGTAGCCGCAGTGGCTTGTGGGAAACTGAGTGCCCCTGTCCGCAGCTCCCATCGGCCATTGCAGGGGATGTGACCCTGCTCAGTTCGCTCTCGGAGGGGGGAGAACTGTGACGTAGTGGGGGTACTTGCTGGGCTGTGGTGACCCCTGCTGTCTGGAGCAAGACCCAGCAGGGAAAATCTCGCTAGGCAGAGATAAGGCCAAACTTGTCGAACCAGTGGCCAGACACCCCCCATGGAGAGGAACAAAGGAAGGTGAATGCTGCCCTGGACTGGGGGGCAGGGCTGCAAGGGAATTTAGTTGTTACTGTGGGAGAGCATGGAGGAGACAGCCTAGGGAGAGGAGCTGGAGTTTAGGGGCCCAGTCTCCCCCCAACTCAAGGGGGCCTGAGGCATCCTAGCCCAGTTCTGTGACCAGACTACATCTGTGCTATGCTGTATCCTGGAGAGGCAATAAACTTCCTCTATTCCACTGGCTGGTGCAGTCTGTTTGTGCCATCTCGGGGTGCAGGAGACGGGGAACCCCCAACACGCCGTCACAGGCGGGTTGAGGGGGAGTAGGGAAAGTAGCCGCAGTGGCTTGTGGGAAACTGAGTGCCCCTGTCCGCAGCTCCCATCGGCCATTGCAGGGCCAGGGCAGGCCCGGCGCTGTTCGGTTGGGCGGGTGCAGCGGAAGTGACATCACAACGGGGCATTGACCAGGGAGCGACGCGGTTGGTCCCGCGCTCGTGTCACTCCAAGTGTTAGCGACGCATCCTGGGACTTGTAGTTCTCATAGTGCGGCCTCCCGGGGCACGTCGCAGCGCGCCTCGCCCCTATCATAGCCCCGCCCCCCGGCATAGCCCCGCCCAGCGTGTTCTTAGTTCGGAATGGGGCATTTCTACCCTAAAAACAATCTTTTTTATTAGGAAATAACGGCCCTTAGCAGAGCAACAGTGACACTCGGTAGTCACCGGCGGTAATGCACGTGTAATTCCGAAGCGCCTCCACAGTGCCGCTCGGTGGTCATTGCGGGTAATGCACGTGTAATTCCGTAGCGCCTCCACAGTGCCGCTCGGTGGTCATTGCGGGTAATGCACGTGTAATTCCGTAGCGCCTCCACAGTGCCGCTCGGTGGTCATTGCGGGTAATGCACGTGTAATTCCGAAGCGCCTCCACAGTGCCGCTCGGTGGTCATTGCCGGTAATGCACGTGTAATTCCGTAGCGCCTCCACAGTGCCGCTCGGTGGTCATTGCAGGTAATGCACGTGTAATTCCATCGCCCCCAGCTGCTGTCCCTGCTCCGCACGCCACGTGGCCCCAGTCTTGCCCTTTGACAGCAGGCAAAGTAAGAAGCTCGTTATTTCCAGGCTCCGCGCAGCCCTCTCCCCTCCTGCCCCCGGCCCCCTCATCCCACACACCAGGCTCCGCGCAGCCCTCTCCCCTCCTGCCCATGGCCCCCTCATCCCACACACCAGGCTCCGCGCAGCCCCCTCCCCTCCTGCTTCCTCACCCCAGCCTGCACCCCGTCCATACTCTTATCCCGGGGCCCTTCCTCTCCCCAGCCTGCACCCCCGTCCATATGCTTATCCCGGGGCCCTTCCTCCCCCCAGCCTGCACCCCCATCCATATTCTTATCCCGGGGCCCTTCCTCACTCCAGTCTGCACGCCCATTCATGGGAGCCATCAGTCCACCTTTTCCCTGCACCACATTCAGTAAAGTGTCTGATCAGGGTATGAGAGCAGCCCTGAGCCTTTGTCTCCACTCAGCAGGTTGCACCACACAGGATATGTGGATGGTCCTGGGCTTTGTACAGCACTCCAGACTGACCCCTGGACACGGCTTCTGGGTCCTAGCCCTTTGCTGTCACTCCTGCCCGAGGGCTTTGCTGGCTCCAGACTGGGTAACAGCTGGGAAACTGGCTGGGCAGTGGGCTGAGAAGATACCGTCCGAGATGGACTTGAGCTGCCTGGACGTGATTCTCGGAACACGTGAAGGGTCCTCAGCGTTCGGCCTTCCCATGGCTCTGTGTGAGTAAGAGGTGCGTGCTTTGAAATCTTCAAGCGTCCTGGCAGTATGTTTCTTCTGAGGCAGAGAGCTTCCTGCTGGGGCACGGAGCCTGGTGGCTTGGGGACTGGTGAAGGGGCAGTAGGCGGTTCAACAGTGCGTGGATAGATATTCAAGGCCTCCGTTCTCTCCGAGTTCCTGGAGTGGCAGCGGGAGGGGGTGGCCGATGGTGGGAGGAGAAGCGATGCCGCGTCCTTGCGGACTGAAAAGCTAAGTTGTTTGTTTGTTTTTTCCCCTCAGCTGTGTTCGGTAGCGAGCGATAAGAAGTCAACCCTCCCGGTGTCCTCCCGTCTGGGGATGGAACGGAAAAGAGAACGGCGAGCTTGGGAGCTTGGTCGAAGCGAGGCGAGAACCGTCCTGCTGGGAGCGGAGCAGCCATCGCTGACCGGGAGATAAGTGTCGGGTCTGGAAATCTCTCAGCTTACGGCCCACTCGGGTCTAGGAAGGGAAGTCACGTTTGCTTAGACAGCGAGTCCGAGCGGAGGTTCCCGAGGTGCTTCCTTGGTAGTGGGAGAAACAGGGCTCCCGTTTGTCAGGGGTGCTGGTTTCTCTGGAACACGGTGTCCTTCTCAGCAGACGCTTGGCTCGAGGAGGAAGACGCAAGGTGGTAAGGTTTCTGACTGCCTCGCATGTGTTTCTCTCTTGTTGCTCTCTCGTATTGGCCAATACGTCCTGTCTGTCTGTTTCTGTCTATGTCTTTGTCCTTGCTCTGCTTCTGCCGTGTCCTTGTATAGCTCACGTGCAGGCATTCCAGGTGAGCATCTCCACGGGTTAAGGGCTCAGGAGCCAACGGGAATTCTGCAGGTACGCCAGTCGCGCAAGGGAGAGCGGTGGTGCGTCATGGCTGACTGACTCAGTGTTCTTGTAGAGGGCCCTATACATAGGCGAGGGGCGGGGGGGAAGGGCTAAAGGATAGAATTCCCACAGCCACAGACCTTAGTGAGTGAGAGGTCTCTTCAGTCACGCCGCTCTCGGATCTCGCTGCAGGGAGGGATTCTGGTGCCGCTCTCGGGTCGTGCAGCTTGGGGGTGTCTCTAGCGCTGCTCTCGGGTCTCGCTGCTGGGGGGGAGGGGTCTTTGGGGCCACTCTCAGGTCGTGCTGCTGGGAGGGAGTCTGGCGCCTCTCTCGGGTTATGCTGCTGCGGGGAATCTCTGGTGCCGCTCTCGAGTCGCGCTACTGGGGGGGTCTCTGGCGCCTCCTTGGGATCATGCTGCTGGGGGGGTCTCTGGCTTCGCTCTCCGGTCGTGCTGCTGGGGGGGGGGTCTCTGTTACCGCTTTCGGGTCGCGCTGTTAGGGGGGGTCTCTGGTGCCGCTCTCGGTAGTGGTGCTGGGGGTGGGGTCTCTGTCTCCACTCTCGGGTCGCGCTGCTGGGGGGAGGTCTCTGGCGCCGCTCTCGGGTCGCACTACTGGGGGTGGTCTCTGGAGCCTCCCTCCGGTCATGCTGCAGACGGGGGGTGTCACTGGCCCCGCTATCAGGTGATGCTGCTGCGGGGGGTCTCTGGCACCTCTCTCGGGTTTTGCTGCTGGGTGGGTGTCTGGGGCCGCTCTCGGGTGATGCTGTTCGGGGAGGTCTCTGGCGCCGCTCTCCGGTAGCGGTGCTGGGGGTGGGGTTTCTGTCTCCACTCTCGGGTAATGCTTCTGGGGGGGGTCTCCGGCGCCGGTCTCGGGTCGCGCTCCTTGGGGGTGGGGTCTCTGTCGCCACTTTCATCTCATGCTGCTGGGGGGGGTCTCTGGCGCCACTCTCGGGTGATGCTGCTGGGGGGGGCCTCTGGCTCCCATCTCAGGTCGTGCTGCTGGGGGGGGGGGAGGTCTCTGTCGCCGTTCTCTGGTGATGCTGCTGGGGGGAGGGTCTCTGGCGCCACTCTTGGGTCGCACTGCTGGGGGCGGGTCTGTGGTGCCGCTCTCGGGTCTTGCTGCTGGGGGGGGTCTCTGGCACCGTTTTCGGGTCACTCTGCTGGGGGAGGTCTCTGGCTTCGCTCTCGGGTCACGCTGCTGGGGAGGGTCTCTGGCGCCGCCCTCGGGACTTGCTGCTGGGGGGGGTCTCTGGCTTCGCTCTCGGGTCGCAATGCCGGGGGGGGTTCTTTCGCGCTGCTCTCGGGTTTTGCTGCTGGGGGGGGGTCTCTTGTTTCGCTCTCGGGTCATGCTGCTGGGGGGGGACTTTGCAAGCGGGGCCGGGTACTAAAGGCACCAAGCAGCTGGCGGAATCACTGAGAACAAGGGTCATGGGGTCGGGGGTTGGTTGAGACTCTTTGGACCAGAGGCAGGGGGTCCAGGCTGCCAAATGTGTCGCGGAGAACCTCCATCTATCGGACGCGGCTTCCTCTCCGCGCTTGCAGAACCGAGCAGCTAAAAGTGTTAGAAGCCAAATCAGAGCGGCTCATGTGTGTGTTAGAAACGGCTACGGGGAGCCAATTGCACTGGCACCTGACGCCTTCTTCAGCCCTTTGTTGCTGCATTCTCAGGCTGGCACCTCTCACAACCATTCATTCATCGTCCAAGCACTCTCTCTCTTATGTACATTCCCTAATGAATGTTTCCCATACAGTATTTTGCATAATAATACAAGAGTTGTAGTTACAAAAAGTTACAAAAGTTTCTGGGTGGCATTTCTTAAAACATTCTCTCTCTGAGCGCTGAGTTAGTTACTGTTATAGTTACAATGCTTCACTTTGCGATTAGGGTTAAGTGCTTCACAATGCTTTGAAGAGAACGGTTGTCAATTGTGTAACAGTAAGTTTGAGCGTGCCCTGGCGCACAGCGAGGGGAGCTGTTTCTGGCTACATAGTAGTATATTTTTAACAGTTTGAAGTTACATGACCTAATATTACATTCCTAACCAATTATATTCTAGAGGGGCAAAAATGTTTAGATTTATAATTAAACAATCCTAACAAATAATAATAATAATAATAATTATAAATCTAAACACTTCTCAAGCTTGATAACACTAAATCTAAACACTTTCACAAGAATAAATCTAAACACTTCTATGCTTCTTCTACTTAACAAACTTCTCCTCCTTAGACTTTTAGTTGTGGGGAACAAATTCTGGGGAGTCACTTCCACTTGGGGAATCCTGTTTCATACTTGACTATGTTATCCCTACACTAAGGCTGGCCGAGAGACTGTCCCGGACTGATCGTAACAGACTGTTCTGTCCGCGAATGGGCTGAGAGTAAAGGGCGTGTTCGGAATCTGTGGCGCCCAATCTGAGGCTGTCCGAGGTGACTCTTAACGGACTGCTCCGTGCGCCAATGGGCGGTGACTCAAGGCGTGTTCTGGGGCTGCTGGCGGCCAATAGGTTGTCCGGGGTGGATTATAACAGACTCTTCTGTCCGCGAATGGGCTGTGACTAAGGGGCGTGTTCTGAATCAGAGGCACCCAATAGGCTGACCCGGCTGCATCTTAACGGACAGCTCTGTCTGCGAATGCGGTGTGACTAGGGGGAATGACCTGCCACTGCTCTCGACCAATAGGCTGTCCGGGGTGGATCTTAATGGGCTGCTCTGTCCTCGAATTGTCTGTGACTTAGGGGTGGTTCCTGGCTGTGTGCCAGCCAATGGGCTTTCGGAAGACAGCCTTGGCGGAGGATAGTGTCGCCCAATGGGCTGTCAGCAAAGGGGATCCTGCCTCTGGTTCGGCCAATGGGCTGCCGCAGGGGGGCGTTGTCTGACTGGGCGGCCGGCGCCGCCATGACAGGAAGGTCCGAGGAGCGCGCGGGGGCGCGAGCGAATCCTGGGTCCGAGTGCGAAGCTCCCCGCCCCCAGCCCGCCCCTTGTTGGTGTCTGGCCCGGGGGAGGAGGGGGCGCGAGGGAAGGTGGGGGAGCGGGCTGGGGGTGGGGTGTCTGGACAGGGGTGAGGTGTAGGAGCAGGCTGGGTGTGAGGGGCCGGGGGGGCGCTTGGCACTGGGGGGGCAGGAGGGGGTGAGGGGCCGGGGGGGGTGCTCGGCACTGGGGGGGCAGGAGGGGGTGAGGGGCCGGGGGGGTGCTCGGCACTGGGGGGGCAGGAGGGAGGGGGAGGGGCCGGGGGGGCCTTGGCACTGGGGGGGGCAGGAGGGGACAGGGCGCGGGAGAGCGCAGGCGCGGGCGGCGCTGGCTGGGCGGGAAACTCCCGGGACGCTCGCGCTGACGAGGCGGGCGGGAAAACGCTGCGGGGGGCGCTGAGGGGCGGAGCCTGGGGGGCGGGGCGGGAGCTGGCAGTGACGTGGAGCCCCCCCCCGCCTGCTTCTCTCCGGGCCCCAGGCTGGACATCGGCGGGGCGGCCCCTGGCGGAGGTGGGGGGGCGATTTCTGCCCCCCCCCCCCGGCGCTGCAGCCTCCCCGGGGAGCAGCGCCCCTGTGACCCCCCCCACGTGGTGCCGGGGGAACGGGGCTGTGGCCCCCCCTTTGGGGCGCGGGAGCTGACCCGGGCTCCAGTCACGTGGGTGTCTCGGGGAGGGGGGGCTGCGGGCCACCGGGGCGCGGGAGTGTCACGTGCCCCCTCCCCCCGCCGGGGAGCCGCGCGCCCTCGAGGGGTGGTTCCCGCGGGCGGGGCACGCACAGAACGTGTCCCGCACGCGGGGGGGCGGGGCGGCCTGAGCCCTGCTCCCCGCGCTGCTCGCTGCCTGGGGGCGGGGCCGGGTGCCCGCTGAATCCCCCCTGTGCCCGGGGGGGGGGCAGTTCGGCGGGGGGCGATGCTCTGGCCCTGGCTGCCCGCAGTGCTGCCCAGTGCCCGGCTGTGCCTCCTGCAGAGGCCGAGAGCGTCCTGGGTGGGGGGCGTGTGGGGAGAGGGGGGGAGTGGCTGAGAATTGGGGGGCAAACTTAGGGGCTGCACGGGGCGGGGAGGAGTTTGGTGAGGGGGGATCATACTGCATGGGGCGGAGAGGAGTTTGGGGGGAAGCAGACTGCACGGGGCGGGGAGGAGTTTGGTGAGGGGGGATCAGACTGCATGGCGCGGAGAGGAGTTAGGGGGGTAGGGGCTCAGACTGCAGGGGGCGGAGAGGAGTTTCGTGGGGGGTAGGAGATCAGACTGCACGGGGCGAGGAGGAGTTTGGGGGGGGATCAGACTGCACGGGGCGGGGAGGAGTTGGGGGGGGATCAGACTGCACGGGGCGGGGAGGAGTTTGGGGGGGATCAGACTGCACGGGGCGAGGAGGAGTTTAGGGGGGGATCAGACTGCACGGGGGGAGGAGTTTGGGGGGGATCAGACTGCACGGGGGTGAGGAGTTTGGGGTGATCAGACTGCATGGGGCGGGGAGGAGTTTGGGGGGGATCAGACTGCACGGGGCGGACAGGAGTTTTGGGGAGCGATCAGACTGCACGGGGGAGGAGGAGTTTGGAGGGGGATCAGACTGCACGGGGCGGGGAGGAGTTTGGGGGGATCGGACTGCACAGGGCGGGGAGGTGTTTGGGGGGGATCGGACTGCACGGAGTGGGGAGGAGTTTTGGGGGAGATCGGACTGCACGGGGCGGGGAGGAGTTTGGGGGGATCGGACTGCACGGGGCGGGGAAGAGTTTGGGGGGGATCGGACTGCACGGGGCGCGGAGGAGTTTGGGGGGATCAGATTGCACGGGGGGAGAGGAGTTTGGGGGGATCAGATTGCACGGGGGGGAGGATCAGACTGCACGGGGGGGGAGGAGTTTGGGGGGGATCAGACTGCACGGGGGGAGAGCGGTGCATGCAAATGATGGAACGCGGGGCACGTTCTATCGGCTCCCGGGCGAGTGACACGTGGGTTTGTGTGGCACACAGACGGGTCCCAGGCTCCGTCATTAATGGCAGGGGCGGGGCCTGATCTGGGGGCGGGGCCACTGACTGGCAGGAACTCAGCTGGGACACAGAAGTGAGCGGCAGAAAACTCCTCGGGGTCTCCGGAAAATCCTCGCACGGCCCCTCTGGGCTTGTGAACGGGACGCAGCAGAGGCAGCCGCCCCCCTCCCCACCCACCCGCCTCACGCTCCCCGCTGCACTTTCGAAGGCAACAGCAGCATCAGCCTGTCCCGCTGCCAGTCCCTGCACAAGCCGGCTGGGAAATTTGGTGTTGGGGGGAGCAGACTGCACGGGGCGGAGAGGAGTTTGGGGGTGGTGGGGGATCAGACTGCATGGAGCGGAGAGGAGTTTGGGGGGAAGCAGACTGCACGGGGCGGGGAGGAGTTTGGTGAGGGGGGATCATACTGCACGGGGCGGAGAGGAGTTTGGTGAGGGGGGATCATACTGCATGGGGCGGAGAGGAGTTTGGGGGGAAGCAGACTGCACGGGGCGGGGAGGAGTTTGGTGAGGGGGGATCAGACTGCACGGGGCGGGGAGGAGTTTGGGGGGAAGCAGACTGCACGGGGCGGGGAGGAGTTTGGTGAGGGGGGATCAGACTGCATGGGGCGGAGAGGAGTTTGGGGGGAAGCAGACTGCACGGGGCGGGGAGGAGTTTGGTGAGGGGGGATCAGACTGCATGGGGCGGAGAGGAGTTTGGTGAGGGGGGATCATACTGCATGGGGCGGAGAGGAGTTTGGGGGGAAGCAGACTGCACGGGGCGGGGAGGAGTTTGGTGAGGGGGGATCATACTGCACGGGGCGGAGAGGAGTTTGGGGGGAAGCAGACTGCACGGGGCGGGGAGGAGTTTGGGGGGAAGCAGACTGCACGGGGCGGGGAGGAGTTTGGTGAGGGGGGATCATACTGCATGGAGCGGAGAGGAGTTTGGGGGGAAGCAGACTGCACGGGGCGGGGAGGAGTTTGGTGAGGGGGGATCAGACTGCATGGCGCGGAGAGGAGTTAGGGGGGTAGGGGATCAGACTGCAGGGGGCGGAGAGGAGTTTCGTGGGGGGTAGGAGATCAGACTGCACGGGGGGAGGAGTTTGGGGGGGATCAGACTGCACGGGGCGGGGAGGAGTTGGGGGGGGATCAGACTGCACGGGGGGAGGAGTTTGCGGTGGAGCAGACTGCACGGGGCGGGGAGGAGTTTGGGGGGGATCAGACTGCACGGGGGGGAGGATCAGACTCCACGGGGCGGCGAGGAGTTTGGGGAGGGGTTCAGACTGCACGGGGCGGAGAGGAGTTTGGGGAGGGGATCAGACTACACGGGGCGGAGAGGAGTTTGGGGGGGGGATCAGACTGCACGGGGGGAGGATCAGACTGCACGAGGCAGGGAGGAGCTTTGGGGGGGATCAGACTGCACGGGGCGGACAGGAGTTTGGGGGGGCGATCAGACTGCACGGGGCGGAGGGGAGTGTGGGGGGGATCAGACTGCACGGGGGGGAGAGGAGTTTGGGGGGGATCAGACTGCACGGGGCGGGGAGGAGTTTGGGGGGATCGGACTGCACGGGGGGAGAGGAGTTTGGGGGGATCAGATTGCACGGGGGGGAGGATCAGACTGCACGGGGGGGAGGAGTTTGGGGGGGGATCAGACTGCACGGGGCAGGGAGGAGTTTGAGGGGGATCAGACTGCACGGGGGGAGAGGAGTTTGGGGGGATCAGACTGCACGGGGGGGAGGATCAGACTGCACGGGGCGGAGGGGAAGTTTGGGGGGATCAGACTGCACGGGGCGGGGAGGAGTTTGGGGGGATCAGACTGCACGGGGCTGGGAGGAGTTTGGGGGGGAAGGGTTGCCGCGGAGTCTCCTCTCCCGAGTGGGGGCGGAGCATCAGCTGCGGACGCTGCCGTCTCTGAGGCAGGAGCCCCGCCCAGCAATGGGGAGGGGCGGGTTGAGGGGGAGTAGGGAAAGTAGCCGCAGTGGCTTGTGGGAAACTGAGTGCCCCTGTCCGCAGCTCCCATCGGCCATTGCAGGGCCAGGGCAGGCCCGGCGCTGTTCGGTTGGGCGGGTGCAGCGGAAGTGACATCACAACGGGGCATTGACCAGGGAGCGACGCGGTTGGTCCCGCGCTCGTGTCACTCCAAGTGTTAGCGACGCATCCTGGGACTTGTAGTTCTCATAGTGCGGCCTCCCGGGGCACGTCGCAGCGCGCCTCGCCCCTATCATAGCCCCGCCCCCCGGCATAGCCCCGCCCAGCGTGTTCTTAGTTCGGAATGGGGCATTTCTACCCTAAAAACAATCTTTTTTATTAGGAAATAACGGCCCTTAGCAGAGCAACAGTGACACTCGGTAGTCACCGGCGGTAATGCACGTGTAATTCCGAAGCGCCTCCACAGTGCCGCTCGGTGGTCATTGCGGGTAATGCACGTGTAATTCCGTAGCGCCTCCACAGTGCCGCTCGGTGGTCATTGCGGGTAATGCACGTGTAATTCCGTAGCGCCTCCACAGTGCCGCTCGGTGGTCATTGCGGGTAATGCACGTGTAATTCCGAAGCGCCTCCACAGTGCCGCTCGGTGGTCATTGCCGGTAATGCACGTGTAATTCCGTAGCGCCTCCACAGTGCCGCTCGGTGGTCATTGCAGGTAATGCACGTGTAATTCCATCGCCCCCAGCTGCTGTCCCTGCTCCGCACGCCACGTGGCCCCAGTCTTGCCCTTTGACAGCAGGCAAAGTAAGAAGCTCGTTATTTCCAGGCTCCGCGCAGCCCTCTCCCCTCCTGCCCCCGGCCCCCTCATCCCACACACCAGGCTCCGCGCAGCCCTCTCCCCTCCTGCCCATGGCCCCCTCATCCCACACACCAGGCTCCGCGCAGCCCCCTCCCCTCCTGCTTCCTCACCCCAGCCTGCACCCCGTCCATACTCTTATCCCGGGGCCCTTCCTCTCCCCAGCCTGCACCCCCGTCCATATGCTTATCCCGGGGCCCTTCCTCCCCCCAGCCTGCACCCCCATCCATATTCTTATCCCGGGGCCCTTCCTCACTCCAGTCTGCACGCCCATTCATGGGAGCCATCAGTCCACCTTTTCCCTGCACCACATTCAGTAAAGTGTCTGATCAGGGTATGAGAGCAGCCCTGAGCCTTTGTCTCCACTCAGCAGGTTGCACCACACAGGATATGTGGATGGTCCTGGGCTTTGTACAGCACTCCAGACTGACCCCTGGACACGGCTTCTGGGTCCTAGCCCTTTGCTGTCACTCCTGCCCGAGGGCTTTGCTGGCTCCAGACTGGGTAACAGCTGGGAAACTGGCTGGGCAGTGGGCTGAGAAGATACCGTCCGAGATGGACTTGAGCTGCCTGGACGTGATTCTCGGAACACGTGAAGGGTCCTCAGCGTTCGGCCTTCCCATGGCTCTGTGTGAGTAAGAGGTGCGTGCTTTGAAATCTTCAAGCGTCCTGGCAGTATGTTTCTTCTGAGGCAGAGAGCTTCCTGCTGGGGCACGGAGCCTGGTGGCTTGGGGACTGGTGAAGGGGCAGTAGGCGGTTCAACAGTGCGTGGATAGATATTCAAGGCCTCCGTTCTCTCCGAGTTCCTGGAGTGGCAGCGGGAGGGGGTGGCCGATGGTGGGAGGAGAAGCGATGCCGCGTCCTTGCGGACTGAAAAGCTAAGTTGTTTGTTTGTTTTTTCCCCTCAGCTGTGTTCGGTAGCGAGCGATAAGAAGTCAACCCTCCCGGTGTCCTCCCGTCTGGGGATGGAACGGAAAAGAGAACGGCGAGCTTGGGAGCTTGGTCGAAGCGAGGCGAGAACCGTCCTGCTGGGAGCGGAGCAGCCATCGCTGACCGGGAGATAAGTGTCGGGTCTGGAAATCTCTCAGCTTACGGCCCACTCGGGTCTAGGAAGGGAAGTCACGTTTGCTTAGACAGCGAGTCCGAGCGGAGGTTCCCGAGGTGCTTCCTTGGTAGTGGGAGAAACAGGGCTCCCGTTTGTCAGGGGTGCTGGTTTCTCTGGAACACGGTGTCCTTCTCAGCAGACGCTTGGCTCGAGGAGGAAGACGCAAGGTGGTAAGGTTTCTGACTGCCTCTTATGTGTTTCTCTCTTGTTGCTCTCTCGTATTGGCCAATACGTCCTGTCTGTCTGTTTCTGTCTATGTCTTTGTCCTTCCTCTGCTTCTGCCGTGTCCTTGTACAGCACACTTGCAGGCATTCCAGGTGAGCATCTCCAAGGGTTAAGGGCTCAGGAGCCAACGGGAATTCAGCAGGTTCGCAAGTCGCGCAAGGGAGAGCGGTGGTGCATCATGGCTGAATGACTCGGTGTTCTTGTAGAGGACCCGATACATAGGCGAGAGGGGGGGAAAGGGCTAAAGGATAGAATTCCCACAGCCACAGACTTTAGTGAGTGAGAGCTAACGCTGGGCTTTTTCGGCCACCCTTGCAGAGGAATCAGTGCGTGGCCGTGGGCGGAGAATAAATCGTCCGAGATGTACTTGAGCTGCCTGGACGTGATTCTCGGAACATGTGAAGGGTCCTCAGCGTTCGGCCTTCCCATGGCTCTGTGTGAGTAAGAGGTGCGTGCTTTGAAATCTTTAAGCGTCCTGGCAGTATGTTTCTTCTGAGGCAGAGAGCTTCCTGCTGGGTCACGGAGCCTGGTGGCTTGGGGACTGGTGAAGGGGCATAGGCAGTTCAACAGAGCGTGGATAGATATTCAAGGCCTCCGTTCTCTCCGCGTTCCTGGAGTGTCAGCGGGAGGGGGTGGCCGATGGTGGGAGGCAGCGGTGCGATGGTGGGAGGAGAAGCGATGCCGCGTCCTTGCGGACTGAAAAGCTAAGTTGTTTGTTTGTTTTTTCCCCTCTGCTGTGTTCGGTAGTGAGCGATAAGAAGTCAACCCTCCCGGTGTCCTCCCGTCTGGGGATGGAACGGAAACGAGAACAGCGAGCTCGGGAGCTTGGTCGAAGCGAGGCGAGAACCGTCCGGCTGGGAGCGGAGCAGCCATCGCTGACAGGGAGATAAGTGTCGGGTTTGGAAATCTCTCGGCTTACGGCGCACTCGGGTCTAGGAAGGGAAGTCAGGTTTGCTTAGACAGCGAGTCCGAGCGGAGGTTCGCGAGGTGATTCCTTGGTAGTGGGAGAAACAGGGCTCCCGTTTGTCAGGGGTGCTGATTTCTCTGGAACACGGTGTCCTTCTCAGCAGACGCTTGGCTCGAGGAGGAAGACGCAAGGCGGTAAGGTTTCCGTCTGCCTCTCATGTGTTTCTCTCTTGTTGCTCTCTCGTATTGGCCAATACGTTCTGTCTGTCTGTTTCTGTCTGTGTCTTTGTCCTTGCTCTGCTTCTGCCGTGTCCTTGTATAGCTCACGTGCAGGCATTCCAGGTGAGCATCTCCACGGGTTAAGGGCTCAGGAGCCAACGGGAATTCTGCAGGTACGCCAGTCGCGCAAGGGAGAGCGGTGGTGCGTCATGGCTGACTGACTCAGTGTTCTTGTAGAGGGCCCTATACATAGGCGAGGGGCGGGGGGGAAGGGCTAAAGGATAGAATTCCCACAGCCACAGACCTTAGTGAGTGAGAGGTCTCTTCAGTCACGCCGCTCTCGGATCTCGCTGCAGGGAGGGATTCTGGTGCCGCTCTCGGGTCGTGCAGCTTGGGGGTGTCTCTAGCGCTGCTCTCGGGTCTCGCTGCTGGGGGGGAGGGGTCTTTGGGGCCACTCTCAGGTCGTGCTGCTGGGAGGGAGTCTGGCGCCTCTCTCGGGTTATGCTGCTGCGGGGAATCTCTGGTGCCGCTCTCGAGTCGCGCTACTGGGGGGGTCTCTGGCGCCTCCTTGGGATCATGCTGCTGGGGGGGTCTCTGTTACCGCTTTCGGGTCGCGCTGTTAGGGGGGGTCTCTGGTGCCGCTCTCGGTAGTGGTGCTGGGGGTGGGGTCTCTGTCTCCACTCTCGGGTCGCGCTGCTGGGGGGAGGTCTCTGGCGCCGCTCTCGGGTCGCACTACTGGGGGTGGTCTCTGGAGCCTCCCTCCGGTCATGCTGCAGACGGGGGGTGTCACTGGCCCCGCTATCAGGTGATGCTGCTGCGGGGGGTCTCTGGCACCTCTCTCGGGTTTTGCTGCTGGGTGGGTGTCTGGGGCCGCTCTCGGGTGATGCTGTTCGGGGAGGTCTCTGGCGCCGCTCTCCGGTAGCGGTGCTGGGGGTGGGGTTTCTGTCTCCACTCTCGGGTAATGCTTCTGGGGGGGGTCTCCGGCGCCGGTCTCGGGTCGCGCTCCTTGGGGGTGGGGTCTCTGTCGCCACTTTCATCTCATGCTGCTGGGGGGGGTCTCTGGCGCCACTCTCGGGTGATGCTGCTGGGGGGGGCCTCTGGCTCCCATCTCAGGTCGTGCTGCTGGGGGGGGGGGAGGTCTCTGTCGCCGTTCTCTGGTGATGCTGCTGGGGGGAGGGTCTCTGGCGCCACTCTTGGGTCGCACTGCTGGGGGCGGGTCTGTGGTGCCGCTCTCGGGTCTTGCTGCTGGGGGGGGTCTCTGGCACCGTTTTCGGGTCACTCTGCTGGGGGAGGTCTCTGGCTTCGCTCTCGGGTCACGCTGCTGGGGAGGGTCTCTGGCGCCGCCCTCGGGACTTGCTGCTGGGGGGGGTCTCTGGCTTCGCTCTCGGGTCGCAATGCCGGGGGGGTTCTTTCGCGCTGCTCTCGGGTTTTGCTGCTGGGGGGGGGTCTCTTGTTTCGCTCTCGGGTCATGCTGCTGGGGGGGGACTTTGCAAGCGGGGCCGGGTACTAAAGGCACCAAGCAGCTGGCGGAATCACTGAGAACAAGGGTCATGGGGTCGGGGGTTGGTTGAGACTCTTTGGACCAGAGGCAGGGGGTCCAGGCTGCCAAATGTGTCGCGGAGAACCTCCATCTATCGGACGCGGCTTCCTCTCCGCGCTTGCAGAACCGAGCAGCTAAAAGTGTTAGAAGCCAAATCAGAGCGGCTCATGTGTGTGTTAGAAACGGCTACGGGGAGCCAATTGCACTGGCACCTGACGCCTTCTTCAGCCCTTTGTTGCTGCATTCTCAGGCTGGCACCTCTCACAACCATTCATTCATCGTCCAAGCACTCTCTCTCTTATGTACATTCCCTAATGAATGTTTCCCATACAGTATTTTGCATAATAATACAAGAGTTGTAGTTACAAAAAGTTACAAAAGTTTCTGGGTGGCATTTCTTAAAACATTCTCTCTCTGAGCGCTGAGTTAGTTACTGTTATAGTTACAATGCTTCACTTTGCGATTAGGGTTAAGTGCTTCACAATGCTTTGAAGAGAACGGTTGTCAATTGTGTAACAGTAAGTTTGAGCGTGCCCTGGCGCACAGCGAGGGGAGCTGTTTCTGGCTACATAGTAGTATATTTTTAACAGTTTGAAGTTACATGACCTAATATTACATTCCTAACCAATTATATTCTAGAGGGGCAAAAATGTTTAGATTTATAATTAAACAATCCTAACAAATAATAATAATAATAATAATTATAAATCTAAACACTTCTCAAGCTTGATAACACTAAATCTAAACACTTTCACAAGAATAAATCTAAACACTTCTATGCTTCTTCTACTTAACAAACTTCTCCTCCTTAGACTTGTAGTTGTGGGGAACAAATTCTGGGGAGTCACTTCCACTTGGGGAATCCTGTTTCATACTTGACTATGTTATCCCTACACTAAGGCTGGCCGAGAGACTGTCCCGGACTGATCGTAACAGACTGTTCTGTCCGCGAATGGGCTGAGAGTAAAGGGCGTGTTCGGAATCTGTGGCGCCCAATCTGAGGCTGTCCGAGGTGACTCTTAACGGACTGCTCCGTGCGCCAATGGGCGGTGACTCAAGGCGTGTTCTGGGGCTGCTGGCGGCCAATAGGTTGTCCGGGGTGGATTATAACAGACTCTTCTGTCCGCGAATGGGCTGTGACTAAGGGGCGTGTTCTGAATCAGAGGCACCCAATAGGCTGACCCGGCTGCATCTTAACGGACAGCTCTGTCTGCGAATGCGGTGTGACTAGGGGGACTGACCTGCCACTGCTCTCGACCAATAGGCTGTCCGGGGTGGATCTTAATGGGCTGCTCTGTCCTCGAATTGTCTGTGACTTAGGGGTGGTTCCTGGCTGTGTGCCAGCCAATGGGCTTTCGGAAGACAGCCTTGGCGGAGGATAGTGTCGCCCAATGGGCTGTCAGCAAAGGGGATCCTGCCTCTGGTTCGGCCAATGGGCTGCCGCAGGGGGGCGTTGTCTGACTGGGCGGCCGGCGCCGCCATGACAGGAAGGTCCGAGGAGAGCGCGGGGGCGCGAGCGAATCCTGGGTCCGAGTGCGAAGCTCCCCGCCCCCAGCCCGCCCCTTGTTGGTGTCTGGCCCGGGGGAGGAGGGGGCGCGAGGGAAGGTGGGGGAGCGGGCTGGGGGTGGGGTGTCTGGACAGGGGTGAGGTGTAGGAGCAGGCTGGGTGTGAGGGGCCGGGGGGGGCGCTTGGCACTGGGGGGGCAGGAGGGGGTGAGGGGCCGGGGGGGGTGCTCGGCACTGGGGGGGCAGGAGGGGGTGAGGGGCCGGGGGGGTGCTCGGCACTGGGGGGGCAGGAGGGAGGGGGAGGGGCCGGGGGGGGCCTTGGCACTGGGGGGGGCAGGAGGGGACAGGGCGCGGGAGAGCGCAGGCGCGGGCGGCGCTGGCTGGGCGGGAAACTCCCGGGACGCTCGCGCTGACGAGGCGGGCGGGAAAACGCTGCGGGGGGCGCTGAGGGGCGGAGCCTGGGGGGCGGGGCGGGAGCTGGCAGTGACGTGGAGGCCCCCCCCCCCCGCCTGCTTCTCTCCGGGCCCCAGGCTGGACATCGGCGGGGCGGCCCCTGGCGGAGGTGGGGGGGCGATTTCTGCCCCCCCCCCGGCGCTGCAGCCTCCCCGGGGAGCAGCGCCCCTGTGACCCCCCCCACGTGGTGCCGGGGGAACGGGGCTGTGGCCCCCCCTTTGGGGCGCGGGAGCTGACCCGGGCTCCAGTCACGTGGGTGTCTCGGGGAGGGGGGGCTGCGGGCCACCGGGGCGCGGGAGTGTCACGTGCCCCCTCACCCCGCCGGGGAGCCGCGCGCCCTCGAGGGGTGGTTCCCGCGGGCGGGGCACGCACAGAACGTGTCCCGCACGCGGGGGGGCGGGGCGGCCTGAGCCCTGCTCCCCGCGCTGCTCGCTGCCTGGGGGCGGGGCCGGGTGCCCGCTGAATCCCCCCTGTGCCCGGGGGGGGGGGGCAGTTCGGCGGGGGGCGATGCTCTGGCCCTGGCTGCCCGCAGTGCTGCCCAGTGCCCGGCTGTGCCTCCTGCAGAGGCCGAGAGCGTCCTGGGTGGGGGGCGTGTGGGGAGAGGGGGGGAGTGGCTGAGAATTGGGGGGCAAACTTAGGGGCTGCACGGGGCGGGGAGGAGTTTGGTGAGGGGGGATCATACTGCATGGGGCGGAGAGGAGTTTGGGGGGAAGCAGACTGCACGGGGCGGGGAGGAGTTTGGTGAGGGGGGATCAGACTGCATGGCGCGGAGAGGAGTTAGGGGGGTAGGGGATCAGACTGCAGGGGGCGGAGAGGAGTTTCGTGGGGGGTAGGAGATCAGACTGCACGGGGGGAGGAGTTTGGGGGGGATCAGACTGCACGGGGCGGGGAGGAGTTGGGGGGGGATCAGACTGCACGGGGCGGGGAGGAGTTGGGGGGGGATCAGACTGCACGGGGCGGGGAGGAGTTTAGGGGGGGATCAGACTGCACGGGGCGGGGAGGAGTTTGGGGGGGATCAGACTGCACGGGGGTGAGGAGTTTGGGGGGATCAGACTGCATGGGGCGGGGAGGAGTTTGGGGGGGATCAGACTGCACGGGGCGGACAGGAGTTTTGGGGAGCGATCAGACTGCACGGGGCGGAGGGGAGTGTGGGGGGGATCAGACTGCACGGGGGGGAGAGGAGTTTGGGGGGATCAGACTGCACGGGGGGAGAGGAGTTTGGGGGGGATCAGACTGCACGGAGCGGGGAGGAGTTTGGGGGGATCAGACTGCACGGGGGGGAGGATCAGACTGCACGGAGCGGGGAGGAGTTTGGGGGGGGATCAGACTGCACGGGGCAGGGAGGAGCTTTGGGGGGGATCAGACTGCACGGGGCGGAGGGGAGTGTGGGGGGGATCAGACTGCACGGGGGGGAGAGGAGTTTGGGGGGGATCAGACTGCACGGAGCGGGGAGGAGTTTGGGGGGGGATCAGACTGCACGGGGCGGGGAGGAGTTGGGGGGGGATCAGACTGCACGGGGCGGGGAGGAGTTTGGGGGGGATCAGACTGCACGGGGCGAGGAGGAGTTTGGGGGGGATCAGACTGCACGGGGCGGGGAGGAGTTGGGGGGGGATCAGACTGCACGGGGCGGGGAGGAGTTGGGGGGGGATCAGACTGCACGGGGCGAGGAGGAGTTTAGGGGGGGATCAGACTGCACAGGGGGAGGAGTTTGGGGGGGATCAGACTGCACGGGGGTGAGGAGTTTGGGGGGATCAGACTGCATGGGGGGGGGAGGAGTTTGGGGGGGATCAGACTGCACGGGGCGGACAGGAGTTTTGGGGAGCGATCAGACTGCACGGGGGAGGAGGAGTTTGGAGGGGGATCAGACTGCACGGGGCGGGGAGGAGTTTGGGGGGATCGGACTGCACAGGGCGGGGAGGTGTTTGGGGGGGATCGGACTGCACGGAGTGGGGAGGAGTTTGGGGGGGGGATCAGACTGCACGGGGCGGGGAGGAGTTTTGGGGGAGATCGGACTGCACGGGGCGGGGAGGAGTTTGGGGGGATCGGACTGCACGGGGCGGGGAAGAGTTTGGGGGGGATCGGACTGCACGGGGCGCGGAGGAGTTTGGGGGGGATCAGATTGCACGGGGGGAGAGGAGTTTGGGGGGATCAGATTGCACGGGGGGGAGGATCAGACTGCACGGGGGGGGAGGAGTTTGGGGGGGATCAGACTGCACGGGGGGAGAGCGGTGCATGCAAATGATGGAACGCGGGGCACGTTCTATCGGCTCCCGGGCGAGTGACACGTGGGTTTGTGTGGCACACAGACGGGTCCCAGGCTCCGTCATTAATGGCAGGGGCGGGGCCTGATCTGGGGGCGGGGCCACTGACTGGCAGGAACTCAGCTGGGACACAGAAGTGAGCGGCAGAAAACTCCTCGGGGTCTCCGGAAAATCCTCGCGCGGCCCCTCTGGGCTTGTGAACGGGACGCAGCAGAGGCAGCCGCCCCCCTCCCCACCCACCCGCCTCACGCTCCCCGCTGCACTTTCGAAGGCAACAGCAGCATCAGCCTGTCCCGCTGCCAGTCCCTGCACAAGCCGGCTGGGAAATTTGGTGTTGGGGGGAGCAGACTGCACGGGGCGGAGAGGAGTTTGGGGGTGGTGGGGGATCAGACTGCATGGAGCGGAGAGGAGTTTGGGGGGAAGCAGACTGCACGGGGCGGGGAGGAGTTTGGTGAGGGGGGATCATACTGCACGGGGCGGAGAGGAGTTTGGTGAGGGGGGATCATACTGCATGGGGCGGAGAGGAGTTTGGGGGGAAGCAGACTGCACGGGGCGGGGAGGAGTTTGGTGAGGGGGGATCAGACTGCACGGGGCGGGGAGGAGTTTGGGGGGAAGCAGACTGCACGGGGCGGGGAGGAGTTTGGTGAGGGGGGATCAGACTGCATGGGGCGGAGAGGAGTTTGGGGGGAAGCAGACTGCACGGGGCGGGGAGGAGTTTGGTGAGGGGGGATCATACTGCACGGGGCGGAGAGGAGTTTGGTGAGGGGGGATCATACTGCATGGGGCGGAGAGGAGTTTGGGGGGAAGCAGACTGCACGGGGCGGGGAGGAGTTTGGTGAGGGGGGATCAGACTGCATGGGGCGGAGAGGAGTTTGGGGGGAAGCAGACTGCACGGGGCGGGGAGGAGTTTGGTGAGGGGGGATCAGACTGCATGGGGCGGAGAGGAGTTTGGTGAGGGGGGATCATACTGCATGGGGCGGAGAGGAGTTTGGGGGGAAGCAGACTGCACGGGGCGGGGAGGAGTTGGGTGAGGGGGGATCATACTGCATGGGGCGGAGAGGAGTTTGGGGGGAAGCAGACTGCACGGGGCGGGGAGGAGTTTGGTGAGGGGGGATCAGACTGCATGGGGCGGAGAGGAGTTTGGGGGGAAGCAGACTGCACGGGGCGGGGAGGAGTTTGGTGAGGGGGGATCAGACTGCATGGGGCGGAGAGGAGTTTGGTGAGGGGGGATCATACTGCATGGGGCGGAGAGGAGTTTGGGGGGAAGCAGACTGCACGGGGCGGGGAGGAGTTTGGTGAGGGGGGATCATACTGCACGGGGCGGAGAGGAGTTTGGGGGGAAGCAGACTGCACGGGGCGGGGAGGAGTTTGGGGGGAAGCAGACTGCACGGGGCGGGGAGGAGTTTGGTGAGGGGGGATCATACTGCACGGAGCGGAGAGGAGTTTGGGGGGAAGCAGACTGCACGGGGCGGAGAGGAGTTTGGTGAGGGGGGATCATACTGCACGGGGCGGAGAGGAGTTTGGGGGGAGGCAGACTGCACGGGGCGGGGAGGAGTTTGGTGAGGGGGGATCAGACTGCATGGCGCGGAGAGGAGTTAGGGGGGTAGGGGATCAGACTGCAGGGGGCGGAGAGGAGTTTCGTGGGGGGTAGGAGATCAGACTGCACGGGGGGAGGAGTTTGGGGGGGATCAGACTGCACGGGGCGGGGAGGAGTTGGGGGGGGATCAGACTGCACGGGGGGAGGAGTTTGCGGGGGAGCAGACTGCACGGGGCGGGGAGGAGTTTGGGGGGGATCAGACTGCACGGGGGGGAGGATCAGACTCCACGGGGCGGCGAGGAGTTTGGGGAGGGGTTCAGACTGCACGGGGCGGAGAGGAGTTTGGGGAGGGGATCAGACTACACGGGGCGGAGAGGAGTTTGGGGGGGATCGGACTGCACGGGGCGGGGAGGAGTTTGGGGGGATGGGACTGCACGGGGCGGGGAGGAGTTTGGGGGGATCAGACTGCACGGGGGGGAGGATCAGACTGCACGGAGCGGGGAGGAGTTTGGGGGGGGGATCAGACTGCACGGGGGGAGGATCAGACTGCACGAGGCAGGGAGGAGCTTTGGGGGGGATCAGACTGCACGGGGCGGACAGGAGTTTGGGGGGGCGATCAGACTGCACGGGGCGGAGGGGAGTGTGGGGGGGATCAGACTGCACGGGGGGGAGAGGAGTTTGGGGGGGATCAGACTGCACGGGGCGGGGAGGAGTTTGGGGGGATCGGACTGCACGGGGGGAGAGGAGTTTGGGGGGATCAGATTGCACGGGGGGGAGGATCAGACTGCACGGGGGGGAGGAGTTTGGGGGGGGATCAGACTGCACGGGGCAGGGAGGAGTTTGAGGGGGATCAGACTGCACGGGGGGAGAGGAGTTTGGGGGGATCAGACTGCACGGGGGGGAGGATCAGACTGCACGGGGCGGAGGGGAAGTTTGGGGGGATCAGACTGCACGGGGCGGGGAGGAGTTTGGGGGGATCAGACTGCACGGGGCTGGGAGGAGTTTGGGGGGGAAGGGTTGCCGCGGAGTCTCCTCTCCCGAGTGGGGGCGGAGCATCAGCTGCGGACGCTGCCGTCTCTGAGGCAGGAGTCCCGCCCAGCAATGGGGAGGGGCGGGTTGAGGGGGAGTAGGGAAAGTAGCCGCAGTGGCTTGTGGGAAACTGAGTGCCCCTGTCCGCAGCTCCCATCGGCCATTGCAGGGCCAGGGCAGGCCCGGCGCTGTTCGGTTGGGCGGGTGCAGCGGAAGTGACATCACAACGGGGCATTGACCAGGGAGCGACGCGGTTGGTCCCGCGCTCGTGTCACTCCAAGTGTTAGCGACGCATCCTGGGACTTGTAGTTCTCATAGTGCGGCCTCCCGGGGCACGTCGCAGCGCGCCTCGCCCCTATCATAGCCCCGCCCCCCGGCATAGCCCCGCCCAGCGTGTTCTTAGTTCGGAATGGGGCATTTCTACCCTAAAAACAATCTTTTTTATTAGGAAATAACGGCCCTTAGCAGAGCAACAGTGACACTCGGTAGTCACCGGCGGTAATGCACGTGTAATTCCGAAGCGCCTCCACAGTGCCGCTCGGTGGTCATTGCGGGTAATGCACGTGTAATTCCGAAGCGCCTCCACAGTGCCGCTCGGTGGTCATTGCGGGTAATGCACGTGTAATTCCGAAGCGCCTCCACAGTGCCGCTCGGTGGTCATTGCGGGTAATGCACGTGTAATTCCGTAGCGCCTCCACAGTGCCGCTCGGTGGTCATTGCGGGTAATGCACGTGTAATTCCGTAGCGCCTCCACAGTGCCGCTCGGTGGTCATTGCGGGTAATGCACGTGTAATTCCGAAGCGCCTCCACAGTGCCGCTCGGTGGTCATTGCCGGTAATGCACGTGTAATTCCGTAGCGCCTCCACAGTGCCGCTCGGTGGTCATTGCAGGTAATGCACGTGTAATTCCATCGCCCCCAGCTGCTGTCCCTGCTCCGCACGCCACGTGGCCCCAGTCTTGCCCTTTGACAGCAGGCAAAGTAAGAAGCTCGTTATTTCCAGGCTCCGCGCAGCCCTCTCCCCTCCTGCCCCCGGCCCCCTCATCCCACACACCAGGCTCCGCGCAGCCCTCTCCCCTCCTGCCCATGGCCCCCTCATCCCACACACCAGGCTCCGCGCAGCCCCCTCCCCTCCTGCTTCCTCACCCCAGCCTGCACCCCGTCCATACTCTTATCCCGGGGCCCTTCCTCTCCCCAGCCTGCACCCCCGTCCATATGCTTATCCCGGGGCCCTTCCTCCCCCCAGCCTGCACCCCCATCCATATTCTTATCCCGGGGCCCTTCCTCACTCCAGTCTGCACGCCCATTCATGGGAGCCATCAGTCCACCTTTTCCCTGCACCACATTCAGTAAAGTGTCTGATCAGGGTATGAGAGCAGCCCTGAGCCTTTGTCTCCACTCAGCAGGTTGCACCACACAGGATATGTGGATGGTCCTGGGCTTTGTACAGCACTCCAGACTGACCCCTGGACACGGCTTCTGGGTCCTAGCCCTTTGCTGTCACTCCTGCCCGAGGGCTTTGCTGGCTCCAGACTGGGTAACAGCTGGGAAACTGGCTGGGCAGTGGGCTGAGAAGATACCGTCCGAGATGGACTTGAGCTGCCTGGACGTGATTCTCGGAACACGTGAAGGGTCCTCAGCGTTCGGCCTTCCCATGGCTCTGTGTGAGTAAGAGGTGCGTGCTTTGAAATCTTCAAGCGTCCTGGCAGTATGTTTCTTCTGAGGCAGAGAGCTTCCTGCTGGGGCACGGAGCCTGGTGGCTTGGGGACTGGTGAAGGGGCAGTAGGCGGTTCAACAGTGCGTGGATAGATATTCAAGGCCTCCGTTCTCTCCGAGTTCCTGGAGTGGCAGCGGGAGGGGGTGGCCGATGGTGGGAGGAGAAGCGATGCCGCGTCCTTGCGGACTGAAAAGCTAAGTTGTTTGTTTGTTTTTTCCCCTCAGCTGTGTTCGGTAGCGAGCGATAAGAAGTCAACCCTCCCGGTGTCCTCCCGTCTGGGGATGGAACGGAAAAGAGAACGGCGAGCTTGGGAGCTTGGTCGAAGCGAGGCGAGAACCGTCCTGCTGGGAGCGGAGCAGCCATCGCTGACCGGGAGATAAGTGTCGGGTCTGGAAATCTCTCAGCTTACGGCCCACTCGGGTCTAGGAAGGGAAGTCACGTTTGCTTAGACAGCGAGTCCGAGCGGAGGTTCCCGAGGTGCTTCCTTGGTAGTGGGAGAAACAGGGCTCCCGTTTGTCAGGGGTGCTGGTTTCTCTGGAACACGGTGTCCTTCTCAGCAGACGCTTGGCTCGAGGAGGAAGACGCAAGGTGGTAAGGTTTCTGACTGCCTCTTATGTGTTTCTCTCTTGTTGCTCTCTCGTATTGGCCAATACGTCCTGTCTGTCTGTTTCTGTCTATGTCTTTGTCCTTCCTCTGCTTCTGCCGTGTCCTTGTACAGCACACTTGCAGGCATTCCAGGTGAGCATCTCCAAGGGTTAAGGGCTCAGGAGCCAACGGGAATTCAGCAGGTTCGCAAGTCGCGCAAGGGAGAGCGGTGGTGCATCATGGCTGAATGACTCGGTGTTCTTGTAGAGGACCCGATACATAGGCGAGAGGGGGGGAAAGGGCTAAAGGATAGAATTCCCACAGCCACAGACTTTAGTGAGTGAGAGCTAACGCTGGGCTTTTTCGGCCACCCTTGCAGAGGAATCAGTGCGTGGCCGTGGGCGGAGAATAAATCGTCCGAGATGTACTTGAGCTGCCTGGACGTGATTCTCGGAACATGTGAAGGGTCCTCAGCGTTCGGCCTTCCCATGGCTCTGTGTGAGTAAGAGGTGCGTGCTTTGAAATCTTTAAGCGTCCTGGCAGTATGTTTCTTCTGAGGCAGAGAGCTTCCTGCTGGGTCACGGAGCCTGGTGGCTTGGGGACTGGTGAAGGGGCATAGGCAGTTCAACAGAGCGTGGATAGATATTCAAGGCCTCCGTTCTCTCCGCGTTCCTGGAGTGTCAGCGGGAGGGGGTGGCCGATGGTGGGAGGCAGCGGTGCGATGGTGGGAGGAGAAGCGATGCCGCGTCCTTGCGGACTGAAAAGCTAAGTTGTTTGTTTGTTTTTTCCCCTCTGCTGTGTTCGGTAGTGAGCGATAAGAAGTCAACCCTCCCGGTGTCCTCCCGTCTGGGGATGGAACGGAAACGAGAACAGCGAGCTCGGGAGCTTGGTCGAAGCGAGGCGAGAACCGTCCGGCTGGGAGCGGAGCAGCCATCGCTGACAGGGAGATAAGTGTCGGGTTTGGAAATCTCTCGGCTTACGGCGCACTCGGGTCTAGGAAGGGAAGTCAGGTTTGCTTAGACAGCGAGTCCGAGCGGAGGTTCGCGAGGTGATTCCTTGGTAGTGGGAGAAACAGGGCTCCCGTTTGTCAGGGGTGCTGATTTCTCTGGAACACGGTGTCCTTCTCAGCAGACGCTTGGCTCGAGGAGGAAGACGCAAGGCGGTAAGGTTTCCGTCTGCCTCTCATGTGTTTCTCTCTTGTTGCTCTCTCGTATTGGCCAATACGTTCTGTCTGTCTGTTTCTGTCTGTGTCTTTGTCCTTGCTCTGCTTCTGCCGTGTCCTTGTATAGCTCACGTGCAGGCATTCCAGGTGAGCATCTCCACGGGTTAAGGGCTCAGGAGCCAACGGGAATTCTGCAGGTACGCCAGTCGCGCAAGGGAGAGCGGTGGTGCGTCATGGCTGACTGACTCAGTGTTCTTGTAGAGGGCCCTATACATAGGCGAGGGGCGGGGGGGAAGGGCTAAAGGATAGAATTCCCACAGCCACAGACCTTAGTGAGTGAGAGGTCTCTTCAGTCACGCCGCTCTCGGATCTCGCTGCAGGGAGGGATTCTGGTGCCGCTCTCGGGTCGTGCAGCTTGGGGGTGTCTCTAGCGCTGCTCTCGGGTCTCGCTGCTGGGGGGGAGGGGTCTTTGGGGCCACTCTCAGGTCGTGCTGCTGGGAGGGAGTCTGGCGCCTCTCTCGGGTTATGCTGCTGCGGGGAATCTCTGGTGCCGCTCTCGAGTCGCGCTACTGAGGGGGTCTCCGGCGCCTCCTTGGGATCATGCTGCTGGGGGGGTCTCTGGCTTCGCTCTCCGGTCGTGCTGCTGGGGGGGGGTCTCTGTTACCGCTTTCGGGTCGCGCTGTTAGGGGGGGTCTCTGGTGCCGCTCTCGGTAGTGGTGCTGGGGGTGGGGTCTCTGTCTCCACTCTCGGGTCGCGCTGCTGGGGGGAGGTCTCTGGCGCCGCTCTCGGGTCGCACTACTGGGGGTGGTCTCTGGAGCCTCCCTCCGGTCATGCTGCAGACGGGGGGTGTCACTGGCCCCGCTATCAGGTGATGCTGCTGCGGGGGGTCTCTGGCACCTCTCTCGGGTTTTGCTGCTGGGTGGGTGTCTGGGGCCGCTCTCGGGTGATGCTGTTCGGGGAGGTCTCTGGCGCCGCTCTCCGGTAGCGGTGCTGGGGGTGGGGTTTCTGTCTCCACTCTCGGGTAATGCTTCTGGGGGGGGTCTCCGGCGCCGGTCTCGGGTCGCGCTCCTTGGGGGTGGGGTCTCTGTCGCCACTTTCATCTCATGCTGCTGGGGGGGGTCTCTGGCGCCACTCTCGGGTGATGCTGCTGGGGGGGGCCTCTGGCTCCCATCTCAGGTCGTGCTGCTGGGGGGGGGGGAGGTCTCTGTCGCCGTTCTCTGGTGATGCTGCTGGGGGGAGGGTCTCTGGCGCCACTCTTGGGTCGCACTGCTGGGGGCGGGTCTGTGGTGCCGCTCTCGGGTCTTGCTGCTGGGGGGGGTCTCTGGCACCGTTTTCGGGTCACTCTGCTGGGGGAGGTCTCTGGCTTCGCTCTCGGGTCACGCTGCTGGGGAGGGTCTCTGGCGCCGCCCTCGGGACTTGCTGCTGGGGGGGGTCTCTGGCTTCGCTCTCGGGTCGCAATGCCGGGGGGGTTCTTTCGCGCTGCTCTCGGGTTTTGCTGCTGGGGGGGGGTCTCTTGTTTCGCTCTCGGGTCATGCTGCTGGGGGGGGACTTTGCAAGCGGGGCCGGGTACTAAAGGCACCAAGCAGCTGGCGGAATCACTGAGAACAAGGGTCATGGGGTCGGGGTTGGTTGAGACTCTTTGGACCAGAGGCAGGGGGTCCAGGCTGCCAAATGTGTCGCGGAGAACCTCCATCTATCGGACGCGGCTTCCTCTCCGCGCTTGCAGAACCGAGCAGCTAAAAGTGTTAGAAGCCAAATCAGAGCGGCTCATGTGTGTGTTAGAAACGGCTACGGGGAGCCAATTGCACTGGCACCTGACGCCTTCTTCAGCCCTTTGTTGCTGCATTCTCAGGCTGGCACCTCTCACAACCATTCATTCATCGTCCAAGCACTCTCTCTCTTATGTACATTCCCTAATTAATGTTTCCCATACAGTATTTTGCATAATAATACAAGAGTTGTAGTTACAAAAAGTTACAAAAGTTTCTGGGTGGCATTTCTTAAAACATTCTCTCTCTGAGCGCTGAGTTAGTTACTGTTATAGTTACAATGCTTCACTTTGCGATTAGGGTTAAGTGCTTCACAATGCTTTGAAGAGAACGGTTGTCAATTGTGTAACAGTAAGTTTGAGCGTGCCCTGGCGCACAGCGAGGGGAGCTGTTTCTGGCTACATAGTAGTATATTTTTAACAGTTTGAAGTTACATGACCTAATATTACATTCCTAACCAATTATATTCTAGAGGGGCAAAAATGTTTAGATTTATAATTAAACAATCCTAACAAATAATAATAATAATAATAATTATAAATCTAAACACTTCTCAAGCTTGATAACACTAAATCTAAACACTTTCACAAGAATAAATCTAAACACTTCTATGCTTCTTCTACTTAACAAACTTCTCCTCCTTAGACTTGTAGTTGTGGGGAACAAATTCTGGGGAGTCACTTCCACTTGGGGAATCCTGTTTCATACTTGACTATGTTATCCCTACACTAAGGCTGGCCGAGAGACTGTCCCGGACTGATCGTAACAGACTGTTCTGTCCGCGAATGGGCTGAGAGTAAAGGGCGTGTTCGGAATCTGTGGCGCCCAATCTGAGGCTGTCCGAGGTGACTCTTAACGGACTGCTCCGTGCGCCAATGGGCGGTGACTCAAGGCGTGTTCTGGGGCTGCTGGCGGCCAATAGGTTGTCCGGGGTGGATTATAACAGACTCTTCTGTCCGCGAATGGGCTGTGACTAAGGGGCGTGTTCTGAATCAGAGGCACCCAATAGGCTGACCCGGCTGCATCTTAACGGACAGCTCTGTCTGCGAATGCGGTGTGACTAGGGGGACTGACCTGCCACTGCTCTCGACCAATAGGCTGTCCGGGGTGGATCTTAATGGGCTGCTCTGTCCTCGAATTGTCTGTGACTTAGGGGTGGTTCCTGGCTGTGTGCCAGCCAATGGGCTTTCGGAAGACAGCCTTGGCGGAGGATAGTGTCGCCCAATGGGCTGTCAGCAAAGGGGATCCTGCCTCTGGTTCGGCCAATGGGCTGCCGCAGGGGGGCGTTGTCTGACTGGGCGGCCGGCGCCGCCATGACAGGAAGGTCCGAGGAGCGCGCGGGGGCGCGAGCGAATCCTGGGTCCGAGTGCGAAGCTCCCCGCCCCCAGCCCGCCCCTTGTTGGTGTCTGGCCCGGGGGAGGAGGGGGCGCGAGGGAAGGTGGGGGAGCGGGCTGGGGGTGGGGTGTCTGGACAGGGGTGAGGTGTAGGAGCAGGCTGGGTGTGAGGGGCCGGGGGGGGCGCTTGGCACTGGGGGGGCAGGAGGGGGTGAGGGGCCGGGGGGGGTGCTCGGCACTGGGGGGGCAGGAGGGGGTGAGGGGCCGGGGGGGTGCTCGGCACTGGGGGGGCAGGAGGGAGGGGGAGGGGCCGGGGGGGGCCTTGGCACTGGGGGGGCAGGAGGGGACAGGGCGCGGGAGAGCGCAGGCGCGGGCGGCGCTGGCTGGGCGGGAAACTCCCGGGACGCTCGCGCTGACGAGGCGGGCGGGAAAACGCTGCGGGGGGCGCTGAGGGGCGGAGCCTGGGGGGCGGGGCGGGAGCTGGCAGTGACGTGGAGCCCCCCCCCCCCCCCGCCTGCTTCTCTCCGGGCCCCAGGCTGGACATCGGCGGGGCGGCCCCTGGCGGAGGTGGGGGGGCGATTTCTGCCCCCCCCCCGGCGCTGCAGCCTCCCCGGGGAGCAGCGCCCCTGTGACCCCCCCCCACGTGGTGCCGGGGGAACGGGGCTGTGGCCCCCCCTTTGGGGCGCGGGAGCTGACCCGGGCTCCAGTCACGTGGGTGTCTCGGGGAGGGGGGGCTGCGGGCCACCGGGGCGCGGGAGTGTCACGTGCCCCCTCCCCCCGCCGGGGAGCCGCGCGCCCTCGAGGGGTGGTTCCCGCGGGCGGGGCACGCACAGAACGTGTCCCGCACGCGGGGGGGCGGGGCGGCCTGAGCCCTGCTCCCCGCGCTGCTCGCTGCCTGGGGGCGGGGCCGGGTGCCCGCTGAATCCCCCCTGTGCCCGGGGGGGGGGGCAGTTCGGCGGGGGGCGATGCTCGGGCCCTGGCTGCCCGCAGTGCTGCCCAGTGCCCGGCTGTGCCTCCTGCAGAGGCCGAGAGCGTCCTGGGTGGGGGGCGTGTGGGGAGAGGGGGGGAGTGGCTGAGAATTGGGGGGCAAACTTAGGGGCTGCACGGGGCGGGGAGGAGTTTGGTGAGGGGGGATCATACTGCATGGGGCGGAGAGGAGTTTGGGGGGAAGCAGACTGCACGGGGCGGGGAGGAGATTGGTGAGGGGGGATCAGACTGCATGGCGCGGAGAGGAGTTAGGGGGGTAGGGGATCAGACTGCAGGGGGCGGAGAGGAGTTTCGTGGGGGGTAGGAGATCAGACTGCACGGGGGGAGGAGTTTGGGGGGGATCAGACTGCACGGGGCGAGGAGGAGTTTGGGGGGGGATCAGACTGCACGGGGCGGGGAGGAGTTGGGGGGGGATCAGACTGCACGGGGCGGGGAGGAGTTTGGGGGGGATCAGACTGCACGGGGCGAGGAGTTTGGGGGGGATCAGACTGCACGGGGGTGAGGAGTTTGGGGGGATCAGACTGCATGGGGCGGGGAGGAGTTTGGGGGGGATCAGACTGCACGGGGCGGACAGGAGTTTTGGGGAGCGATCAGACTGCACGGGGCGGAGGGGAGTGTGGGGGGGATCAGACTGCACGGGGGGGAGAGGAGTTTGGGGGGATCAGACTGCACGGGGGAGAGGAGTTTGGGGGGGATCAGACTGCACGGAGCGGGGAGGAGTTTGGGGGGATCAGACTGCACGGGGGGGAGGATCAGACTGCACGGAGCGGGGAGGAGTTTGGGGGGGGATCAGACTGCACGGGGCAGGGAGGAGCTTTGGGGGGGATCAGACTGCACGGGGCGGAGGGGAGTGTGGGGGGGATCAGACTGCACGGGGGGGAGAGGAGTTTGGGGGGGATCAGACTGCACGGAGCGGGGAGGAGTTTGGGGGGGGATCAGACTGCACGGGGCGGGGAGGAGTTGGGGGGGGATCAGACTGCACGGGGCGGGGAGGAGTTTGGGGGGGATCAGACTGCACGGGGCGAGGAGGAGTTTGGGGGGGGATCAGACTGCACGGGGCGGGGAGGAGTTGGGGGGGGATCAGACTGCACGGGGCGGGGAGGAGTTGGGGGGGGATCAGACTGCACGGGGCGAGGAGGAGTTTAGGGGGGGATCAGACTGCACAGGGGGAGGAGTTTGGGGGGGATCAGACTGCACGGGGGTGAGGAGTTTGGGGGGATCAGACTGCATGGGGCGGGGAGGAGTTTGGGGGGGATCAGACTGCACGGGGCGGACAGGAGTTTTGGGGAGCGATCAGACTGCACGGGGGAGGAGGAGTTTGGAGGGGGATCAGACTGCACGGGGCGGGGAGGAGTTTGGGGGGATCGGACTGCACAGGGCGGGGAGGTGTTTGGGGGGGATCGGACTGCACGGAGTGGGGAGGAGTTTGGGGGGGGGATCAGACTGCACGGGGCGGGGAGGAGTTTTGGGGGAGATCGGACTGCACGGGGCGGGGAGGAGTTTGGGGGGATCGGACTGCACGGGGCGGGGAAGAGTTTGGGGGGGATCGGACTGCACGGGGCGCGGAGGAGTTTGGGGGGGATCAGATTGCACGGGGGGAGAGGAGTTTGGGGGGATCAGACTGCACGGGGGGAGAGCGGTGCATGCAAATGATGGAACGCGGGGCACGTTCTATCGGCTCCCGGGCGAGTGACACGTGGGTTTGTGGGGCACACAGACGGGTCCCAGGCTCCGTCATTAATGGCAGGGGCGGGGCCTGATCTGGGGGCGGGGCCACTGACTGGCAGGAACTCAGCTGGGACACAGAAGTGAGCGGCAGAAAACTCCTCGGGGTCTCCGGAAAATCCTCGCACGGCCCCTCTGGGCTTGTGAACGGGACGCAGCAGAGGCAGCCGCCCCCCTCCCCACCCACCCGCCTCACGCTCCCCGCTGCACTTTCGAAGGCAACAGCAGCATCAGCCTGTCCCGCTGCCAGTCCCTGCACAAGCCGGCTGGGAAATTTGGTGTTGGGGGGAGCAGACTGCACGGGGCGGAGAGGAGTTTGGGGGTGGTGGGGGATCAGACTGCATGGAGCGGAGAGGAGTTTGGGGGGAAGCAGACTGCACGGGGCGGGGAGGAGTTTGGTGAGGGGGGATCATACTGCACGGGGCGGAGAGGAGTTTGGTGAGGGGGGATCATACTGCATGGGGCGGAGAGGAGTTTGGGGGGAAGCAGACTGCACGGGGCGGGGAGGAGTTTGGTGAGGGGGGATCAGACTGCATGGGGCGGAGAGGAGTTTGGGGGGAAGCAGACTGCACGGGGCGGGGAGGAGTTTGGTGAGGGGGGATCAGACTGCATGGGGCGGAGAGGAGTTTGGTGAGGGGGGATCATACTGCATGGGGCGGAGAGGAGTTTGGGGGGAAGCAGACTGCACGGGGCGGGGAGGAGTTTGGTGAGGGGGGATCAGACTGCATGGGGCGGAGAGGAGTTTGGGGGGAAGCAGACTGCACGGGGCGGGGAGGAGTTTGGTGAGGGGGGATCAGACTGCATGGGGCGGAGAGGAGTTTGGGGGGAAGCAGACTGCACGGGGCGGGGAGGAGTTTGGTGAGGGGGGATCAGACTGCATGGGGCGGAGAGGAGTTTGGTGAGGGGGGATCATACTGCATGGGGCGGAGAGGAGTTTGGGGGGAAGCAGACTGCACGGGGCGGGGAGGAGTTTGGTGAGGGGGGATCATACTGCACGGGGCGGAGAGGAGTTTGGGGGGAAGCAGACTGCACGGGGCGGGGAGGAGTTTGGGGGGAAGCAGACTGCACGGGGCGGGGAGGAGTTTGGTGAGGGGGGATCATACTGCATGGAGCGGAGAGGAGTTTGGGGGGAAGCAGACTGCACGGGGCGGGGAGGAGTTTGGTGAGGGGGGATCATACTGCACGGGGCGGAGAGGAGTTTGGGGGGAAGCAGACTGCACGGGGCGGGGAGGAGTTTGGTGAGGGGGGATCAGACTGCATGGCGCGGAGAGGAGTTAGGGGGGTAGGGGATCAGACTGCAGGGGGCGGAGAGGAGTTTCGTGGGGGGTAGGAGATCAGACTGCACGGGGGGAGGAGTTTGGGGGGGATCAGACTGCACGGGGCGGGGAGGAGTTGGGGGGGGATCAGACTGCACGGGGGGAGGAGTTTGCGGTGGAGCAGACTGCACGGGGCGGGGAGGAGTTTGGGGGGGATCAGACTGCACGGGGGGGAGGATCAGACTCCACGGGGCGGCGAGGAGTTTGGGGAGGGGTTCAGACTGCACGGGGCGGAGAGGAGTTTGGGGAGGGGATCAGACTACACGGGGCGGAGAGGAGTTTGGGGGGGGGATCAGACTGCACGGGGGGAGGATCAGACTGCACGAGGCAGGGAGGAGCTTTGGGGGGGATCAGACTGCACGGGGCGGACAGGAGTTTGGGGGGGCGATCAGACTGCACGGGGCGGAGGGGAGTGTGGGGGGGATCAGACTGCACGGGGGGGAGAGGAGTTTGGGGGGGATCAGACTGCACGGGGCGGGGAGGAGTTTGGGGGGATCGGACTGCACGGGGGGAGAGGAGTTTGGGGGGATCAGATTGCACGGGGGGGAGGATCAGACTGCACGGGGGGGAGGAGTTTGGGGGGGGATCAGACTGCACGGGGCAGGGAGGAGTTTGAGGGGGATCAGACTGCACGGGGGGAGAGGAGTTTGGGGGGATCAGACTGCACGGGGGGGAGGATCAGACTGCACGGGGCGGAGGGGAAGTTTGGGGGGATCAGACTGCACGGGGCGGGGAGGAGTTTGGGGGGATCAGACTGCACGGGGCTGGGAGGAGTTTGGGGGGGAAGGGTTGCCGCGGAGTCTCCTCTCCCGAGTGGGGGCGGAGCATCAGCTGCGGACGCTGCCGTCTCTGAGGCAGGAGCCCCGCCCAGCAATGGGGAGGGGCGGGTTGAGGGGGAGTAGGGAAAGTAGCCGCAGTGGCTTGTGGGAAACTGAGTGCCCCTGTCCGCAGCTCCCATCGGCCATTGCAGGGCCAGGGCAGGCCCGGCGCTGTTCGGTTGGGCGGGTGCAGCGGAAGTGACATCACAACGGGGCATTGACCAGGGAGCGACGCGGTTGGTCCCGCGCTCGTGTCACTCCAAGTGTTAGCGACGCATCCTGGGACTTGTAGTTCTCATAGTGCGGCCTCCCGGGGCACGTCGCAGCGCGCCTCGCCCCTATCATAGCCCCGCCCCCCGGCATAGCCCCGCCCAGCGTGTTCTTAGTTCGGAATGGGGCATTTCTACCCTAAAAACAATCTTTTTTATTAGGAAATAACGGCCCTTAGCAGAGCAACAGTGACACTCGGTAGTCACCGGCGGTAATGCACGTGTAATTCCGAAGCGCCTCCACAGTGCCGCTCGGTGGTCATTGCGGGTAATGCACGTGTAATTCCGTAGCGCCTCCACAGTGCCGCTCGGTGGTCATTGCGGGTAATGCACGTGTAATTCCGTAGCGCCTCCACAGTGCCGCTCGGTGGTCATTGCGGGTAATGCACGTGTAATTCCGAAGCGCCTCCACAGTGCCGCTCGGTGGTCATTGCCGGTAATGCACGTGTAATTCCGTAGCGCCTCCACAGTGCCGCTCGGTGGTCATTGCAGGTAATGCACGTGTAATTCCATCGCCCCCAGCTGCTGTCCCTGCTCCGCACGCCACGTGGCCCCAGTCTTGCCCTTTGACAGCAGGCAAAGTAAGAAGCTCGTTATTTCCAGGCTCCGCGCAGCCCTCTCCCCTCCTGCCCCCGGCCCCCTCATCCCACACACCAGGCTCCGCGCAGCCCTCTCCCCTCCTGCCCATGGCCCCCTCATCCCACACACCAGGCTCCGCGCAGCCCCCTCCCCTCCTGCTTCCTCACCCCAGCCTGCACCCCGTCCATACTCTTATCCCGGGGCCCTTCCTCTCCCCAGCCTGCACCCCCGTCCATATGCTTATCCCGGGGCCCTTCCTCCCCCCAGCCTGCACCCCCATCCATATTCTTATCCCGGGGCCCTTCCTCACTCCAGTCTGCACGCCCATTCATGGGAGCCATCAGTCCACCTTTTCCCTGCACCACATTCAGTAAAGTGTCTGATCAGGGTATGAGAGCAGCCCTGAGCCTTTGTCTCCACTCAGCAGGTTGCACCACACAGGATATGTGGATGGTCCTGGGCTTTGTACAGCACTCCAGACTGACCCCTGGACACGGCTTCTGGGTCCTAGCCCTTTGCTGTCACTCCTGCCCGAGGGCTTTGCTGGCTCCAGACTGGGTAACAGCTGGGAAACTGGCTGGGCAGTGGGCTGAGAAGATACCGTCCGAGATGGACTTGAGCTGCCTGGACGTGATTCTCGGAACACGTGAAGGGTCCTCAGCGTTCGGCCTTCCCATGGCTCTGTGTGAGTAAGAGGTGCGTGCTTTGAAATCTTCAAGCGTCCTGGCAGTATGTTTCTTCTGAGGCAGAGAGCTTCCTGCTGGGGCACGGAGCCTGGTGGCTTGGGGACTGGTGAAGGGGCAGTAGGCGGTTCAACAGTGCGTGGATAGATATTCAAGGCCTCCGTTCTCTCCGAGTTCCTGGAGTGGCAGCGGGAGGGGGTGGCCGATGGTGGGAGGAGAAGCGATGCCGCGTCCTTGCGGACTGAAAAGCTAAGTTGTTTGTTTGTTTTTTCCCCTCAGCTGTGTTCGGTAGCGAGCGATAAGAAGTCAACCCTCCCGGTGTCCTCCCGTCTGGGGATGGAACGGAAAAGAGAACGGCGAGCTTGGGAGCTTGGTCGAAGCGAGGCGAGAACCGTCCTGCTGGGAGCGGAGCAGCCATCGCTGACCGGGAGATAAGTGTCGGGTCTGGAAATCTCTCAGCTTACGGCCCACTCGGGTCTAGGAAGGGAAGTCACGTTTGCTTAGACAGCGAGTCCGAGCGGAGGTTCCCGAGGTGCTTCCTTGGTAGTGGGAGAAACAGGGCTCCCGTTTGTCAGGGGTGCTGGTTTCTCTGGAACACGGTGTCCTTCTCAGCAGACGCTTGGCTCGAGGAGGAAGACGCAAGGTGGTAAGGTTTCTGACTGCCTCTTATGTGTTTCTCTCTTGTTGCTCTCTCGTATTGGCCAATACGTCCTGTCTGTCTGTTTCTGTCTATGTCTTTGTCCTTCCTCTGCTTCTGCCGTGTCCTTGTACAGCACACTTGCAGGCATTCCAGGTGAGCATCTCCAAGGGTTAAGGGCTCAGGAGCCAACGGGAATTCAGCAGGTTCGCAAGTCGCGCAAGGGAGAGCGGTGGTGCATCATGGCTGAATGACTCGGTGTTCTTGTAGAGGACCCGATACATAGGCGAGAGGGGGGGAAAGGGCTAAAGGATAGAATTCCCACAGCCACAGACTTTAGTGAGTGAGAGCTAACGCTGGGCTTTTTCGGCCACCCTTGCAGAGGAATCAGTGCGTGGCCGTGGGCGGAGAATAAATCGTCCGAGATGTACTTGAGCTGCCTGGACGTGATTCTCGGAACATGTGAAGGGTCCTCAGCGTTCGGCCTTCCCATGGCTCTGTGTGAGTAAGAGGTGCGTGCTTTGAAATCTTTAAGCGTCCTGGCAGTATGTTTCTTCTGAGGCAGAGAGCTTCCTGCTGGGTCACGGAGCCTGGTGGCTTGGGGACTGGTGAAGGGGCATAGGCAGTTCAACAGAGCGTGGATAGATATTCAAGGCCTCCGTTCTCTCCGCGTTCCTGGAGTGTCAGCGGGAGGGGGTGGCCGATGGTGGGAGGCAGCGGTGCGATGGTGGGAGGAGAAGCGATGCCGCGTCCTTGCGGACTGAAAAGCTAAGTTGTTTGTTTGTTTTTTCCCCTCTGCTGTGTTCGGTAGTGAGCGATAAGAAGTCAACCCTCCCGGTGTCCTCCCGTCTGGGGATGGAACGGAAACGAGAACAGCGAGCTCGGGAGCTTGGTCGAAGCGAGGCGAGAACCGTCCGGCTGGGAGCGGAGCAGCCATCGCTGACAGGGAGATAAGTGTCGGGTTTGGAAATCTCTCGGCTTACGGCGCACTCGGGTCTAGGAAGGGAAGTCAGGTTTGCTTAGACAGCGAGTCCGAGCGGAGGTTCGCGAGGTGATTCCTTGGTAGTGGGAGAAACAGGGCTCCCGTTTGTCAGGGGTGCTGATTTCTCTGGAACACGGTGTCCTTCTCAGCAGACGCTTGGCTCGAGGAGGAAGACGCAAGGCGGTAAGGTTTCCGTCTGCCTCTCATGTGTTTCTCTCTTGTTGCTCTCTCGTATTGGCCAATACGTTCTGTCTGTCTGTTTCTGTCTGTGTCTTTGTCCTTGCTCTGCTTCTGCCGTGTCCTTGTATAGCTCACGTGCAGGCATTCCAGGTGAGCATCTCCACGGGTTAAGGGCTCAGGAGCCAACGGGAATTCTGCAGGTACGCCAGTCGCGCAAGGGAGAGCGGTGGTGCGTCATGGCTGACTGACTCAGTGTTCTTGTAGAGGGCCCTATACATAGGCGAGGGGCGGGGGGGAAGGGCTAAAGGATAGAATTCCCACAGCCACAGACCTTAGTGAGTGAGAGGTCTCTTCAGTCACGCCGCTCTCGGATCTCGCTGCAGGGAGGGATTCTGGTGCCGCTCTCGGGTCGTGCAGCTTGGGGGTGTCTCTAGCGCTGCTCTCGGGTCTCGCTGCTGGGGGGGAGGGGTCTTTGGGGCCACTCTCAGGTCGTGCTGCTGGGAGGGAGTCTGGCGCCTCTCTCGGGTTATGCTGCTGCGGGGAATCTCTGGTGCCGCTCTCGAGTCGCGCTACTGGGGGGGTCTCTGGCGCCTCCTTGGGATCATGCTGCTGGGGGGGTCTCTGGCTTCGCTCTCCGGTCGTGCTGCTGGGGGGGGGTCTCTGTTACCGCTTTCGGGTCGCGCTGTTAGGGGGGGTCTCTGGTGCCGCTCTCGGTAGTGGTGCTGGGGGTGGGGTCTCTGTCTCCACTCTCGGGTCGCGCTGCTGGGGGGAGGTCTCTGGCGCCGCTCTCGGGTCGCACTACTGGGGGTGGTCTCTGGAGCCTCCCTCCGGTCATGCTGCAGACGGGGGGTGTCACTGGCCCTGCTATCAGGTGATGCTGCTGCGGGGGGTCTCTGGCACCTCTCTCGGGTTTTGCTGCTGGGTGGGTGTCTGGGGCCGCTCTCGGGTGATGCTGTTCGGGGAGGTCTCTGGCGCCGCTCTCCGGTAGCGGTGCTGGGGGTGGGGTTTCTGTCTCCACTCTCGGGTAATGCTTCTGGGGGGGGTCTCCGGCGCCGGTCTCGGGTCGCGCTCCTTGGGGGTGGGGTCTCTGTCGCCACTTTCATCTCATGCTGCTGGGGGGGGTCTCTGGCGCCACTCTCGGGTGATGCTGCTGGGGGGGGCCTCTGGCTCCCATCTCAGGTCGTGCTGCTGGGGGGGGGGAGGTCTCTGTCGCCGTTCTCTGGTGATGCTGCTGGGGGGAGGGTCTCTGGCGCCACTCTTGGGTCGCACTGCTGGGGGCGGGTCTGTGGTGCCGCTCTCGGGTCTTGCTGCTGGGGGGGGTCTCTGGCACCGTTTTCGGGTCACTCTGCTGGGGGAGGTCTCTGGCTTCGCTCTCGGGTCACGCTGCTGGGGAGGGTCTCTGGCGCCGCCCTCGGGACTTGCTGCTGGGGGGGGTCTCTGGCTTCGCTCTCGGGTCGCAATGCCGGGGGGGTTCTTTCGCGCTGCTCTCGGGTTTTGCTGCTGGGGGGGGGTCTCTTGTTTCGCTCTCGGGTCATGCTGCTGGGGGGGGACTTTGCAAGCGGGGCCGGGTACTAAAGGCACCAAGCAGCTGGCGGAATCACTGAGAACAAGGGTCATGGGGTCGGGGGTTGGTTGAGACTCTTTGGACCAGAGGCAGGGGGTCCAGGCTGCCAAATGTGTCGCGGAGAACCTCCATCTATCGGACGCGGCTTCCTCTCCGCGCTTGCAGAACCGAGCAGCTAAAAGTGTTAGAAGCCAAATCAGAGCGGCTCATGTGTGTGTTAGAAACGGCTACGGGGAGCCAATTGCACTGGCACCTGACGCCTTCTTCAGCCCTTTGTTGCTGCATTCTCAGGCTGGCACCTCTCACAACCATTCATTCATCGTCCAAGCACTCTCTCTCTTATGTACATTCCCTAATTAATGTTTCCCATACAGTATTTTGCATAATAATACAAGAGTTGTAGTTACAAAAAGTTACAAAAGTTTCTGGGTGGCATTTCTTAAAACATTCTCTCTCTGAGCGCTGAGTTAGTTACTGTTATAGTTACAATGCTTCACTTTGCGATTAGGGTTAAGTGCTTCACAATGCTTTGAAGAGAACGGTTGTCAATTGTGTAACAGTAAGTTTGAGCGTGCCCTGGCGCACAGCGAGGGGAGCTGTTTCTGGCTACATAGTAGTATATTTTTAACAGTTTGAAGTTACATGACCTAATATTACATTCCTAACCAATTATATTCTAGAGGGGCAAAAATGTTTAGATTTATAATTAAACAATCCTAACAAATAATAATAATAATAATAATTATAAATCTAAACACTTCTCAAGCTTGATAACACTAAATCTAAACACTTTCACAAGAATAAATCTAAACACTTCTATGCTTCTTCTACTTAACAAACTTCTCCTCCTTAGACTTTTAGTTGTGGGGAACAAATTCTGGGGAGTCACTTCCACTTGGGGAATCCTGTTTCATACTTGACTATGTTATCCCTACACTAAGGCTGGCCGAGAGACTGTCCCGGACTGATCGTAACAGACTGTTCTGTCCGCGAATGGGCTGAGAGTAAAGGGCGTGTTCGGAATCTGTGGCGCCCAATCTGAGGCTGTCCGAGGTGACTCTTAACGGACTGCTCCGTGCGCCAATGGGCGGTGACTCAAGGCGTGTTCTGGGGCTGCTGGCGGCCAATAGGTTGTCCGGGGTGGATTATAACAGACTCTTCTGTCCGCGAATGGGCTGTGACTAAGGGGCGTGTTCTGAATCAGAGGCACCCAATAGGCTGACCCGGCTGCATCTTAACGGACAGCTCTGTCTGCGAATGCGGTGTGACTAGGGGGACTGACCTGCCACTGCTCTCGACCAATAGGCTGTCCGGGGTGGATCTTAATGGGCTGCTCTGTCCTCGAATTGTCTGTGACTTAGGGGTGGTTCCTGGCTGTGTGCCAGCCAATGGGCTTTCGGAAGACAGCCTTGGCGGAGGATAGTGTCGCCCAATGGGCTGTCAGCAAAGGGGATCCTGCCTCTGGTTCGGCCAATGGGCTGCCGCAGGGGGGCGTTGTCTGACTGGGCGGCCGGCGCCGCCATGACAGGAAGGTCCGAGGAGCGCGCGGGGGCGCGAGCGAATCCTGGGTCCGAGTGCGAAGCTCCCCGCCCCCAGCCCGCCCCTTGTTGGTGTCTGGCCCGGGGGAGGAGGGGGCGCGAGGGAAGGTGGGGGAGCGGGCTGGGGGTGGGGTGTCTGGACAGGGGTGAGGTGTAGGAGCAGGCTGGGTGTGAGGGGCCGGGGGGGGGCGCTTGGCACTGGGGGGGCAGGAGGGGGTGAGGGGCCGGGGGGGGTGCTCGGCACTGGGGGGGCAGGAGGGGGTGAGGGGCCGGGGGGGTGCTCGGCACTGGGGGGGCAGGAGGGAGGGGGAGGGGCCGGGGGGGGCCTTGGCACTGGGGGGGCAGGAGGGAGGGGGAGGGGCCGGGGGGGGCCTTGGCACTGGGGGGGGCAGGAGGGGACAGGGCGCGGGAGAGCGCAGGCGCGGGCGGCGCTGGCTGGGCGGGAAACTCCCGGGACGCTCGCGCTGACGAGGCGGGCGGGAAAACGCTGCGGGGGGCGCTGAGGGGCGGAGCCTGGGGGGCGGGGCGGGAGCTGGCAGTGACGTGGAGCCCCCCCCCCCCCGCCTGCTTCTCTCCGGGCCCCAGGCTGGACATCGGCGGGGCGGCCCCTGGCGGAGGTGGGGGGGCGATTTCTGCCCCCCCCCGGCGCTGCAGCCTCCCCGGGGAGCAGCGCCCCTGTGACCCCCCCCACGTGGTGCCGGGGGAACGGGGCTGTGGCCCCCCCTTTGGGGCGCGGGAGCTGACCCGGGCTCCAGTCACGTGGGTGTCTCGGGGAGGGGGGGCTGCGGGCCACCGGGGCGCGGGAGTGTCACGTGCCCCCTCCCCCCGCCGGGGAGCCGCGCGCCCTCGAGGGGTGGTTCCCGCGGGCGGGGCACGCACAGAACGTGTCCCGCACGCGGGGGCGCGGGGCGGCCTGAGCCCTGCTCCCCGCGCTGCTCGCTGCCTGGGGGCGGGGCCGGGTGCCCGCTGAATCCCCCCTGTGCCGGGGGGGGGGGGCAGTTCG
Organism: Pelodiscus sinensis; assembly: GCF_052426305.1. Classification (NCBI taxonomy): domain Eukaryota; kingdom Metazoa; phylum Chordata; order Testudines; family Trionychidae; genus Pelodiscus; species Pelodiscus sinensis. Next base: position 78,635,987 of record NC_143058.1, read on the forward strand.
GCGGGGGGCGATGCTCTGGCCCTGGCTGCCCGCAGTGCTGCCCAGTGCCCGGCTGTGCCTCCTGCAGAGGCCGAGAGCGTCCTGGGTGGGGGGCGTGTGGGGAGAGGGGGGGAGTGGCTGAGAATTGGGGGGCAAACTTAGGGGCTGCACGGGGCGGGGAGGAGTTTGGTGAGGGGGGATCATACTGCATGGGGCGGAGAGGAGTTTGGGGGGAAGCAGACTGCACGGGGCGGGGAGGAGATTGGTGAGGGGGGATCAGACTGCATGGCGCGGAGAGGAGTTAGGGGGGTAGGGGATCAGACTGCAGGGGGCGGAGAGGAGTTTCGTGGGGGGTAGGAGATCAGACTGCACGGGGGGAGGAGTTTGGGGGGGATCAGACTGCACGGGGCGAGGAGGAGTTTGGGGGGGGATCAGACTGCACGGGGCGGGGAGGAGTTGGGGGGGGATCAGACTGCACGGGGCGGGGAGGAGTTTGGGGGGGATCAGACTGCACGGGGCGAGGAGGAGTTTGGGGGGGATCAGACTGCACGGGGGGAGGAGTTTAGGGGGGGATCAGACTGCACGGGGGGAGGAGTTTGGGGGGGATCAGACTGCATGGGGCGGGGAGGAGTTTGGGGGGGATCAGACTGCACGGGGCGGACAGGAGTTTTGGGGAGCGATCAGACTGCACGGGGCGGAGGGGAGTGTGGGGGGGATCAGACTGCACGGGGGGGAGAGGAGTTTGGGGGGATCAGACTGCACGGGGGGAGAGGAGTTTGGGGGGATCAGACTGCACGGAGCGGGGAGGAGTTTGGGGGGATCAGACTGCACGGGGGGGAGGATCAGACTGCACGGAGCGGGGAGGAGTTTGGGGGGGGATCAGACTGCACGGGGCAGGGAGGAGCTTTGGGGGGGATCAGACTGCACGGGGCGGAGGGGAGTGTGGGGGGGATCAGACTGCACGGGGGGGAGAGGAGTTTGGGGGGGATCAGACTGCACGGAGCGGGGAGGAGTTTGGGGGGGGATCAGACTGCACGGGGCGGGGAGGAGTTGGGGGGGGATCAGACTGCACGGGGCGAGGAGGAGTTTGGGGGGGGATCAGACTGCACGGGGCGGGGAGGAGTTGGGGGGGATCAGACTGCACGGGGCGGGGAGGAGTTGGGGGGGGATCAGACTGCACGGGGCGAGGAGGAGTTTAGGGGGGGATCAGACTGCACAGGGGGAGGAGTTTGGGGGGGATCAGACTGCAGGGGGGTGAGGAGTTTGGGGGGATCAGACTGCATGGGGCGGGGAGGAGTTTGGGGGGGATCAGACTGCACGGGGCGGACAGGAGTTTTGGGGAGCGATCAGACTGCACGGGGGAGGAGGAGTTTGGAGGGGGATCAGACTGCACGGGGCGGGGAGGAGTTTGGGGGGATCGGACTGCACAGGGCGGGGAGGTGTTTGGGGGGGATCGGACTGCACGGAGTGGGGAGGAGTTTGGGGGGGGGATCAGACTGCACGGGGCGGGGAGGAGTTTTGGGGGAGATCGGACTGCACGGGGCGGGGAGGAGTTTGGGGGGATCGGACTGCACGGGGCGGGGAAGAGTTTGGGGGGGATCGGACTGCACGGGGCGGGGAGGAGTTTTGGGGGAGATCGGACTGCACGGGGCGGGGAGGAGTTTGGGGGGATCAGACTGCACGGGGGGGAGGATCAGACTGCACGGGGGGGGAGGAGTTTGGGGGGGATCAGACTGCACGGGGGGAGAGCGGTGCATGCAAATGATGGAACGCGGGGCACGTTCTATCGGCTCCCGGGCGAGTGACACGTGGGTTTGTGGGGCACACAGACGGGTCCCAGGCTCCGTCATTAATGGCAGGGGCGGGGCCTGATCTGGGGGCGGGGCCACTGACTGGCAGGAACTCAGCTGGGACACAGAAGTGAGCGGCAGAAAACTCCTCGGGGTCTCCGGAAAATCCTCGCACGGCCCCTCTGGGCTTGTGAACGGGACGCAGCAGAGGCAGCCGCCCCCCTCCCCACCCACCCGCCTCACGCTCCCCGCTGCACTTTCGAAGGCAACAGCAGCATCAGCCTGTCCCGCTGCCAGTCCCTGCACAAGCCGGCTGGGAAATTTGGTGTTGGGGGGAGCAGACTGCACGGGGCGGAGAGGAGTTTGGGGGTGGTGGGGGATCAGACTGCATGGAGCGGAGAGGAGTTTGGGGGGAAGCAGACTGCACGGGGCGGGGAGGAGTTTGGTGAGGGGGGATCATACTGCACGGGGCGGAGAGGAGTTTGGTGAGGGGGGATCATACTGCATGGGGCGGAGAGGAGTTTGGGGGGAAGCAGACTGCACGGGGCGGGGAGGAGTTTGGTGAGGGGGGATCAGACTGCATGGGGCGGGGAGGAGTTTGGTGAGGGGGGATCAGACTGCATGGGGCGGAGAGGAGTTTGGTGAGGGGGGATCATACTGCATGGGGCGGAGAGGAGTTTGGGGGGAAGCAGACTGCACGGGGCGGGGAGGAGTTTGGTGAGGGGGGATCATACTGCATGGGGCGGAGAGGAGTTTGGGGGGAAGCAGACTGCACGGGGCGGGGAGGAGTTTGGTGAGGGGGGATCAGACTGCATGGGGCGGAGAGGAGTTTGGGGGGAAGCAGACTGCACGGGGCGGGGAGGAGTTTGGTGAGGGGGGATCAGACTGCATGGGGCGGAGAGGAGTTTGGTGAGGGGGGATCATACTGCATGGGGCGGAGAGGAGTTTGGGGGGAAGCAGACTGCACGGGGCGGGGAGGAGTTTGGTGAGGGGGGATCATACTGCACGGGGCGGAGAGGAGTTTGGGGGGAAGCAGACTGCACGGGGCGGGGAGGAGTTTGGGGGGAAGCAGACTGCACGGGGCGGGGAGGAGTTTGGTGAGGGGGGATCATACTGCATGGAGCGGAGAGGAGTTTGGGGGGAAGCAGACTGCACGGGGCGGGGAGGAGTTTGGTGAGGGGGGATCATACTGCACGGGGCGGAGAGGAGTTTGGGGGGAAGCAGACTGCACGGGGCGGGGAGGAGTTTGGTGAGGGGGGATCAGACTGCATGGCGCGGAGAGGAGTTAGGGGGGTAGGGGATCAGACTGCAGGGGGCGGAGAGGAGTTTCGTGGGGGGTAGGAGATCAGACTGCACGGGGGGAGGAGTTTGGGGGGGATCAGACTGCACGGGGCGGGGAGGAGTTGGGGGGGGATCAGACTGCACGGGGGGAGGAGTTTGCGGGGGAGCAGACTGCACGGGGCGGGGAGGAGTTTGGGGGGGATCAGACTGCACGGGGGGGAGGATCAGACTCCACGGGGCGGCGAGGAGTTTGGGGAGGGGTTCAGACTGCACGGGGCGGAGAGGAGTTTGGGGAGGGGATCAGACTACACGGGGCGGAGAGGAGTTTGGGGGGGATCGGACTGCACGGGGCGGGGAGGAGTTTGGGGGGATGGGACTGCACGGGGCGGGGAGGAGTTTGGGGGGATCAGACTGCACGGGGGGGAGGATCAGACTGCACGGAGCGGGGAGGAGTTTGGGGGGGGGGATCAGACTGCACGGGGGGAGGATCAGACTGCACGAGGCAGGGAGGAGCTTTGGGGGGGATCAGACTGCACGGGGCGGACAGGAGTTTGGGGGGGCGATCAGACTGCACGGGGCGGAGGGGAGTGTGGGGGGGATCAGACTGCACGGGGGGGAGAGGAGTTTGGGGGGGATCAGACTGCACGGGGCGGGGAGGAGTTTGGGGGGATCGGACTGCACGGGGGGAGAGGAGTTTGGGGGGATCAGATTGCACGGGGGGGAGGATCAGACTGCACGGGGGGGAGGAGTTTGGGGGGGGATCAGACTGCACGGGGCAGGGAGGAGTTTGAGGGGGATCAGACTGCACGGGGGGAGAGGAGTTTGGGGGGATCAGACTGCACGGGGGGGAGGATCAGACTGCACGGGGCGGAGGGGAAGTTTGGGGGGATCAGACTGCACGGGGCTGGTAGGAGTTTGGGGGGGAAGGGTTGCCGCGGAGTCTCCTCTCCCGAGTGGGGGCGGAGCATCAGCTGCGGACGCTGCCGTCTCTGAGGCAGGAGCCCCGCCCAGCAATGGGGAGGGGCGGGTTGAGGGGGAGTAGGGAAAGTAGCCGCAGTGGCTTGTGGGAAACTGAGTGCCCCTGTCCGCAGCTCCCATCGGCCATTGCAGGGCCAGGGCAGGCCCGGCGCTGTTCGGTTGGGCGGGTGCAGCGGAAGTGACATCACAACGGGGCATTGACCAGGGAGCGACGCGGTTGGTCCCGCGCTCGTGTCACTCCAAGTGTTAGCGACGCATCCTGGGACTTGTAGTTCTCATAGTGCGGCCTCCCGGGGCACGTCGCAGCGCGCCTCGCCCCTATCATAGCCCCGCCCCCCGGCATAGCCCCGCCCAGCGTGTTCTTAGTTCGGAATGGGGCATTTCTACCCTAAAAACAATCTTTTTTATTAGGAAATAACGGCCCTTAGCAGAGCAACAGTGACACTCGGTAGTCACCGGCGGTAATGCACGTGTAATTCCGAAGCGCCTCCACAGTGCCGCTCGGTGGTCATTGCGGGTAATGCACGTGTAATTCCGTAGCGCCTCCACAGTGCCGCTCGGTGGTCATTGCGGGTAATGCACGTGTAATTCCGTAGCGCCTCCACAGTGCCGCTCGGTGGTCATTGCGGGTAATGCACGTGTAATTCCGAAGCGCCTCCACAGTGCCGCTCGGTGGTCATTGCCGGTAATGCACGTGTAATTCCGTAGCGCCTCCACAGTGCCGCTCGGTGGTCATTGCAGGTAATGCACGTGTAATTCCATCGCCCCCAGCTGCTGTCCCTGCTCCGCACGCCACGTGGCCCCAGTCTTGCCCTTTGACAGCAGGCAAAGTAAGAAGCTCGTTATTTCCAGGCTCCGCGCAGCCCTCTCCCCTCCTGCCCCCGGCCCCCTCATCCCACACACCAGGCTCCGCGCAGCCCTCTCCCCTCCTGCCCATGGCCCCCTCATCCCACACACCAGGCTCCGCGCAGCCCCCTCCCCTCCTGCTTCCTCACCCCAGCCTGCACCCCGTCCATACTCTTATCCCGGGGCCCTTCCTCTCCCCAGCCTGCACCCCCGTCCATATGCTTATCCCGGGGCCCTTCCTCCCCCCAGCCTGCACCCCCATCCATATTCTTATCCCGGGGCCCTTCCTCACTCCAGTCTGCACGCCCATTCATGGGAGCCATCAGTCCACCTTTTCCCTGCACCACATTCAGTAAAGTGTCTGATCAGGGTATGAGAGCAGCCCTGAGCCTTTGTCTCCACTCAGCAGGTTGCACCACACAGGATATGTGGATGGTCCTGGGCTTTGTACAGCACTCCAGACTGACCCCTGGACACGGCTTCTGGGTCCTAGCCCTTTGCTGTCACTCCTGCCCGAGGGCTTTGCTGGCTCCAGACTGGGTAACAGCTGGGAAACTGGCTGGGCAGTGGGCTGAGAAGATACCGTCCGAGATGGACTTGAGCTGCCTGGACGTGATTCTCGGAACACGTGAAGGGTCCTCAGCGTTCGGCCTTCCCATGGCTCTGTGTGAGTAAGAGGTGCGTGCTTTGAAATCTTCAAGCGTCCTGGCAGTATGTTTCTTCTGAGGCAGAGAGCTTCCTGCTGGGGCACGGAGCCTGGTGGCTTGGGGACTGGTGAAGGGGCAGTAGGCGGTTCAACAGTGCGTGGATAGATATTCAAGGCCTCCGTTCTCTCCGAGTTCCTGGAGTGGCAGCGGGAGGGGGTGGCCGATGGTGGGAGGAGAAGCGATGCCGCGTCCTTGCGGACTGAAAAGCTAAGTTGTTTGTTTGTTTTTTCCCCTCAGCTGTGTTCGGTAGCGAGCGATAAGAAGTCAACCCTCCCGGTGTCCTCCCGTCTGGGGATGGAACGGAAAAGAGAACGGCGAGCTTGGGAGCTTGGTCGAAGCGAGGCGAGAACCGTCCTGCTGGGAGCGGAGCAGCCATCGCTGACCGGGAGATAAGTGTCGGGTCTGGAAATCTCTCAGCTTACGGCCCACTCGGGTCTAGGAAGGGAAGTCACGTTTGCTTAGACAGCGAGTCCGAGCGGAGGTTCCCGAGGTGCTTCCTTGGTAGTGGGAGAAACAGGGCTCCCGTTTGTCAGGGGTGCTGGTTTCTCTGGAACACGGTGTCCTTCTCAGCAGACGCTTGGCTCGAGGAGGAAGACGCAAGGTGGTAAGGTTTCTGACTGCCTCTTATGTGTTTCTCTCTTGTTGCTCTCTCGTATTGGCCAATACGTCCTGTCTGTCTGTTTCTGTCTATGTCTTTGTCCTTCCTCTGCTTCTGCCGTGTCCTTGTACAGCACACTTGCAGGCATTCCAGGTGAGCATCTCCAAGGGTTAAGGGCTCAGGAGCCAACGGGAATTCAGCAGGTTCGCAAGTCGCGCAAGGGAGAGCGGTGGTGCATCATGGCTGAATGACTCGGTGTTCTTGTAGAGGACCCGATACATAGGCGAGAGGGGGGGAAAGGGCTAAAGGATAGAATTCCCACAGCCACAGACTTTAGTGAGTGAGAGCTAACGCTGGGCTTTTTCGGCCACCCTTGCAGAGGAATCAGTGCGTGGCCGTGGGCGGAGAATAAATCGTCCGAGATGTACTTGAGCTGCCTGGACGTGATTCTCGGAACATGTGAAGGGTCCTCAGCGTTCGGCCTTCCCATGGCTCTGTGTGAGTAAGAGGTGCGTGCTTTGAAATCTTTAAGCGTCCTGGCAGTATGTTTCTTCTGAGGCAGAGAGCTTCCTGCTGGGTCACGGAGCCTGGTGGCTTGGGGACTGGTGAAGGGGCATAGGCAGTTCAACAGAGCGTGGATAGATATTCAAGGCCTCCGTTCTCTCCGCGTTCCTGGAGTGTCAGCGGGAGGGGGTGGCCGATGGTGGGAGGCAGCGGTGCGATGGTGGGAGGAGAAGCGATGCCGCGTCCTTGCGGACTGAAAAGCTAAGTTGTTTGTTTGTTTTTTCCCCTCTGCTGTGTTCGGTAGTGAGCGATAAGAAGTCAACCCTCCCGGTGTCCTCCCGTCTGGGGATGGAACGGAAACGAGAACAGCGAGCTCGGGAGCTTGGTCGAAGCGAGGCGAGAACCGTCCGGCTGGGAGCGGAGCAGCCATCGCTGACAGGGAGATAAGTGTCGGGTTTGGAAATCTCTCGGCTTACGGCGCACTCGGGTCTAGGAAGGGAAGTCAGGTTTGCTTAGACAGCGAGTCCGAGCGGAGGTTCGCGAGGTGATTCCTTGGTAGTGGGAGAAACAGGGCTCCCGTTTGTCAGGGGTGCTGATTTCTCTGGAACACGGTGTCCTTCTCAGCAGACGCTTGGCTCGAGGAGGAAGACGCAAGGCGGTAAGGTTTCCGTCTGCCTCTCATGTGTTTCTCTCTTGTTGCTCTCTCGTATTGGCCAATACGTTCTGTCTGTCTGTTTCTGTCTGTGTCTTTGTCCTTGCTCTGCTTCTGCCGTGTCCTTGTATAGCTCACGTGCAGGCATTCCAGGTGAGCATCTCCACGGGTTAAGGGCTCAGGAGCCAACGGGAATTCTGCAGGTACGCCAGTCGCGCAAGGGAGAGCGGTGGTGCGTCATGGCTGACTGACTCAGTGTTCTTGTAGAGGGCCCTATACATAGGCGAGGGGCGGGGGGGAAGGGCTAAAGGATAGAATTCCCACAGCCACAGACCTTAGTGAGTGAGAGGTCTCTTCAGTCACGCCGCTCTCGGATCTCGCTGCAGGGAGGGATTCTGGTGCCGCTCTCGGGTCGTGCAGCTTGGGGGTGTCTCTAGCGCTGCTCTCGGGTCTCGCTGCTGGGGGGGAGGGGTCTTTGGGGCCACTCTCAGGTCGTGCTGCTGGGAGGGAGTCTGGCGCCTCTCTCGGGTTATGCTGCTGCGGGGAATCTCTGGTGCCGCTCTCGAGTCGCGCTACTGGGGGGGTCTCTGGCGCCTCCTTGGGATCATGCTGCTGGGGGGGTCTCTGGCTTCGCTCTCCGGTCGTGCTGCTGGGGGGGGGTCTCTGTTACCGCTTTCGGGTCGCGCTGTTAGGGGGGGTCTCTGGTGCCGCTCTCGGTAGTGGTGCTGGGGGTGGGGTCTCTGTCTCCACTCTCGGGTCGCGCTGCTGGGGGGAGGTCTCTGGCGCCGCTCTCGGGTCGCACTACTGGGGGTGGTCTCTGGAGCCTCCCTCCGGTCATGCTGCAGACGGGGGGTGTCACTGGCCCCGCTATCAGGTGATGCTGCTGCGGGGGGTCTCTGGCACCTCTCTCGGGTTTTGCTGCTGGGTGGGTGTCTGGGGCCGCTCTCGGGTGATGCTGTTCGGGGAGGTCTCTGGCGCCGCTCTCCGGTAGCGGTGCTGGGGGTGGGGTTTCTGTCTCCACTCTCGGGTAATGCTTCTGGGGGGGGTCTCCGGCGCCGGTCTCGGGTCGCGCTCCTTGGGGGTGGGGTCTCTGTCGCCACTTTCATCTCATGCTGCTGGGGGGGGTCTCTGGCGCCACTCTCGGGTGATGCTGCTGGGGGGGGCCTCTGGCTCCCATCTCAGGTCGTGCTGCTGGGGGGGGGGGAGGTCTCTGTCGCCGTTCTCTGGTGATGCTGCTGGGGGGAGGGTCTCTGGCGCCACTCTTGGGTCGCACTGCTGGGGGCGGGTCTGTGGTGCCGCTCTCGGGTCTTGCTGCTGGGGGGGGTCTCTGGCACCGTTTTCGGGTCACTCTGCTGGGGGAGGTCTCTGGCTTCGCTCTCGGGTCACGCTGCTGGGGAGGGTCTCTGGCGCCGCCCTCGGGACTTGCTGCTGGGGGGGGTCTCTGGCTTCGCTCTCGGGTCGCAATGCCGGGGGGGTTCTTTCGCGCTGCTCTCGGGTTTTGCTGCTGGGGGGGGGTCTCTTGTTTCGCTCTCGGGTCATGCTGCTGGGGGGGGACTTTGCAAGCGGGGCCGGGTACTAAAGGCACCAAGCAGCTGGCGGAATCACTGAGAACAAGGGTCATGGGGTCGGGGGTTGGTTGAGACTCTTTGGACCAGAGGCAGGGGGTCCAGGCTGCCAAATGTGTCGCGGAGAACCTCCATCTATCGGACGCGGCTTCCTCTCCGCGCTTGCAGAACCGAGCAGCTAAAAGTGTTAGAAGCCAAATCAGAGCGGCTCATGTGTGTGTTAGAAACGGCTACGGGGAGCCAATTGCACTGGCACCTGACGCCTTCTTCAGCCCTTTGTTGCTGCATTCTCAGGCTGGCACCTCTCACAACCATTCATTCATCGTCCAAGCACTCTCTCTCTTATGTACATTCCCTAATTAATGTTTCCCATACAGTATTTTGCATAATAATACAAGAGTTGTAGTTACAAAAAGTTACAAAAGTTTCTGGGTGGCATTTCTTAAAACATTCTCTCTCTGAGCGCTGAGTTAGTTACTGTTATAGTTACAATGCTTCACTTTGCGATTAGGGTTAAGTGCTTCACAATGCTTTGAAGAGAACGGTTGTCAATTGTGTAACAGTAAGTTTGAGCGTGCCCTGGCGCACAGCGAGGGGAGCTGTTTCTGGCTACATAGTAGTATATTTTTAACAGTTTGAAGTTACATGACCTAATATTACATTCCTAACCAATTATATTCTAGAGGGGCAAAAATGTTTAGATTTATAATTAAACAATCCTAACAAATAATAATAATAATAATAATTATAAATCTAAACACTTCTCAAGCTTGATAACACTAAATCTAAACACTTTCACAAGAATAAATCTAAACACTTCTATGCTTCTTCTACTTAACAAACTTCTCCTCCTTAGACTTTTAGTTGTGGGGAACAAATTCTGGGGAGTCACTTCCACTTGGGGAATCCTGTTTCATACTTGACTATGTTATCCCTACACTAAGGCTGGCCGAGAGACTGTCCCGGACTGATCGTAACAGACTGTTCTGTCCGCGAATGGGCTGAGAGTAAAGGGCGTGTTCGGAATCTGTGGCGCCCAATCTGAGGCTGTCCGAGGTGACTCTTAACGGACTGCTCCGTGCGCCAATGGGCGGTGACTCAAGGCGTGTTCTGGGGCTGCTGGCGGCCAATAGGTTGTCCGGGGTGGATTATAACAGACTCTTCTGTCCGCGAATGGGCTGTGACTAAGGGGCGTGTTCTGAATCAGAGGCACCCAATAGGCTGACCCGGCTGCATCTTAACGGACAGCTCTGTCTGCGAATGCGGTGTGACTAGGGGGACTGACCTGCCACTGCTCTCGACCAATAGGCTGTCCGGGGTGGATCTTAATGGGCTGCTCTGTCCTGGAATTGTCTGTGACTTAGGGGTGGTTCCTGGCTGTGTGCCAGCCAATGGGCTTTCGGAAGACAGCCTTGGCGGAGGATAGTGTCGCCCAATGGGCTGTCAGCAAAGGGGATCCTGCCTCTGGTTCGGCCAATGGGCTGCCGCAGGGGGGCGTTGTCTGACTGGGCGGCCGGCGCCGCCATGACAGGAAGGTCCGAGGAGCGCGCGGGGGCGCGAGCGAATCCTGGGTCCGAGTGCGAAGCTCCCCGCCCCCAGCCCGCCCCTTGTTGGTGTCTGGCCCGGGGGAGGAGGGGGCGCGAGGGAAGGTGGGGGAGCGGGCTGGGGGTGGGGTGTCTGGACAGGGGTGAGGTGTAGGAGCAGGCTGGGTGTGAGGGGCCGGGGGGGGCGCTTGGCACTGGGGGGGCAGGAGGGGGTGAGGGGCCGGGGGGGGTGCTCGGCACTGGGGGGGCAGGAGGGGGTGAGGGGCCGGGGGGGTGCTCGGCACTGGGGGGGCAGGAGGGAGGGGGAGGGGCCGGGGGGGCCTTGGCACTGGGGGGGGCAGGAGGGGACAGGGCGCGGGAGAGCGCAGGCGCGGGCGGCGCTGGCTGGGCGGGAAACTCCCGGGACGCTCGCGCTGACGAGGCGGGCGGGAAAACGCTGCGGGGGGCGCTGAGGGGCGGAGCCTGGGGGGCGGGGCGGGAGCTGGCAGTGACGTGGACCCCCCCCCCCCCCGCCTGCTTCTCTCCGGGCCCCAGGCTGGACATCGGCGGGGCGGCCCCTGGCGGAGGTGGGGGGGCGATTTCTGCCCCCCCCCCCGGCGCTGCAGCCTCCCCGGGGAGCAGCGCCCCTGTGACCCCCCCCACGTGGTGCCGGGGGAACGGGGCTGTGGCCCCCCCTTTGGGGCGCGGGAGCTGACCCGGGCTCCAGTCACGTGGGTGTCTCGGGGAGGGGGGGCTGCGGGCCACCGGGGCGCGGGAGTGTCACGTGCCCCCTCCCCCCGCCGGGGAGCCGCGCGCCCTCGAGGGGTGGTTCCCGCGGGCGGGGCACGCACAGAACGTGTCCCGCACGCGGGGGGGCGGGGCGGCCTGAGCCCTGCTCCCCGCGCTGCTCGCTGCCTGGGGGCGGGGCCGGGTGCCCGCTGAATCCCCCCTGTGCCCGGGGGGGGGCAGTTCGGCGGGGGGCGATGCTCTGGCCCTGGCTGCCCGCAGTGCTGCCCAGTGCCCGGCTGTGCCTCCTGCAGAGGCCGAGAGCGTCCTGGGTGGGGGGCGTGTGGGGAGAGGGGGGGAGTGGCTGAGAATTGGGGGGCAAACTTAGGGGCTGCACGGGGCGGGGAGGAGTTTGGTGAGGGGGGATCATACTGCATGGGGCGGAGAGGAGTTTGGGGGGAAGCAGACTGCACGGGGCGGGGAGGAGTTTGGTGAGGGGGGATCATACTGCATGGGGCGGAGAGGAGTTTGGGGGGAAGCAGACTGCACGGGGCGGGGAGGAGTTTGGTGAGGGGGGATCAGACTGCATGGCGCGGAGAGGAGTTAGGGGGGTAGGGGCTCAGACTGCAGGGGGCGGAGAGGAGTTTCGTGGGGGGTAGGAGATCAGACTGCACGGGGCGAGGAGGAGTTTGGGGGGGGATCAGACTGCACGGGGCGGGGAGGAGTTGGGGGGGGATCAGACTGCACGGGGCGGGGAGGAGTTTGGGGGGGATCAGACTGCACGGGGCGAGGAGGAGTTTAGGGGGGGATCAGACTGCACGGGGGGAGGAGTTTGGGGGGGATCAGACTGCACGGGGGTGAGGAGTTTGGGGTGATCAGACTGCATGGGGCGGGGAGGAGTTTGGGGGGGATCAGACTGCACGGGGCGGACAGGAGTTTTGGGGAGCGATCAGACTGCACGGGGGAGGAGGAGTTTGGAGGGGGATCAGACTGCACGGGGCGGGGAGGAGTTTGGGGGGATCGGACTGCACAGGGCGGGGAGGTGTTTGGGGGGGATCGGACTGCACGGAGTGGGGAGGAGTTTTGGGGGAGATCGGACTGCACGGGGCGGGGAGGAGTTTGGGGGGATCGGACTGCACGGGGCGAGGAGGAGTTTTGGGGGAGATCGGACTGCACGGGGCGGGGAGGAGTTTGGGGAGATCGGACTGCACGGGGCGGGGAAGAGTTTGGGGGGGATCGGACTGCACGGGGCGCGGAGGAGTTTGGGGGGGATCAGATTGCACGGGGGGAGAGGAGTTTGGGGGGATCAGATTGCACGGGGGGGAGGATCAGACTGCACGGGGGGGGAGGAGTTTGGGGGGGATCAGACTGCACGGGGGGAGAGCGGTGCATGCAAATGATGGAACGCGGGGCACGTTCTATCGGCTCCCGGGCGAGTGACACGTGGGTTTGTGGGGCACACAGACGGGTCCCAGGCTCCGTCATTAATGGCAGGGGCGGGGCCTGATCTGGGGGCGGGGCCACTGACCGGCAGGAACTCAGCTGGGACACAGAAGTGAGCGGCAGAAAACTCCTCGGGGTCTCCGGAAAATCCTCGCACGGCCCCTCTGGGCTTGTGAACGGGACGCAGCAGAGGCAGCCGCCCCCCTCCCCACCCACCCGCCTCACGCTCCCCGCTGCACTTTCGAAGGCAACAGCAGCATCAGCCTGTCCCGCTGCCAGTCCCTGCACAAGCCGGCTGGGAAATTTGGTGTTGGGGGGAGCAGACTGCACGGGGCGGAGAGGAGTTTGGGGGTGGTGGGGGATCAGACTGCATGGAGCGGAGAGGAGTTTGGGGGGAAGCAGACTGCACGGGGCGGGGAGGAGTTTGGTGAGGGGGGATCATACTGCACGGGGCGGAGAGGAGTTTGGTGAGGGGGGATCATACTGCATGGGGCGGAGAGGAGTTTGGGGGGAAGCAGACTGCACGGGGCGGGGAGGAGTTTGGTGAGGGGGGATCAGACTGCATGGGGCGGAGAGGAGTTTGGGGGGAAGCAGACTGCACGGGGCGGGGAGGAGTTTGGTGAGGGGGGATCAGACTGCATGGGGCGGAGAGGAGTTTGGTGAGGGGGGATCATACTGCATGGGGCGGAGAGGAGTTTGGGGGGAAGCAGACTGCACGGGGCGGGGAGGAGTTTGGTGAGGGGGGATCATACTGCATGGGGCGGAGAGGAGTTTGGGGGGAAGCAGACTGCACGGGGCGGGGAGGAGTTTGGTGAGGGGGGATCAGACTGCATGGGGCGGAGAGGAGTTTGGGGGGAAGCAGACTGCACGGGGCGGGGAGGAGTTTGGTGAGGGGGGATCAGACTGCATGGGGCGGAGAGGAGTTTGGTGAGGGGGGATCATACTGCATGGGGCGGAGAGGAGTTTGGGGGGAAGCAGACTGCACGGGGCGGGGAGGAGTTTGGTGAGGGGGGATCATACTGCACGGGGCAGAGAGGAGTTTGGGGGGAAGCAGACTGCACGGGGCGGGGAGGAGTTTGGGGGGAAGCAGACTGCACGGGGCGGGGAGGAGTTTGGTGAGGGGGGATCATACTGCATGGAGCGGAGAGGAGTTTGGGGGGAAGCAGACTGCACGGGGCGGGGAGGAGTTTGGTGAGGGGGGATCATACTGCACGGGGCGGAGAGGAGTTTGGTGAGGGGGGATCATACTGCATGGGGCGGAGAGGAGTTTGGGGGGAAGCAGACTGCACGGGGCGGGGAGGAGTTTGGTGAGGGGGGATCAGACTGCATGGCGCGGAGAGGAGTTAGGGGGGTAGGGGATCAGACTGCAGGGGGCGGAGAGGAGTTTCGTGGGGGGTAGGAGATCAGACTGCACGGGGGGAGGAGTTTGGGGGGGATCAGACTGCACGGGGCGGGGAAGAGTTGGGGGGGATCAGACTGCACGGGGGGAGGAGTTTGCGGGGGAGCAGACTGCACGGGGCGGGGAGGAGTTTGGGGGGGATCAGACTGCACGGGGGGGAGGATCAGACTCCACGGGGCGGCGAGGAGTTTGGGGAGGGGTTCAGACTGCACGGGGCGGAGAGGAGTTTGGGGAGGGGATCAGACTACACGGGGCGGAGAGGAGTTTGGGGGGATGGGACTGCACGGGGCGGGGAGGAGTTTGGGGGGATCAGACTGCACGGGGGGGAGGATCAGACTGCACGGAGCGGGGAGGAGTTTGGGGGGGGATCAGACTGCACGGGGGGAGGATCAGACTGCACGAGGCAGGGAGGAGCTTTGGGGGGGATCAGACTGCACGGGGCGGACAGGAGTTTGGGGGGGCGATCAGACTGCACGGGGCGGAGGGGAGTGTGGGGGGGATCAGACTGCACGGGGGGGAGAGGAGTTTGGGGGGGATCAGACTGCACGGGGCGGGGAGGAGTTTGGGGGGATCGGACTGCACGGGGGGAGAGGAGTTTGGGGGGATCAGATTGCACGGGGGGGAGGATCAGACTGCACGGGGGGGAGGAGTTTGGGGGGGGATCAGACTGCACGGGGCAGGGAGGAGTTTGAGGGGGATCAGACTGCACGGGGGGAGAGGAGTTTGGGGGGATCAGACTGCACGGGGGGGAGGATCAGACTGCACGGGGCGGAGGGGAAGTTTGGGGGGATCAGACTGCACGGGGCGGGGAGGAGTTTGGGGGGATCAGACTGCACGGGGCTGGGAGGAGTTTGGGGGGGAAGGGTTGCCGCGGAGTCTCCTCTCCCGAGTGGGGGCGGAGCATCAGCTGCGGACGCTGCCGTCTCTGAGGCAGGAGCCCCGCCCAGCAATGGGGAGGGGCGGGTTGAGGGGGAGTAGGGAAAGTAGCCGCAGTGGCTTGTGGGAAACTGAGTGCCCCTGTCCGCAGCTCCCATCGGCCATTGCAGGGCCAGGGCAGGCCCGGCGCTGTTCGGTTGGGCGGGTGCAGCGGAAGTGACATCACAACGGGGCATTGACCAGGGAGCGACGCGGTTGGTCCCGCGCTCGTGTCACTCCAAGTGTTAGCGACGCATCCTGGGACTTGTAGTTCTCATAGTGCGGCCTCCCGGGGCACGTCGCAGCGCGCCTCGCCCCTATCATAGCCCCGCCCCCCGGCATAGCCCCGCCCAGCGTGTTCTTAGTTCGGAATGGGGCATTTCTACCCTAAAAACAATCTTTTTTATTATGAAATAACGGCCCTTAGCAGAGCAACAGTGACACTCGGTAGTCACCGGCGGTAATGCACGTGTAATTCCGAAGCGCCTCCACAGTGCCGCTCGGTGGTCATTGCGGGTAATGCACGTGTAATTCCGTAGCGCCTCCACAGTGCCGCTCGGTGGTCATTGCGGGTAATGCACGTGTAATTCCGTAGCGCCTCCACAGTGCCGCTCGGTGGTCATTGCGGGTAATGCACGTGTAATTCCGAAGCGCCTCCACAGTGCCGCTCGGTGGTCATTGCCGGTAATGCACGTGTAATTCCGTAGCGCCTCCACAGTGCCGCTCGGTGGTCATTGCAGGTAATGCACGTGTAATTCCATCGCCCCCAGCTGCTGTCCCTGCTCCGCACGCCACGTGGCCCCAGTCTTGCCCTTTGACAGCAGGCAAAGTAAGAAGCTCGTTATTTCCAGGCTCCGCGCAGCCCTCTCCCCTCCTGCCCCCGGCCCCCTCATCCCACACACCAGGCTCCGCGCAGCCCTCTCCCCTCCTGCCCATGGCCCCCTCATCCCACACACCAGGCTCCGCGCAGCCCCCTCCCCTCCTGCTTCCTCACCCCAGCCTGCACCCCGTCCATACTCTTATCCCGGGGCCCTTCCTCTCCCCAGCCTGCACCCCCGTCCATATGCTTATCCCGGGGCCCTTCCTCCCCCCAGCCTGCACCCCCATCCATATTCTTATCCCGGGGCCCTTCCTCACTCCAGTCTGCACGCCCATTCATGGGAGCCATCAGTCCACCTTTTCCCTGCACCACATTCAGTAAAGTGTCTGATCAGGGTATGAGAGCAGCCCTGAGCCTTTGTCTCCACTCAGCAGGTTGCACCACACAGGATATGTGGATGGTCCTGGGCTTTGTACAGCACTCCAGACTGACCCCTGGACACGGCTTCTGGGTCCTAGCCCTTTGCTGTCACTCCTGCCCGAGGGCTTTGCTGGCTCCAGACTGGGTAACAGCTGGGAAACTGGCTGGGCAGTGGGCTGAGAAGATACCGTCCGAGATGGACTTGAGCTGCCTGGACGTGATTCTCGGAACACGTGAAGGGTCCTCAGCGTTCGGCCTTCCCATGGCTCTGTGTGAGTAAGAGGTGCGTGCTTTGAAATCTTCAAGCGTCCTGGCAGTATGTTTCTTCTGAGGCAGAGAGCTTCCTGCTGGGGCACGGAGCCTGGTGGCTTGGGGACTGGTGAAGGGGCAGTAGGCGGTTCAACAGTGCGTGGATAGATATTCAAGGCCTCCGTTCTCTCCGAGTTCCTGGAGTGGCAGCGGGAGGGGGTGGCCGATGGTGGGAGGAGAAGCGATGCCGCGTCCTTGCGGACTGAAAAGCTAAGTTGTTTGTTTGTTTTTTCCCCTCAGCTGTGTTCGGTAGCGAGCGATAAGAAGTCAACCCTCCCGGTGTCCTCCCGTCTGGGGATGGAACGGAAAAGAGAACGGCGAGCTTGGGAGCTTGGTCGAAGCGAGGCGAGAACCGTCCTGCTGGGAGCGGAGCAGCCATCGCTGACCGGGAGATAAGTGTCGGGTCTGGAAATCTCTCAGCTTACGGCCCACTCGGGTCTAGGAAGGGAAGTCACGTTTGCTTAGACAGCGAGTCCGAGCGGAGGTTCCCGAGGTGCTTCCTTGGTAGTGGGAGAAACAGGGCTCCCGTTTGTCAGGGGTGCTGGTTTCTCTGGAACACGGTGTCCTTCTCAGCAGACGCTTGGCTCGAGGAGGAAGACGCAAGGTGGTAAGGTTTCTGACTGCCTCTTATGTGTTTCTCTCTTGTTGCTCTCTCGTATTGGCCAATACGTCCTGTCTGTCTGTTTCTGTCTATGTCTTTGTCCTTCCTCTGCTTCTGCCGTGTCCTTGTACAGCACACTTGCAGGCATTCCAGGTGAGCATCTCCAAGGGTTAAGGGCTCAGGAGCCAACGGGAATTCAGCAGGTTCGCAAGTCGCGCAAGGGAGAGCGGTGGTGCATCATGGCTGAATGACTCGGTGTTCTTGTAGAGGACCCGATACATAGGCGAGAGGGGGGGAAAGGGCTAAAGGATAGAATTCCCACAGCCACAGACTTTAGTGAGTGAGAGCTAACGCTGGGCTTTTTCGGCCACCCTTGCAGAGGAATCAGTGCGTGGCCGTGGGCGGAGAATAAATCGTCCGAGATGTACTTGAGCTGCCTGGACGTGATTCTCGGAACATGTGAAGGGTCCTCAGCGTTCGGCCTTCCCATGGCTCTGTGTGAGTAAGAGGTGCGTGCTTTGAAATCTTTAAGCGTCCTGGCAGTATGTTTCTTCTGAGGCAGAGAGCTTCCTGCTGGGTCACGGAGCCTGGTGGCTTGGGGACTGGTGAAGGGGCATAGGCAGTTCAACAGAGCGTGGATAGATATTCAAGGCCTCCGTTCTCTCCGCGTTCCTGGAGTGTCAGCGGGAGGGGGTGGCCGATGGTGGGAGGCAGCGGTGCGATGGTGGGAGGAGAAGCGATGCCGCGTCCTTGCGGACTGAAAAGCTAAGTTGTTTGTTTGTTTTTTCCCCTCTGCTGTGTTCGGTAGTGAGCGATAAGAAGTCAACCCTCCCGGTGTCCTCCCGTCTGGGGATGGAACGGAAACGAGAACAGCGAGCTCGGGAGCTTGGTCGAAGCGAGGCGAGAACCGTCCGGCTGGGAGCGGAGCAGCCATCGCTGACAGGGAGATAAGTGTCGGGTTTGGAAATCTCTCGGCTTACGGCGCACTCGGGTCTAGGAAGGGAAGTCAGGTTTGCTTAGACAGCGAGTCCGAGCGGAGGTTCGCGAGGTGATTCCTTGGTAGTGGGAGAAACAGGGCTTCCGTTTGTCAGGGGTGCTGATTTCTCTGGAACACGGTGTCCTTCTCAGCAGACGCTTGGCTCGAGGAGGAAGACGCAAGGCGGTAAGGTTTCCGTCTGCCTCTCATGTGTTTCTCTCTTGTTGCTCTCTCGTATTGGCCAATACGTTCTGTCTGTCTGTTTCTGTCTGTGTCTTTGTCCTTGCTCTGCTTCTGCCGTGTCCTTGTATAGCTCACGTGCAGGCATTCCAGGTGAGCATCTCCACGGGTTAAGGGCTCAGGAGCCAACGGGAATTCTGCAGGTACGCCAGTCGCGCAAGGGAGAGCGGTGGTGCGTCATGGCTGACTGACTCAGTGTTCTTGTAGAGGGCCCTATACATAGGCGAGGGGCGGGGGGGAAGGGCTAAAGGATAGAATTCCCACAGCCACAGACCTTAGTGAGTGAGAGGTCTCTTCAGTCACGCCGCTCTCGGATCTCGCTGCAGGGAGGGATTCCGGTGCCGCTCTCGGGTCGTGCAGCTTGGGGGTGTCTCTAGCGCTGCTCTCGGGTCTCGCTGCTGGGGGGGAGGGGTCTTTGGGGCCACTCTCAGGTCGTGCTGCTGGGAGGGAGTCTGGCGCCTCTCTCGGGTTATGCTGCTGCGGGGAATCTCTGGTGCCGCTCTCGAGTCGCGCTACTGGGGGGGTCTCTGGCGCCTCCTTGGGATCATGCTGCTGGGGGGGTCTCTGGCTTCGCTCTCCGGTCGTGCTGCTGGGGGGGGTCTCTGTTACCGCTTTCGGGTCGCGCTGTTAGGGGGGGTCTCTGGTGCCGCTCTCGGTAGTGGTGCTGGGGGTGGGGTCTCTGTCTCCACTCTCGGGTCGCGCTGCTGGGGGGAGGTCTCTGGCGCCGCTCTCGGGTCGCACTACTGGGGGTGGTCTCTGGAGCCTCCCTCCGGTCATGCTGCAGACGGGGGGTGTCACTGGCCCCGCTATCAGGTGATGCTGCTGCGGGGGGTCTCTGGCACCTCTCTCGGGTTTTGCTGCTGGGTGGGTGTCTGGGGCCGCTCTCGGGTGATGCTGTTCGGGGAGGTCTCTGGCGCCGCTCTCCGGTAGCGGTGCTGGGGGTGGGGTTTCTGTCTCCACTCTCGGGTAATGCTTCTGGGGGGAGTCTCCGGCGCCGGTCTCGGGTCGCGCTCCTTGGGGGTGGGGTCTCTGTCGCCACTTTCATCTCATGCTGCTGGGGGGGGTCTCTGGCGCCACTCTCGGGTGATGCTGCTGGGGGGGGCCTCTGGCTCCCATCTCAGGTCGTGCTGCTGGGGGGGGGGGAGGTCTCTGTCGCCGTTCTCTGGTGATGCTGCTGGGGGGAGGGTCTCTGGCGCCACTCTTGGGTCGCACTGCTGGGGGCGGGTCTGTGGTGCCGCTCTCGGGTCTTGCTGCTGGGGGGGGTCTCTGGCACCGTTTTCGGGTCACTCTGCTGGGGGAGGTCTCTGGCTTCGCTCTCGGGTCACGCTGCTGGGGAGGGTCTCTGGCGCCGCCCTCGGGACTTGCTGCTGGGGGGGGTCTCTGGCTTCGCTCTCGGGTCGCAATGCCGGGGGGGTTCTTTCGCGCTGCTCTCGGGTTTTGCTGCTGGGGGGGGGTCTCTTGTTTCGCTCTCGGGTCATGCTGCTGGGGGGGGACTTTGCAAGCGGGGCCGGGTACTAAAGGCACCAAGCAGCTGGCGGAATCACTGAGAACAAGGGTCATGGGGTCGGGGGTTGGTTGAGACTCTTTGGACCAGAGGCAGGGGGTCCAGGCTGCCAAATGTGTCGCAGAGAACCTCCATCTATCGGACGCGGCTTCCTCTCCGCGCTTGCAGAACCGAGCAGCTAAAAGTGTTAGAAGCCAAATCAGAGCGGCTCATGTGTGTGTTAGAAACGGCTACGGGGAGCCAATTGCACTGGCACCTGACGCCTTCTTCAGCCCTTTGTTGCTGCATTCTCAGGCTGGCACCTCTCACAACCATTCATTCATCGTCCAAGCACTCTCTCTCTTATGTACATTCCCTAATTAATGTTTCCCATACAGTATTTTGCATAATAATACAAGAGTTGTAGTTACAAAAAGTTACAAAAGTTTCTGGGTGGCATTTCTTAAAACATTCTCTCTCTGAGCGCTGAGTTAGTTACTGTTATAGTTACAATGCTTCACTTTGCGATTAGGGTTAAGTGCTTCACAATGCTTTGAAGAGAACGGTTGTCAATTGTGTAACAGTAAGTTTGAGCGTGCCCTGGCGCACAGCGAGGGGAGCTGTTTCTGGCTACATAGTAGTATATTTTTAACAGTTTGAAGTTACATGACCTAATATTACATTCCTAACCAATTATATTCTAGAGGGGCAAAAATGTTTAGATTTATAATTAAACAATCCTAACAAATAATAATAATAATAATAATTATAAATCTAAACACTTCTCAAGCTTGATAACACTAAATCTAAACACTTTCACAAGAATAAATCTAAACACTTCTATGCTTCTTCTACTTAACAAACTTCTCCTCCTTAGACTTTTAGTTGTGGGGAACAAATTCTGGGGAGTCACTTCCACTTGGGGAATCCTGTTTCATACTTGACTATGTTATCCCTACACTAAGGCTGGCCGAGAGACTGTCCCGGACTGATCGTAACAGACTGTTCTGTCCGCGAATGGGCTGAGAGTAAAGGGCGTGTTCGGAATCTGTGGCGCCCAATCTGAGGCTGTCCGAGGTGACTCTTAACGGACTGCTCCGTGCGCCAATGGGCGGTGACTCAAGGCGTGTTCTGGGGCTGCTGGCGGCCAATAGGTTGTCCGGGGTGGATTATAACAGACTCTTCTGTCCGCGAATGGGCTGTGACTAAGGGGCGTGTTCTGAATCAGAGGCACCCAATAGGCTGACCCGGCTGCATCTTAACGGACAGCTCTGTCTGCGAATGCGGTGTGACTAGGGGGACTGACCTGCCACTGCTCTCGACCAATAGGCTGTCCGGGGTGGATCTTAATGGGCTGCTCTGTCCTCGAATTGTCTGTGACTTAGGGGTGGTTCCTGGCTGTGTGCCAGCCAATGGGCTTTCGGAAGACAGCCTTGGCGGAGGATAGTGTCGCCCAATGGGCTGTCAGCAAAGGGGATCCTGCCTCTGGTTCGGCCAATGGGCTGCCGCAGGGGGGCGTTGTCTGACTGGGCGGCCGGCGCCGCCATGACAGGAAGGTCCGAGGAGCGCGCGGGGGCGCGAGCGAATCCTGGGTCCGAGTGCGAAGCTCCCCGCCCCCAGCCCGCCCCTTGTTGGTGTCTGGCCCGGGGGAGGAGGGGGCGCGAGGGAAGGTGGGGGAGCGGGCTGGGGGTGGGGTGTCTGGACAGGGGTGAGGTGTAGGAGCAGGCTGGGTGTGAGGGGCCTGGGGGGGCGCTTGGCACTGGGGGGGCAGGAGGGGGTGAGGGGCCGGGGGGGGTGCTCGGCACTGGGGGGGCAGGAGGGGGTGAGGGGCCGGGGGGGTGCTCGGCACTGGGGGGGCAGGAGGGAGGGGGAGGGGCCGGGGGGGGCCTTGGCACTGGGGGGGGCAGGAGGGGACAGGGCGCGGGAGAGCGCAGGCGCGGGCGGCGCTGGCTGGGCGGGAAACTCCCGGGACGCTCGCGCTGACGAGGCGGGCGGGAAAACGCTGCGGGGGGCGCTGAGGGGCGGAGCCTGGGGGGCGGGGCGGGGCGGGAGCTGGCAGTGACGTGGAGCCCCCCCCCCCCGCCTGCTTCTCTCCGGGCCCCAGGCTGGACATCGGCGGGGCGGCCCCTGGCGGAGGTGGGGGGGCGATTTCTGCCCCCCCCCCGGCGCTGCAGCCTCCCCGGGGAGCAGCGCCCCTGTGACCCCCCCCACGTGGTGCCGGGGGAACGGGGCTGTGGCCCCCCCTTTGGGGCGCGGGAGCTGACCCGGGCTCCAGTCACGTGGGTGTCTCGGGGAGGGGGGGCTGCGGGCCACCGGGGCGCGGGAGTGTCACGTGCCCCCTCCCCCCGCCGGGGAGCCGCGCGCCCTCGAGGGGTGGTTCCCGCGGGCGGGGCACGCACAGAACGTGTCCCGCACGCGGGGGGGCGGGGCGGCCTGAGCCCTGCTCCCCGCGCTGCTCGCTGCCTGGGGGCGGGGCCGGGTGCCCGCTGAATCCCCCCTGTGCCCGGGGGGGGGGCAGTTCGGCGGGGGGCGATGCTCTGGCCCTGGCTGCCCGCAGTGCTGCCCAGTGCCCGGCTGTGCCTCCTGCAGAGGCCGAGAGCGTCCTGGGTGGGGGGCGTGTGGGGAGAGGGGGGGAGTGGCTGAGAATTGGGGGGCAAACTTAGGGGCTGCACGGGGCGGAGAGGAGTTTGGTGAGGGGGGATCATACTGCATGGGGCGGAGAGGAGTTTGGGGGGAAGCAGACTGCACGGGGCGGGGAGGAGATTGGTGAGGGGGGATCAGACTGCATGGCGCGGAGAGGAGTTAGGGGGGTAGGGGATCAGACTGCAGGGGGCGGAGAGGAGTTTCGTGGGGGGTAGGAGATCAGACTGCACGGGGGGAGGAGTTTGGGGGGGATCAGACTGCACGGGGCGAGGAGGAGTTTGGGGGGGGATCAGACTGCACGGGGCGGGGAGGAGTTGGGGGGGGATCAGACTGCACGGGGCGGGGAGGAGTTTGGGGGGGATCAGACTGCACGGGGCGAGGAGGAGTTTAGGGGGGGATCAGACTGCACGGGGCGAGGAGTTTGGGGGGGATCAGACTGCACGGGGGTGAGGAGTTTGGGGGGGATCAGACTGCACGGGGGTGAGGAGTTTGGGGGGATCAGACTGCATGGGGCGGGGAGGAGTTTGGGGGGGATCAGACTGCACGGGGCGGACAGGAGTTTTGGGGAGCGATCAGACTGCACGGGGCGGAGGGGAGTGTGGGGGGGATCAGACTGCACGGGGGGGAGAGGAGTTTGGGGGGATCAGACTGCACGGGGGGAGAGGAGTTTGGGGGGGATCAGACTGCACGGAGCGGGGAGGAGTTTGGGGGGATCAGACTGCACGGGGGGGAGGATCAGACTGCACGGAGCGGGGAGGAGTTTGGGGGGGGATCAGACTGCACGGGGCAGGGAGGAGCTTTGGGGGGGATCAGACTGCACGGGGCGGAGGGGAGTGTGGGGGGGATCAGACTGCACGGGGGGGAGAGGAGTTTGGGGGGGATCAGACTGCACGGAGCGGGGAGGAGTTTGGGGGGGGATCAGACTGCACGGGGCGGGGAGGAGTTGGGGGGGGATCAGACTGCACGGGGCGGGGAGGAGTTTGGGGGGGATCAGACTGCACGGGGCGAGGAGGAGTTTGGGGGGGGATCAGACTGCACGGGGCGGGGAGGAGTTGGGGGGGGATCAGACTGCACGGGGCGGGGAGGAGTTGGGGGGGGATCAGACTGCACGGGGCGAGGAGGAGTTTAGGGGGGGATCAGACTGCACAGGGGGAGGAGTTTGGGGGGGATCAGACTGCACGGGGGTGAGGAGTTTGGGGGGATCAGACTGCATGGGGCGGGGAGGAGTTTGGGGGGGATCAGACTGCACGGGGCGGACAGGAGTTTTGGGGAGCGATCAGACTGCACGGGGGAGGAGGAGTTTGGAGGGGGATCAGACTGCACGGGGCGGGGAGGAGTTTGGGGGGATCGGACTGCACAGGGCGGGGAGGTGTTTGGGGGGGATCGGACTGCACGGAGTGGGGAGGAGTTTGGGGGGGGGATCAGACTGCACGGGGCGGGGAGGAGTTTTGGGGGAGATCGGACTGCACGGGGCGGGGAGGAGTTTGGGGGGATCGGACTGCACGGGGCGGGGAAGAGTTTGGGGGGGATCGGACTGCACGGGGCGCGGAGGAGTTTGGGGGGGATCAGATTGCACGGGGGGAGAGGAGTTTGGGGGGATCAGATTGCACGGGGGGGAGGATCAGACTGCACGGGGGGGGAGGAGTTTGGGGGGGATCAGACTGCACGGGGGGAGAGCGGTGCATGCAAATGATGGAACGCGGGGCACGTTCTATCGGCTCCCGGGCGAGTGACACGTGGGTTTGTGTGGCACACAGACGGGTCCCAGGCTCCGTCATTAATGGCAGGGGCGGGGCCTGATCTGGGGGCGGGGCCACTGACTGGCAGGAACTCAGCTGGGACACAGAAGTGAGCGGCAGAAAACTCCTCGGGGTCTCCGGAAAATCCTCGCACGGCCCCTCTGGGCTTGTGAACGGGACGCAGCAGAGGCAGCCGCCCCCCTCCCCACCCACCCGCCTCACGCTCCCCGCTGCACTTTCGAAGGCAACAGCAGCATCAGCCTGTCCCGCTGCCAGTCCCTGCACAAGCCGGCTGGGAAATTTGGTGTTGGGGGGAGCAGACTGCACGGGGCGGAGAGGAGTTTGGGGGTGGTGGGGGATCAGACTGCATGGAGCGGAGAGGAGTTTGGGGGGAAGCAGACTGCACGGGGCGGGGAGGAGTTTGGTGAGGGGGGATCATACTGCACGGGGCGGAGAGGAGTTTGGTGAGGGGGGATCATACTGCATGGGGCGGAGAGGAGTTTGGGGGGAAGCAGACTGCACGGGGCGGGGAGGAGTTTGGTGAGGGGGGATCAGACTGCATGGGGCGGAGAGGAGTTTGGTGAGGGGGGATCATACTGCATGGGGCGGAGAGGAGTTTGGGGGGAAGCAGACTGCACGGGGCGGGGAGGAGTTTGGTGAGGGGGGATCAGACTGCATGGGGCGGAGAGGAGTTTGGTGAGGGGGGATCATACTGCATGGGGCGGAGAGGAGTTTGGGGGGAAGCAGACTGCACGGGGCGGGGAGGAGTTTGGTGAGGGGGGATCATACTGCATGGGGCGGAGAGGAGTTTGGGGGGAAGCAGACTGCACGGGGCGGGGAGGAGTTTGGTGAGGGGGGATCAGACTGCATGGGGCGGAGAGGAGTTTGGGGGGAAGCAGACTGCACGGGGCGGGGAGGAGTTTGGTGAGGGGGGATCAGACTGCATGGGGCGGAGAGGAGTTTGGTGAGGGGGGATCATACTGCATGGGGCGGAGAGGAGTTTGGGGGGAAGCAGACTGCACGGGGCGGGGAGGAGTTTGGTGAGGGGGGATCATACTGCACGGGGCGGAGAGGAGTTTGGGGGGAAGCAGACTGCACGGGGCGGGGAGGAGTTTGGGGGGAAGCAGACTGCACGGGGCGGGGAGGAGTTTGGTGAGGGGGGATCATACTGCATGGAGCGGAGAGGAGTTTGGGGGGAAGCAGACTGCACGGGGCGGAGGGGAGTGTGGGGGGGATCAGACTGCACGGGGGGGAGAGGAGTTTGGGGGGGATCAGACTGCACGGGGCGGGGAGGAGTTTGGGGGGATCGGACTGCACGGGGGGAGAGGAGTTTGGGGGGATCAGATTGCACGGGGGGGAGGATCAGACTGCACGGGGGGGAGGAGTTTGGGGGGGGATCAGACTGCACGGGGTAGGGAGGAGTTTGAGGGGGATCAGACTGCACGGGGGGAGAGGAGTTTGGGGGGATCAGACTGCACGGGGGGGAGGATCAGACTGCACGGGGCGGAGGGGA
The DNA here is from genome assembly GCF_052426305.1 of Pelodiscus sinensis. Lineage (NCBI taxonomy): Eukaryota > Metazoa > Chordata > Testudines > Trionychidae > Pelodiscus > Pelodiscus sinensis. The sequence goes on from NC_143058.1 coordinate 78,661,637, forward strand.
AGTTTGGGGGGATCAGACTGCACGGGGGGGAGGAGTTTGAGGGGGATCAGACTGCACGGGGCGGGGAGGAGTTTGGGGGGATCAGACTGCACGGGGCTGGGAGGAGTTTGGGGGGGAAGGGTTGCCGCGGAGTCTCCTCTCCCGAGTGGGGGCGGAGCATCAGCTGCGGACGCTGCCGTCTCTGAGGCAGGAGCCCCGCCCAGCAATGGGGAGGGGCGGGTTGAGGGGGAGTAGGGAAAGTAGCCGCAGTGGCTTGTGGGAAACTGAGTGCCCCTGTCCGCAGCTCCCATCGGCCATTGCAGGGCCAGGGCAGGCCCGGCGCTGTTCGGTTGGGCGGGTGCAGCGGAAGTGACATCACAACGGGGCATTGACCAGGGAGCGACGCGGTTGGTCCCGCGCTCGTGTCACTCCAAGTGTTAGCGACGCATCCTGGGACTTGTAGTTCTCATAGTGCGGCCTCCCGGGGCACGTCGCAGCGCGCCTCGCCCCTATCATAGCCCCGCCCCCCGGCATAGCCCCGCCCAGCGTGTTCTTAGTTCGGAATGGGGCATTTCTACCCTAAAAACAATCTTTTTTATTAGGAAATAACGGCCCTTAGCAGAGCAACAGTGACACTCGGTAGTCACCGGCGGTAATGCACGTGTAATTCCGAAGCGCCTCCACAGTGCCGCTCGGTGGTCATTGCGGGTAATGCACGTGTAATTCCGTAGCGCCTCCACAGTGCCGCTCGGTGGTCATTGCGGGTAATGCACGTGTAATTCCGTAGCGCCTCCACAGTGCCGCTCGGTGGTCATTGCGGGTAATGCACGTGTAATTCCGAAGCGCCTCCACAGTGCCGCTCGGTGGTCATTGCGGGTAATGCACGTGTAATTCCGAAGCGCCTCCACAGTGCCGCTCGGTGGTCATTGCCGGTAATGCACGTGTAATTCCATCGCCCCCAGCTGCTGTCCCTGCTCCGCACGCCACGTGGCCCCAGTCTTGCCCTTTGACAGCAGGCAAAGTAAGAAGCTCGTTATTTCCAGGCTCCGCGCAGCCCTCTCCCCTCCTGCCCCCGGCCCCCTCATCCCACACACCAGGCTCCGCGCAGCCCTCTCCCCTCCTGCCCATGGCCCCCTCATCCCACACACCAGGCTCCGCGCAGCCCCCTCCCCTCCTGCTTCCTCACCCCAGCCTGCACCCCGTCCATACTCTTATCCCGGGGCCCTTCCTCTCCCCAGCCTGCACCCCCGTCCATATGCTTATCCCGGGGCCCTTCCTCCCCCCAGCCTGCACCCCCATCCATATTCTTATCCCGGGGCCCTTCCTCACTCCAGTCTGCACGCCCATTCATGGGAGCCATCAGTCCACCTTTTCCCTGCACCACATTCAGTAAAGTGTCTGATCAGGGTATGAGAGCAGCCCTGAGCCTTTGTCTCCACTCAGCAGGTTGCACCACACAGGATATGTGGATGGTCCTGGGCTTTGTACAGCACTCCAGACTGACCCCTGGACACGGCTTCTGGGTCCTAGCCCTTTGCTGTCACTCCTGCCCGAGGGCTTTGCTGGCTCCAGACTGGGTAACAGCTGGGAAACTGGCTGGGCAGTGGGCTGAGAAGATACCGTCCGAGATGGACTTGAGCTGCCTGGACGTGATTCTCGGAACACGTGAAGGGTCCTCAGCGTTCGGCCTTCCCATGGCTCTGTGTGAGTAAGAGGTGCGTGCTTTGAAATCTTCAAGCGTCCTGGCAGTATGTTTCTTCTGAGGCAGAGAGCTTCCTGCTGGGGCACGGAGCCTGGTGGCTTGGGGACTGGTGAAGGGGCAGTAGGCGGTTCAACAGTGCGTGGATAGATATTCAAGGCCTCCGTTCTCTCCGAGTTCCTGGAGTGGCAGCGGGAGGGGGTGGCCGATGGTGGGAGGAGAAGCGATGCCGCGTCCTTGCGGACTGAAAAGCTAAGTTGTTTGTTTGTTTTTTCCCCTCAGCTGTGTTCGGTAGCGAGCGATAAGAAGTCAACCCTCCCGGTGTCCTCCCGTCTGGGGATGGAACGGAAACGAGAACAGCGAGCTCGGGAGCTTGGTCGAAGCGAGGCGAGAACCGTCCGGCTGGGAGCGGAGCAGCCATCGCTGACAGGGAGATAAGTGTCGGGTTTGGAAATCTCTCGGCTTACGGCGCACTCGGGTCTAGGAAGGGAAGTCAGGTTTGCTTAGACAGCGAGTCCGAGCGGAGGTTCGCGAGGTGATTCCTTGGTAGTGGGAGAAACAGGGCTTCCGTTTGTCAGGGGTGCTGATTTCTCTGGAACACGGTGTCCTTCTCAGCAGACGCTTGGCTCGAGGAGGAAGACGCAAGGCGGTAAGGTTTCCGTCTGCCTCTCATGTGTTTCTCTCTTGTTGCTCTCTCGTATTGGCCAATACGTTCTGTCTGTCTGTTTCTGTCTGTGTCTTTGTCCTTGCTCTGCTTCTGCCGTGTCCTTGTATAGCTCACGTGCAGGCATTCCAGGTGAGCATCTCCACGGGTTAAGGGCTCAGGAGCCAACGGGAATTCTGCAGGTACGCCAGTCGCGCAAGGGAGAGCGGTGGTGCGTCATGGCTGACTGACTCAGTGTTCTTGTAGAGGGCCCTATACATAGGCGAGGGGCGGGGGGGAAGGGCTAAAGGATAGAATTCCCACAGCCACAGACCTTAGTGAGTGAGAGGTCTCTTCAGTCACGCCGCTCTCGGATCTCGCTGCAGGGAGGGATTCCGGTGCCGCTCTCGGGTCGTGCAGCTTGGGGGTGTCTCTAGCGCTGCTCTCGGGTCTCGCTGCTGGGGGGGAGGGGTCTTTGGGGCCACTCTCAGGTCGTGCTGCTGGGAGGGAGTCTGGCGCCTCTCTCGGGTTATGCTGCTGCGGGGAATCTCTGGTGCCGCTCTCGAGTCGCGCTACTGGGGGGGTCTCTGGCGCCTCCTTGGGATCATGCTGCTGGGGGGGTCTCTGGCTTCGCTCTCCGGTCGTGCTGCTGGGGGGGGTCTCTGTTACCGCTTTCGGGTCGCGCTGTTAGGGGGGGTCTCTGGTGCCGCTCTCGGTAGTGGTGCTGGGGGTGGGGTCTCTGTCTCCACTCTCGGGTCGCGCTGCTGGGGGGAGGTCTCTGGCGCCGCTCTCGGGTCGCACTACTGGGGGTGGTCTCTGGAGCCTCCCTCCGGTCATGCTGCAGACGGGGGGTGTCACTGGCCCCGCTATCAGGTGATGCTGCTGCGGGGGGTCTCTGGCACCTCTCTCGGGTTTTGCTGCTGGGTGGGTGTCTGGGGCCGCTCTCGGGTGATGCTGTTCGGGGAGGTCTCTGGCGCCGCTCTCCGGTAGCGGTGCTGGGGGTGGGGTTTCTGTCTCCACTCTCGGGTAATGCTTCTGGGGGGAGTCTCCGGCGCCGGTCTCGGGTCGCGCTCCTTGGGGGTGGGGTCTCTGTCGCCACTTTCATCTCATGCTGCTGGGGGGGGTCTCTGGCGCCACTCTCGGGTGATGCTGCTGGGGGGGGCCTCTGGCTCCCATCTCAGGTCGTGCTGCTGGGGGGGGGGGAGGTCTCTGTCGCCGTTCTCTGGTGATGCTGCTGGGGGGAGGGTCTCTGGCGCCACTCTTGGGTCGCACTGCTGGGGGCGGGTCTGTGGTGCCGCTCTCGGGTCTTGCTGCTGGGGGGGGTCTCTGGCACCGTTTTCGGGTCACTCTGCTGGGGGAGGTCTCTGGCTTCGCTCTCGGGTCACGCTGCTGGGGAGGGTCTCTGGCGCCGCCCTCGGGACTTGCTGCTGGGGGGGGTCTCTGGCTTCGCTCTCGGGTCGCAATGCCGGGGGGGTTCTTTCGCGCTGCTCTCGGGTTTTGCTGCTGGGGGGGGGTCTCTTGTTTCGCTCTCGGGTCATGCTGCTGGGGGGGGACTTTGCAAGCGGGGCCGGGTACTAAAGGCACCAAGCAGCTGGCGGAATCACTGAGAACAAGGGTCATGGGGTCGGGGGTTGGTTGAGACTCTTTGGACCAGAGGCAGGGGGTCCAGGCTGCCAAATGTGTCGCAGAGAACCTCCATCTATCGGACGCGGCTTCCTCTCCGCGCTTGCAGAACCGAGCAGCTAAAAGTGTTAGAAGCCAAATCAGAGCGGCTCATGTGTGTGTTAGAAACGGCTACGGGGAGCCAATTGCACTGGCACCTGACGCCTTCTTCAGCCCTTTGTTGCTGCATTCTCAGGCTGGCACCTCTCACAACCATTCATTCATCGTCCAAGCACTCTCTCTCTTATGTACATTCCCTAATTAATGTTTCCCATACAGTATTTTGCATAATAATACAAGAGTTGTAGTTACAAAAAGTTACAAAAGTTTCTGGGTGGCATTTCTTAAAACATTCTCTCTCTGAGCGCTGAGTTAGTTACTGTTATAGTTACAATGCTTCACTTTGCGATTAGGGTTAAGTGCTTCACAATGCTTTGAAGAGAACGGTTGTCAATTGTGTAACAGTAAGTTTGAGCGTGCCCTGGCGCACAGCGAGGGGAGCTGTTTCTGGCTACATAGTAGTATATTTTTAACAGTTTGAAGTTACATGACCTAATATTACATTCCTAACCAATTATATTCTAGAGGGGCAAAAATGTTTAGATTTATAATTAAACAATCCTAACAAATAATAATAATAATAATAATTATAAATCTAAACACTTCTCAAGCTTGATAACACTAAATCTAAACACTTTCACAAGAATAAATCTAAACACTTCTATGCTTCTTCTACTTAACAAACTTCTCCTCCTTAGACTTTTAGTTGTGGGGAACAAATTCTGGGGAGTCACTTCCACTTGGGGAATCCTGTTTCATACTTGACTATGTTATCCCTACACTAAGGCTGGCCGAGAGACTGTCCCGGACTGATCGTAACAGACTGTTCTGTCCGCGAATGGGCTGAGAGTAAAGGGCGTGTTCGGAATCTGTGGCGCCCAATCTGAGGCTGTCCGAGGTGACTCTTAACGGACTGCTCCGTGCGCCAATGGGCGGTGACTCAAGGCGTGTTCTGGGGCTGCTGGCGGCCAATAGGTTGTCCGGGGTGGATTATAACAGACTCTTCTGTCCGCGAATGGGCTGTGACTAAGGGGCGTGTTCTGAATCAGAGGCACCCAATAGGCTGACCCGGCTGCATCTTAACGGACAGCTCTGTCTGCGAATGCGGTGTGACTAGGGGGACTGACCTGCCACTGCTCTCGACCAATAGGCTGTCCGGGGTGGATCTTAATGGGCTGCTCTGTCCTCGAATTGTCTGTGACTTAGGGGTGGTTCCTGGCTGTGTGCCAGCCAATGGGCTTTCGGAAGACAGCCTTGGCGGAGGATAGTGTCGCCCAATGGGCTGTCAGCAAAGGGGATCCTGCCTCTGGTTCGGCCAATGGGCTGCCGCAGGGGGGCGTTGTCTGACTGGGCGGCCGGCGCCGCCATGACAGGAAGGTCCGAGGAGCGCGCGGGGGCGCGAGCGAATCCTGGGTCCGAGTGCGAAGCTCCCCGCCCCCAGCCCGCCCCTTGTTGGTGTCTGGCCCGGGGGAGGAGGGGGCGCGAGGGAAGGTGGGGGAGCGGGCTGGGGGTGGGGTGTCTGGACAGGGGTGAGGTGTAGGAGCAGGCTGGGTGTGAGGGGCCTGGGGGGGCGCTTGGCACTGGGGGGGCAGGAGGGGGTGAGGGGCCGGGGGGGGTGCTCGGCACTGGGGGGGCAGGAGGGGGTGAGGGGCCGGGGGGGTGCTCGGCACTGGGGGGGCAGGAGGGAGGGGGAGGGGCCGGGGGGGGCCTTGGCACTGGGGGGGGCAGGAGGGGACAGGGCGCGGGAGAGCGCAGGCGCGGGCGGCGCTGGCTGGGCGGGAAACTCCCGGGACGCTCGCGCTGACGAGGCGGGCGGGAAAACGCTGCGGGGGGCGCTGAGGGGCGGAGCCTGGGGGGCGGGGCGGGGCGGGAGCTGGCAGTGACGTGGAGCCCCCCCCCCCCGCCTGCTTCTCTCCGGGCCCCAGGCTGGACATCGGCGGGGCGGCCCCTGGCGGAGGTGGGGGGGCGATTTCTGCCCCCCCCCCGGCGCTGCAGCCTCCCCGGGGAGCAGCGCCCCTGTGACCCCCCCCACGTGGTGCCGGGGGAACGGGGCTGTGGCCCCCCCTTTGGGGCGCGGGAGCTGACCCGGGCTCCAGTCACGTGGGTGTCTCGGGGAGGGGGGGCTGCGGGCCACCGGGGCGCGGGAGTGTCACGTGCCCCCTCCCCCCGCCGGGGAGCCGCGCGCCCTCGAGGGGTGGTTCCCGCGGGCGGGGCACGCACAGAACGTGTCCCGCACGCGGGGGGGCGGGGCGGCCTGAGCCCTGCTCCCCGCGCTGCTCGCTGCCTGGGGGCGGGGCCGGGTGCCCGCTGAATCCCCCCTGTGCCCGGGGGGGGGGCAGTTCGGCGGGGGGCGATGCTCTGGCCCTGGCTGCCCGCAGTGCTGCCCAGTGCCCGGCTGTGCCTCCTGCAGAGGCCGAGAGCGTCCTGGGTGGGGGGCGTGTGGGGAGAGGGGGGGAGTGGCTGAGAATTGGGGGGCAAACTTAGGGGCTGCACGGGGCGGAGAGGAGTTTGGTGAGGGGGGATCATACTGCATGGGGCGGAGAGGAGTTTGGGGGGAAGCAGACTGCACGGGGCGGGGAGGAGATTGGTGAGGGGGGATCAGACTGCATGGCGCGGAGAGGAGTTAGGGGGGTAGGGGATCAGACTGCAGGGGGCGGAGAGGAGTTTCGTGGGGGGTAGGAGATCAGACTGCACGGGGGGAGGAGTTTGGGGGGGATCAGACTGCACGGGGCGAGGAGGAGTTTGGGGGGGGATCAGACTGCACGGGGCGGGGAGGAGTTGGGGGGGGATCAGACTGCACGGGGCGGGGAGGAGTTTGGGGGGGATCAGACTGCACGGGGCGAGGAGGAGTTTAGGGGGGGATCAGACTGCACGGGGCGAGGAGTTTGGGGGGGATCAGACTGCACGGGGGTGAGGAGTTTGGGGGGGATCAGACTGCACGGGGGTGAGGAGTTTGGGGGGATCAGACTGCATGGGGCGGGGAGGAGTTTGGGGGGGATCAGACTGCACGGGGCGGACAGGAGTTTTGGGGAGCGATCAGACTGCACGGGGCGGAGGGGAGTGTGGGGGGGATCAGACTGCACGGGGGGGAGAGGAGTTTGGGGGGATCAGACTGCACGGGGGGAGAGGAGTTTGGGGGGGATCAGACTGCACGGAGCGGGGAGGAGTTTGGGGGGATCAGACTGCACGGGGGGGAGGATCAGACTGCACGGAGCGGGGAGGAGTTTGGGGGGGGATCAGACTGCACGGGGCAGGGAGGAGCTTTGGGGGGGATCAGACTGCACGGGGCGGAGGGGAGTGTGGGGGGGATCAGACTGCACGGGGGGGAGAGGAGTTTGGGGGGGATCAGACTGCACGGAGCGGGGAGGAGTTTGGGGGGGGATCAGACTGCACGGGGCGGGGAGGAGTTGGGGGGGGATCAGACTGCACGGGGCGGGGAGGAGTTTGGGGGGGATCAGACTGCACGGGGCGAGGAGGAGTTTGGGGGGGGATCAGACTGCACGGGGCGGGGAGGAGTTGGGGGGGGATCAGACTGCACGGGGCGGGGAGGAGTTGGGGGGGGATCAGACTGCACGGGGCGAGGAGGAGTTTAGGGGGGGATCAGACTGCACAGGGGGAGGAGTTTGGGGGGGATCAGACTGCACGGGGGTGAGGAGTTTGGGGGGATCAGACTGCATGGGGCGGGGAGGAGTTTGGGGGGGATCAGACTGCACGGGGCGGACAGGAGTTTTGGGGAGCGATCAGACTGCACGGGGGAGGAGGAGTTTGGAGGGGGATCAGACTGCACGGGGCGGGGAGGAGTTTGGGGGGATCGGACTGCACAGGGCGGGGAGGTGTTTGGGGGGGATCGGACTGCACGGAGTGGGGAGGAGTTTGGGGGGGGATCAGACTGCACGGGGCGGGGAGGAGTTTTGGGGGAGATCGGACTGCACGGGGCGGGGAGGAGTTTGGGGGGATCGGACTGCACGGGGCGGGGAAGAGTTTGGGGGGGATCGGACTGCACGGGGCGCGGAGGAGTTTGGGGGGGATCAGATTGCACGGGGGGAGAGGAGTTTGGGGGGATCAGATTGCACGGGGGGGAGGATCAGACTGCACGGGGGGGGAGGAGTTTGGGGGGGATCAGACTGCACGGGGGGAGAGCGGTGCATGCAAATGATGGAACGCGGGGCACGTTCTATCGGCTCCCGGGCGAGTGACACGTGGGTTTGTGTGGCACACAGACGGGTCCCAGGCTCCGTCATTAATGGCAGGGGCGGGGCCTGATCTGGGGGCGGGGCCACTGACTGGCAGGAACTCAGCTGGGACACAGAAGTGAGCGGCAGAAAACTCCTCGGGGTCTCCGGAAAATCCTCGCACGGCCCCTCTGGGCTTGTGAACGGGACGCAGCAGAGGCAGCCGCCCCCCTCCCCACCCACCCGCCTCACGCTCCCCGCTGCACTTTCGAAGGCAACAGCAGCATCAGCCTGTCCCGCTGCCAGTCCCTGCACAAGCCGGCTGGGAAATTTGGTGTTGGGGGGAGCAGACTGCACGGGGCGGAGAGGAGTTTGGGGGTGGTGGGGGATCAGACTGCATGGAGCGGAGAGGAGTTTGGGGGGAAGCAGACTGCACGGGGCGGGGAGGAGTTTGGTGAGGGGGGATCATACTGCACGGGGCGGAGAGGAGTTTGGTGAGGGGGGATCATACTGCATGGGGCGGAGAGGAGTTTGGGGGGAAGCAGACTGCACGGGGCGGGGAGGAGTTTGGTGAGGGGGGATCAGACTGCATGGGGCGGAGAGGAGTTTGGTGAGGGGGGATCATACTGCATGGGGCGGAGAGGAGTTTGGGGGGAAGCAGACTGCACGGGGCGGGGAGGAGTTTGGTGAGGGGGGATCAGACTGCATGGGGCGGAGAGGAGTTTGGTGAGGGGGGATCATACTGCATGGGGCGGAGAGGAGTTTGGGGGGAAGCAGACTGCACGGGGCGGGGAGGAGTTTGGTGAGGGGGGATCATACTGCATGGGGCGGAGAGGAGTTTGGGGGGAAGCAGACTGCACGGGGCGGGGAGGAGTTTGGTGAGGGGGGATCAGACTGCATGGGGCGGAGAGGAGTTTGGGGGGAAGCAGACTGCACGGGGCGGGGAGGAGTTTGGTGAGGGGGGATCAGACTGCATGGGGCGGAGAGGAGTTTGGTGAGGGGGGATCATACTGCATGGGGCGGAGAGGAGTTTGGGGGGAAGCAGACTGCACGGGGCGGGGAGGAGTTTGGTGAGGGGGGATCATACTGCACGGGGCGGAGAGGAGTTTGGGGGGAAGCAGACTGCACGGGGCGGGGAGGAGTTTGGGGGGAAGCAGACTGCACGGGGCGGGGAGGAGTTTGGTGAGGGGGGATCATACTGCATGGAGCGGAGAGGAGTTTGGGGGGAAGCAGACTGCACGGGGCGGAGGGGAGTGTGGGGGGGATCAGACTGCACGGGGGGGAGAGGAGTTTGGGGGGGATCAGACTGCACGGGGCGGGGAGGAGTTTGGGGGGATCGGACTGCACGGGGGGAGAGGAGTTTGGGGGGATCAGATTGCACGGGGGGGAGGATCAGACTGCACGGGGGGGAGGAGTTTGGGGGGGGATCAGACTGCACGGGGTAGGGAGGAGTTTGAGGGGGATCAGACTGCACGGGGGGAGAGGAGTTTGGGGGGATCAGACTGCACGGGGGGGAGGATCAGACTGCACGGGGCGGAGGGGAAGTTTGGGGGGATCAGACTGCACGGGGGGGAGGAGTTTGAGGGGGATCAGACTGCACGGGGCGGGGAGGAGTTTGGGGGGATCAGACTGCACGGGGCTGGGAGGAGTTTGGGGGGGAAGGGTTGCCGCGGAGTCTCCTCTCCCGAGTGGGGGCGGAGCATCAGCTGCGGACGCTGCCGTCTCTGAGGCAGGAGCCCCGCCCAGCAATGGGGAGGGGCGGGTTGAGGGGGAGTAGGGAAAGTAGCCGCAGTGGCTTGTGGGAAACTGAGTGCCCCTGTCCGCAGCTCCCATCGGCCATTGCAGGGCCAGGGCAGGCCCGGCGCTGTTCGGTTGGGCGGGTGCAGCGGAAGTGACATCACAACGGGGCATTGACCAGGGAGCGACGCGGTTGGTCCCGCGCTCGTGTCACTCCAAGTGTTAGCGACGCATCCTGGGACTTGTAGTTCTCATAGTGCGGCCTCCCGGGGCACGTCGCAGCGCGCCTCGCCCCTATCATAGCCCCGCCCCCCGGCATAGCCCCGCCCAGCGTGTTCTTAGTTCGGAATGGGGCATTTCTACCCTAAAAACAATCTTTTTTATTAGGAAATAACGGCCCTTAGCAGAGCAACAGTGACACTCGGTAGTCACCGGCGGTAATGCACGTGTAATTCCGAAGCGCCTCCACAGTGCCGCTCGGTGGTCATTGCGGGTAATGCACGTGTAATTCCGTAGCGCCTCCACAGTGCCGCTCGGTGGTCATTGCGGGTAATGCACGTGTAATTCCGTAGCGCCTCCACAGTGCCGCTCGGTGGTCATTGCGGGTAATGCACGTGTAATTCCGAAGCGCCTCCACAGTGCCGCTCGGTGGTCATTGCGGGTAATGCACGTGTAATTCCGAAGCGCCTCCACAGTGCCGCTCGGTGGTCATTGCCGGTAATGCACGTGTAATTCCATCGCCCCCAGCTGCTGTCCCTGCTCCGCACGCCACGTGGCCCCAGTCTTGCCCTTTGACAGCAGGCAAAGTAAGAAGCTCGTTATTTCCAGGCTCCGCGCAGCCCTCTCCCCTCCTGCCCCCGGCCCCCTCATCCCACACACCAGGCTCCGCGCAGCCCTCTCCCCTCCTGCCCATGGCCCCCTCATCCCACACACCAGGCTCCGCGCAGCCCCCTCCCCTCCTGCTTCCTCACCCCAGCCTGCACCCCGTCCATACTCTTATCCCGGGGCCCTTCCTCTCCCCAGCCTGCACCCCCGTCCATATGCTTATCCCGGGGCCCTTCCTCCCCCCAGCCTGCACCCCCATCCATATTCTTATCCCGGGGCCCTTCCTCACTCCAGTCTGCACGCCCATTCATGGGAGCCATCAGTCCACCTTTTCCCTGCACCACATTCAGTAAAGTGTCTGATCAGGGTATGAGAGCAGCCCTGAGCCTTTGTCTCCACTCAGCAGGTTGCACCACACAGGATATGTGGATGGTCCTGGGCTTTGTACAGCACTCCAGACTGACCCCTGGACACGGCTTCTGGGTCCTAGCCCTTTGCTGTCACTCCTGCCCGAGGGCTTTGCTGGCTCCAGACTGGGTAACAGCTGGGAAACTGGCTGGGCAGTGGGCTGAGAAGATACCGTCCGAGATGGACTTGAGCTGCCTGGACGTGATTCTCGGAACACGTGAAGGGTCCTCAGCGTTCGGCCTTCCCATGGCTCTGTGTGAGTAAGAGGTGCGTGCTTTGAAATCTTCAAGCGTCCTGGCAGTATGTTTCTTCTGAGGCAGAGAGCTTCCTGCTGGGGCACGGAGCCTGGTGGCTTGGGGACTGGTGAAGGGGCAGTAGGCGGTTCAACAGTGCGTGGATAGATATTCAAGGCCTCCGTTCTCTCCGAGTTCCTGGAGTGGCAGCGGGAGGGGGTGGCCGATGGTGGGAGGAGAAGCGATGCCGCGTCCTTGCGGACTGAAAAGCTAAGTTGTTTGTTTGTTTTTTCCCCTCAGCTGTGTTCGGTAGCGAGCGATAAGAAGTCAACCCTCCCGGTGTCCTCCCGTCTGGGGATGGAACGGAAACGAGAACAGCGAGCTCGGGAGCTTGGTCGAAGCGAGGCGAGAACCGTCCGGCTGGGAGCGGAGCAGCCATCGCTGACAGGGAGATAAGTGTCGGGTTTGGAAATCTCTCGGCTTACGGCGCACTCGGGTCTAGGAAGGGAAGTCAGGTTTGCTTAGACAGCGAGTCCGAGCGGAGGTTCGCGAGGTGATTCCTTGGTAGTGGGAGAAACAGGGCTTCCGTTTGTCAGGGGTGCTGATTTCTCTGGAACACGGTGTCCTTCTCAGCAGACGCTTGGCTCGAGGAGGAAGACGCAAGGCGGTAAGGTTTCCGTCTGCCTCTCATGTGTTTCTCTCTTGTTGCTCTCTCGTATTGGCCAATACGTTCTGTCTGTCTGTTTCTGTCTGTGTCTTTGTCCTTGCTCTGCTTCTGCCGTGTCCTTGTATAGCTCACGTGCAGGCATTCCAGGTGAGCATCTCCACGGGTTAAGGGCTCAGGAGCCAACGGGAATTCTGCAGGTACGCCAGTCGCGCAAGGGAGAGCGGTGGTGCGTCATGGCTGACTGACTCAGTGTTCTTGTAGAGGGCCCTATACATAGGCGAGGGGCGGGGGGGAAGGGCTAAAGGATAGAATTCCCACAGCCACAGACCTTAGTGAGTGAGAGGTCTCTTCAGTCACGCCGCTCTCGGATCTCGCTGCAGGGAGGGATTCTGGTGCCGCTCTCGGGTCGTGCAGCTTGGGGGTGTCTCTAGCGCTGCTCTCGGGTCTCGCTGCTGGGGGGGAGGGGTCTTTGGGGCCACTCTCAGGTCGTGCTGCTGGGAGGGAGTCTGGCGCCTCTCTCGGGTTATGCTGCTGCGGGGAATCTCTGGTGCCGCTCTCGAGTCGCGCTACTGGGGGGGTCTCTGGCGCCTCCTTGGGATCATGCTGCTGGGGGGGTCTCTGGCTTCGCTCTCCGGTCGTGCTGCTGGGGGGGGTCTCTGTTACCGCTTTCGGGTCGCGCTGTTAGGGGGGGTCTCTGGTGCCGCTCTCGGTAGTGGTGCTGGGGGTGGGGTCTCTGTCTCCACTCTCGGGTCGCGCTGCTGGGGGGAGGTCTCTGGCGCCGCTCTCGGGTCGCACTACTGGGGGTGGTCTCTGGAGCCTCCCTCCGGTCATGCTGCAGACGGGGGGTGTCACTGGCCCCGCTATCAGGTGATGCTGCTGCGGGGGGTCTCTGGCACCTCTCTCGGGTTTTGCTGCTGGGTGGGTGTCTGGGGCCGCTCTCGGGTGATGCTGTTCGGGGAGGTCTCTGGCGCCGCTCTCCGGTAGCGGTGCTGGGGGTGGGGTTTCTGTCTCCACTCTCGGGTAATGCTTCTGGGGGGGGTCTCCGGCGCCGGTCTCGGGTCGCGCTCCTTGGGGGTGGGGTCTCTGTCGCCACTTTCATCTCATGCTGCTGGGGGGGGTCTCTGGCGCCACTCTCGGGTGATGCTGCTGGGGGGGGCCTCTGGCTCCCATCTCAGGTCGTGCTGCTGGGGGGGGGGGAGGTCTCTGTCGCCGTTCTCTGGTGATGCTGCTGGGGGGAGGGTCTCTGGCGCCACTCTTGGGTCGCACTGCTGGGGGCGGGTCTGTGGTGCCGCTCTCGGGTCTTGCTGCTGGGGGGGGTCTCTGGCACCGTTTTCGGGTCACTCTGCTGGGGGAGGTCTCTGGCTTCGCTCTCGGGTCACGCTGCTGGGGAGGGTCTCTGGCGCCGCCCTCGGGACTTGCTGCTGGGGGGGGTCTCTGGCTTCGCTCTCGGGTCGCAATGCCGGGGGGGTTCTTTCGCGCTGCTCTCGGGTTTTGCTGCTGGGGGGGGGTCTCTTGTTTCGCTCTCGGGTCATGCTGCTGGGGGGGGACTTTGCAAGCGGGGCCGGGTACTAAAGGCACCAAGCAGCTGGCGGAATCACTGAGAACAAGGGTCATGGGGTCGGGGGTTGGTTGAGACTCTTTGGACCAGAGGCAGGGGGTCCAGGCTGCCAAATGTGTCGCGGAGAACCTCCATCTATCGGACGCGGCTTCCTCTCCGCGCTTGCAGAACCGAGCAGCTAAAAGTGTTAGAAGCCAAATCAGAGCGGCTCATGTGTGTGTTAGAAACGGCTACGGGGAGCCAATTGCACTGGCACCTGACGCCTTCTTCAGCCCTTTGTTGCTGCATTCTCAGGCTGGCACCTCTCACAACCATTCATTCATCGTCCAAGCACTCTCTCTCTTATGTACATTCCCTAATTAATGTTTCCCATACAGTATTTTGCATAATAATACAAGAGTTGTAGTTACAAAAAGTTACAAAAGTTTCTGGGTGGCATTTCTTAAAACATTCTCTCTCTGAGCGCTGAGTTAGTTACTGTTATAGTTACAATGCTTCACTTTGCGATTAGGGTTAAGTGCTTCACAATGCTTTGAAGAGAACGGTTGTCAATTGTGTAACAGTAAGTTTGAGCGTGCCCTGGCGCACAGCGAGGGGAGCTGTTTCTGGCTACATAGTAGTATATTTTTAACAGTTTGAAGTTACATGACCTAATATTACATTCCTAACCAATTATATTCTAGAGGGGCAAAAATGTTTAGATTTATAATTAAACAATCCTAACAAATAATAATAATAATAATAATTATAAATCTAAACACTTCTCAAGCTTGATAACACTAAATCTAAACACTTTCACAAGAATAAATCTAAACACTTCTATGCTTCTTCTACTTAACAAACTTCTCCTCCTTAGACTTTTAGTTGTGGGGAACAAATTCTGGGGAGTCACTTCCACTTGGGGAATCCTGTTTCATACTTGACTATGTTATCCCTACACTAAGGCTGGCCGAGAGACTGTCCCGGACTGATCGTAACAGACTGTTCTGTCCGCGAATGGGCTGAGAGTAAAGGGCGTGTTCGGAATCTGTGGCGCCCAATCTGAGGCTGTCCGAGGTGACTCTTAACGGACTGCTCCGTGCGCCAATGGGCGGTGACTCAAGGCGTGTTCTGGGGCTGCTGGCGGCCAATAGGTTGTCCGGGGTGGATTATAACAGACTCTTCTGTCCGCGAATGGGCTGTGACTAAGGGGCGTGTTCTGAATCAGAGGCACCCAATAGGCTGACCCGGCTGCATCTTAACGGACAGCTCTGTCTGCGAATGCGGTGTGACTAGGGGGACTGACCTGCCACTGCTCTCGACCAATAGGCTGTCCGGGGTGGATCTTAATGGGCTGCTCTGTCCTGGAATTGTCTGTGACTTAGGGGTGGTTCCTGGCTGTGTGCCAGCCAATGGGCTTTCGGAAGACAGCCTTGGCGGAGGATAGTGTCGCCCAATGGGCTGTCAGCAAAGGGGATCCTGCCTCTGGTTCGGCCAATGGGCTGCCGCAGGGGGGCGTTGTCTGACTGGGCGGCCGGCGCCGCCATGACAGGAAGGTCCGAGGAGCGCGCGGGGGCGCGAGCGAATCCTGGGTCCGAGTGCGAAGCTCCCCGCCCCCAGCCCGCCCCTTGTTGGTGTCTGGCCCGGGGGAGGAGGGGGCGCGAGGGAAGGTGGGGGAGCGGGCTGGGGGTGGGGTGTCTGGACAGGGGTGAGGTGTAGGAGCAGGCTGGGTGTGAGGGGCCGGGGGGGGCGCTTGGCACTGGGGGGGCAGGAGGGGGTGAGGGGCCGGGGGGGTGCTCGGCACTGGGGGGGCAGGAGGGGGTGAGGGGCCGGGGGGGTGCTCGGCACTGGGGGGGCAGGAGGGAGGGGGAGGGGCCGGGGGGGGCCTTGGCACTGGGGGGGGCAGGAGGGGACAGGGCGCGGGAGAGCGCAGGCGCGGGCGGCGCTGGCTGGGCGGGAAACTCCCGGGACGCTCGCGCTGACGAGGCGGGCGGGAAAACGCTGCGGGGGGCGCTGAGGGGCGGAGCCTGGGGGGCGGGGCGGGAGCTGGCAGTGACGTGGAGCCCCCCCCGCCTGCTTCTCTCCGGGCCCCAGGCTGGACATCGGCGGGGCGGCCCCTGGCGGAGGTGGGGGGGCGATTTCTGCCCCCCCCCCGGCGCTGCAGCCTCCCCGGGGAGCAGCGCCCCTGTGACCCCCCCCACGTGGTGCCGGGGGAACGGGGCTGTGGCCCCCCCTTTGGGGCGCGGGAGCTGACCCGGGCTCCAGTCACGTGGGTGTCTCGGGGAGGGGGGGCTGCGGGCCACCGGGGCGCGGGAGTGTCACGTGCCCCCTCCCCCCGCCGGGGAGCCGCGCGCCCTCGAGGGGTGGTTCCCGCGGGCGGGGCACGCACAGAACGTGTCCCGCACGCGGGGGGGCGGGGCGGCCTGAGCCCTGCTCCCCGCGCTGCTCGCTGCCTGGGGGCGGGGCCGGGTGCCCGCTGAATCCCCCCTGTGCCCGGGGGGGGGGCAGTTCGGCGGGGGGCGATGCTCTGGCCCTGGCTGCCCGCAGTGCTGCCCAGTGCCCGGCTGTGCCTCCTGCAGAGGCCGAGAGCGTCCTGGGTGGGGGGCGTGTGGGGAGAGGGGGGGAGTGGCTGAGAATTGGGGGGCAAACTTAGGGGCTGCACGGGGCGGGGAGGAGTTTGGTGAGGGGGGATCATACTGCATGGGGCGGAGAGGAGTTTGGGGGGAAGCAGACTGCACGGGGCGGGGAGGAGATTGGTGAGGGGGGATCAGACTGCATGGCGCGGAGAGGAGTTAGGGGGGTAGGGGATCAGACTGCAGGGGGCGGAGAGGAGTTTCGTGGGGGGTAGGAGATCAGACTGCACGGGGGGAGGAGTTTGGGGGGGGATCAGACTGCACGGGGCGAGGAGGAGTTTGGGGGGGGATCAGACTGCACGGGGCGGGGAGGAGTTGGGGGGGGATCAGACTGCACGGGGCGGGGAGGAGTTTGGGGGGGATCAGACTGCACGGGGCGAGGAGGAGTTTAGGGGGGGATCAGACTGCACGGGGCGAGGAGGAGTTTGGGGGGGATCAGACTGCACGGGGGTGAGGAGTTTGGGGGGATCAGACTGCATGGGGCGGGGAGGAGTTTGGGGGGGATCAGACTGCACGGGGCGGACAGGAGTTTTGGGGAGCGATCAGACTGCACGGGGCGGAGGGGAGTGTGGGGGGGATCAGACTGCACGGGGGGGAGAGGAGTTTGGGGGGATCAGACTGCACGGGGGGAGAGGAGTTTGGGGGGGATCAGACTGCACGGAGCGGGGAGGAGTTTGGGGGGATCAGACTGCACGGGGGGGAGGATCAGACTGCACGGAGCGGGGAGGAGTTTGGGGGGGGATCAGACTGCACGGGGCAGGGAGGAGCTTTGGGGGGGATCAGACTGCACGGGGCGGAGGGGAGTGTGGGGGGGATCAGACTGCACGGGGGGGAGAGGAGTTTGGGGGGGATCAGACTGCACGGAGCGGGGAGGAGTTTGGGGGGGGATCAGACTGCACGGGGCGGGGAGGAGTTGGGGGGGGATCAGACTGCACGGGGCGGGGAGGAGTTTGGGGGGGATCAGACTGCACGGGGCGAGGAGGAGTTTGGGGGGGGATCAGACTGCACGGGGCGGGGAGGAGTTGGGGGGGGATCAGACTGCACGGGGCGGGGAGGAGTTGGGGGGGGATCAGACTGCACGGGGCGAGGAGGAGTTTAGGGGGGGATCAGACTGCACAGGGGGAGGAGTTTGGGGGGGATCAGACTGCACGGGGGTGAGGAGTTTGGGGGGATCAGACTGCATGGGGCGGGGAGGAGTTTGGGGGGGATCAGACTGCACGGGGCGGACAGGAGTTTTGGGGAGCGATCAGACTGCACGGGGGAGGAGGAGTTTGGAGGGGGATCAGACTGCACGGGGCGGGGAGGAGTTTGGGGGGGATCGGACTGCACAGGGCGGGGAGGTGTTTGGGGGGGATCGGACTGCACGGAGTGGGGAGGAGTTTGGGGGGGGGATCAGACTGCACGGGGCGGGGAGGAGTTTTGGGGGAGATCGGACTGCACGGGGCGGGGAGGAGTTTGGGGGGATCGGACTGCACGGGGCGGGGAAGAGTTTGGGGGGGATCGGACTGCACGGGGCGCGGAGGAGTTTGGGGGGGATCAGATTGCACGGGGGGAGAGGAGTTTGGGGGGATCAGATTGCACGGGGGGGAGGATCAGACTGCACGGGGGGGGCGGAGTTTGGGGGGGATCAGACTGCACGGGGGGAGAGCGGTGCATGCAAATGATGGAACGCGGGGCACGTTCTATCGGCTCCCGGGCGAGTGACACGTGGGTTTGTGTGGCACACAGACGGGTCCCAGGCTCCGTCATTAATGGCAGGGGCGGGGCCTGATCTGGGGGCGGGGCCACTGACCGGCAGGAACTCAGCTGGGACACAGAAGTGAGCGGCAGAAAACTCCTCGGGGTCTCCGGAAAATCCTCGCACGGCCCCTCTGGGCTTGTGAACGGGACGCAGCAGAGGCAGCCGCCCCCCTCCCCACCCACCCGCCTCACGCTCCCCGCTGCACTTTCGAAGGCAACAGCAGCATCAGCCTGTCCCGCTGCCAGTCCCTGCACAAGCCGGCTGGGAAATTTGGTGTTGGGGGGAGCAGACTGCACGGGGCGGAGAGGAGTTTGGGGGTGGTGGGGGATCAGACTGCATGGAGCGGAGAGGAGTTTGGGGGGAAGCAGACTGCACGGGGCGGGGAGGAGTTTGGTGAGGGGGGATCATACTGCACGGGGCGGAGAGGAGTTTGGTGAGGGGGGATCATACTGCATGGGGCGGAGAGGAGTTTGGGGGGAAGCAGACTGCACGGGGCGGGGAGGAGTTTGGTGAGGGGGGATCAGACTGCATGGGGCGGAGAGGAGTTTGGTGAGGGGGGATCATACTGCATGGGGCGGAGAGGAGTTTGGGGGGAAGCAGACTGCACGGGGCGGGGAGGAGTTTGGTGAGGGGGGATCAGACTGCATGGGGCGGAGAGGAGTTTGGTGAGGGGGGATCATACTGCATGGGGCGGAGAGGAGTTTGGGGGGAAGCAGACTGCACGGGGCGGGGAGGAGTTTGGTGAGGGGGGATCAGACTGCATGGGGCGGAGAGGAGTTTGGGGGGAAGCAGACTGCACGGGGCGGGGAGGAGTTTGGTGAGGGGGGATCAGACTGCATGGGGCGGAGAGGAGTTTGGTGAGGGGGGATCATACTGCATGGGGCGGAGAGGAGTTTGGGGGGAAGCAGACTGCACGGGGCGGGGAGGAGTTTGGTGAGGGGGGATCATACTGCACGGGGCGGAGAGGAGTTTGGGGGGAAGCAGACTGCACGGGGCGGGGAGGAGTTTGGGGGGAAGCAGACTGCACGGGGCGGGGAGGAGTTTGGTGAGGGGGGATCATACTGCATGGAGCGGAGAGGAGTTTGGGGGGAAGCAGACTGCACGGGGCGGGGAGGAGTTTGGTGAGGGGGGATCATACTGCACGGGGCGGAGAGGAGTTTGGTGAGGGGGGATCATACTGCATGGGGCGGAGAGGAGTTTGGGGGGAAGCAGACTGCACGGGGCGGGGAGGAGTTTGGTGAGGGGGGATCAGACTGCATGGCGCGGAGAGGAGTTAGGGGGGTAGGGGATCAGACTGCAGGGGGCGGAGAGGAGTTTCGTGGGGGGTAGGAGATCAGACTGCACGGGGGGAGGAGTTTGGGGGGGATCAGACTGCACGGGGCGGGGAAGAGTTGGGGGGGGATCAGACTGCACGGGGGGAGGAGTTTGCGGGGGAGCAGACTGCACGGGGCGGGGAGGAGTTTGGGGGGGATCAGACTGCACGGGGGGGAGGATCAGACTCCACGGGGCGGCGAGGAGTTTGGGGAGGGGTTCAGACTGCACGGGGCGGAGAGGAGTTTGGGGAGGGGATCAGACTACACGGGGCGGAGAGGAGTTTGGGGGGGATCGGACTGCACGGGGCGGGGAGGAGTTTGGGGGGATGGGACTGCACGGGGCGGGGAGGAGTTTGGGGGGATCAGACTGCACGGGGGGGAGGATCAGACTGCACGGAGCGGGGAGGAGTTTGGGGGGGGGATCAGACTGCACGGGGGGAGGATCAGACTGCACGAGGCAGGGAGGAGCTTTGGGGGGGATCAGACTGCACGGGGCGGACAGGAGTTTGGGGGGGCGATCAGACTGCACGGGGCGGAGGGGAGTGTGGGGGGGATCAGACTGCACGGGGGGGAGAGGAGTTTGGGGGGGATCAGACTGCACGGGGCGGGGAGGAGTTTGGGGGGATCGGACTGCACGGGGGGAGAGGAGTTTGGGGGGATCAGATTGCACGGGGGGGAGGATCAGACTGCACGGGGGGGAGGAGTTTGGGGGGGGATCAGACTGCACGGGGCAGGGAGGAGTTTGAGGGGGATCAGACTGCACGGGGGGAGAGGAGTTTGGGGGGATCAGACTGCACGGGGGGGAGGATCAGACTGCACGGGGCGGAGGGGAAGTTTGGGGGGATCAGACTGCACGGGGCGGGGAGGAGTTTGGGGGGATCAGACTGCACGGGGCTGGGAGGAGTTTGGGGGGGAAGGGTTGCCGCGGAGTCTCCTCTCCCGAGTGGGGGCGGAGCATCAGCTGCGGACGCTGCCGTCTCTGAGGCAGGAGCCCCGCCCAGCAATGGGGAGGGGCGGGTTGAGGGGGAGTAGGGAAAGTAGCCGCAGTGGCTTGTGGGAAACTGAGTGCCCCTGTCCGCAGCTCCCATCGGCCATTGCAGGGCCAGGGCAGGCCCGGCGCTGTTCGGTTGGGCGGGTGCAGCGGAAGTGACATCACAACGGGGCATTGACCAGGGAGCGACGCGGTTGGTCCCGCGCTCGTGTCACTCCAAGTGTTAGCGACGCATCCTGGGACTTGTAGTTCTCATAGTGCGGCCTCCCGGGGCACGTCGCAGCGCGCCTCGCCCCTATCATAGCCCCGCCCCCCGGCATAGCCCCGCCCAGCGTGTTCTTAGTTCGGAATGGGGCATTTCTACCCTAAAAACAATCTTTTTTATTAGGAAATAACGGCCCTTAGCAGAGCAACAGTGACACTCGGTAGTCACCGGCGGTAATGCACGTGTAATTCCGAAGCGCCTCCACAGTGCCGCTCGGTGGTCATTGCGGGTAATGCACGTGTAATTCCGTAGCGCCTCCACAGTGCCGCTCGGTGGTCATTGCGGGTAATGCACGTGTAATTCCGTAGCGCCTCCACAGTGCCGCTCGGTGGTCATTGCGGGTAATGCACGTGTAATTCCGAAGCGCCTCCACAGTGCCGCTCGGTGGTCATTGCCGGTAATGCACGTGTAATTCCGTAGCGCCTCCACAGTGCCGCTCGGTGGTCATTGCAGGTAATGCACGTGTAATTCCATCGCCCCCAGCTGCTGTCCCTGCTCCGCACGCCACGTGGCCCCAGTCTTGCCCTTTGACAGCAGGCAAAGTAAGAAGCTCGTTATTTCCAGGCTCCGCGCAGCCCTCTCCCCTCCTGCCCCCGGCCCCCTCATCCCACACACCAGGCTCCGCGCAGCCCTCTCCCCTCCTGCCCATGGCCCCCTCATCCCACACACCAGGCTCCGCGCAGCCCCCTCCCCTCCTGCTTCCTCACCCCAGCCTGCACCCCGTCCATACTCTTATCCCGGGGCCCTTCCTCTCCCCAGCCTGCACCCCCGTCCATATGCTTATCCCGGGGCCCTTCCTCCCCCCAGCCTGCACCCCCATCCATATTCTTATCCCGGGGCCCTTCCTCACTCCAGTCTGCACGCCCATTCATGGGAGCCATCAGTCCACCTTTTCCCTGCACCACATTCAGTAAAGTGTCTGATCAGGGTATGAGAGCAGCCCTGAGCCTTTGTCTCCACTCAGCAGGTTGCACCACACAGGATATGTGGATGGTCCTGGGCTTTGTACAGCACTCCAGACTGACCCCTGGACACGGCTTCTGGGTCCTAGCCCTTTGCTGTCACTCCTGCCCGAGGGCTTTGCTGGCTCCAGACTGGGTAACAGCTGGGAAACTGGCTGGGCAGTGGGCTGAGAAGATACCGTCCGAGATGGACTTGAGCTGCCTGGACGTGATTCTCGGAACACGTGAAGGGTCCTCAGCGTTCGGCCTTCCCATGGCTCTGTGTGAGTAAGAGGTGCGTGCTTTGAAATCTTCAAGCGTCCTGGCAGTATGTTTCTTCTGAGGCAGAGAGCTTCCTGCTGGGGCACGGAGCCTGGTGGCTTGGGGACTGGTGAAGGGGCAGTAGGCGGTTCAACAGTGCGTGGATAGATATTCAAGGCCTCCGTTCTCTCCGAGTTCCTGGAGTGGCAGCGGGAGGGGGTGGCCGATGGTGGGAGGAGAAGCGATGCCGCGTCCTTGCGGACTGAAAAGCTAAGTTGTTTGTTTGTTTTTTCCCCTCAGCTGTGTTCGGTAGCGAGCGATAAGAAGTCAACCCTCCCGGTGTCCTCCCGTCTGGGGATGGAACGGAAAAGAGAACGGCGAGCTTGGGAGCTTGGTCGAAGCGAGGCGAGAACCGTCCTGCTGGGAGCGGAGCAGCCATCGCTGACCGGGAGATAAGTGTCGGGTCTGGAAATCTCTCAGCTTACGGCCCACTCGGGTCTAGGAAGGGAAGTCACGTTTGCTTAGACAGCGAGTCCGAGCGGAGGTTCCCGAGGTGCTTCCTTGGTAGTGGGAGAAACAGGGCTCCCGTTTGTCAGGGGTGCTGGTTTCTCTGGAACACGGTGTCCTTCTCAGCAGACGCTTGGCTCGAGGAGGAAGACGCAAGGTGGTAAGGTTTCTGACTGCCTCTTATGTGTTTCTCTCTTGTTGCTCTCTCGTATTGGCCAATACGTCCTGTCTGTCTGTTTCTGTCTATGTCTTTGTCCTTCCTCTGCTTCTGCCGTGTCCTTGTACAGCACACTTGCAGGCATTCCAGGTGAGCATCTCCAAGGGTTAAGGGCTCAGGAGCCAACGGGAATTCAGCAGGTTCGCAAGTCGCGCAAGGGAGAGCGGTGGTGCATCATGGCTGAATGACTCGGTGTTCTTGTAGAGGACCCGATACATAGGCGAGAGGGGGGGAAAGGGCTAAAGGATAGAATTCCCACAGCCACAGACTTTAGTGAGTGAGAGCTAACGCTGGGCTTTTTCGGCCACCCTTGCAGAGGAATCAGTGCGTGGCCGTGGGCGGAGAATAAATCGTCCGAGATGTACTTGAGCTGCCTGGACGTGATTCTCGGAACATGTGAAGGGTCCTCAGCGTTCGGCCTTCCCATGGCTCTGTGTGAGTAAGAGGTGCGTGCTTTGAAATCTTTAAGCGTCCTGGCAGTATGTTTCTTCTGAGGCAGAGAGCTTCCTGCTGGGTCACGGAGCCTGGTGGCTTGGGGACTGGTGAAGGGGCATAGGCAGTTCAACAGAGCGTGGATAGATATTCAAGGCCTCCGTTCTCTCCGCGTTCCTGGAGTGTCAGCGGGAGGGGGTGGCCGATGGTGGGAGGCAGCGGTGCGATGGTGGGAGGAGAAGCGATGCCGCGTCCTTGCGGACTGAAAAGCTAAGTTGTTTGTTTGTTTTTTCCCCTCTGCTGTGTTCGGTAGTGAGCGATAAGAAGTCAACCCTCCCGGTGTCCTCCCGTCTGGGGATGGAACGGAAACGAGAACAGCGAGCTCGGGAGCTTGGTCGAAGCGAGGCGAGAACCGTCCGGCTGGGAGCGGAGCAGCCATCGCTGACAGGGAGATAAGTGTCGGGTTTGGAAATCTCTCGGCTTACGGCGCACTCGGGTCTAGGAAGGGAAGTCAGGTTTGCTTAGACAGCGAGTCCGAGCGGAGGTTCGCGAGGTGATTCCTTGGTAGTGGGAGAAACAGGGCTCCCGTTTGTCAGGGGTGCTGATTTCTCTGGAACACGGTGTCCTTCTCAGCAGACGCTTGGCTCGAGGAGGAAGACGCAAGGCGGTAAGGTTTCCGTCTGCCTCTCATGTGTTTCTCTCTTGTTGCTCTCTCGTATTGGCCAATACGTTCTGTCTGTCTGTTTCTGTCTGTGTCTTTGTCCTTGCTCTGCTTCTGCCGTGTCCTTGTATAGCTCACGTGCAGGCATTCCAGGTGAGCATCTCCACGGGTTAAGGGCTCAGGAGCCAACGGGAATTCTGCAGGTACGCCAGTCGCGCAAGGGAGAGCGGTGGTGCGTCATGGCTGACTGACTCAGTGTTCTTGTAGAGGGCCCTATACATAGGCGAGGGGCGGGGGGGAAGGGCTAAAGGATAGAATTCCCACAGCCACAGACCTTAGTGAGTGAGAGGTCTCTTCAGTCACGCCGCTCTCGGATCTCGCTGCAGGGAGGGATTCTGGTGCCGCTCTCGGGTCGTGCAGCTTGGGGGTGTCTCTAGCGCTGCTCTCGGGTCTCGCTGCTGGGGGGGAGGGGTCTTTGGGGCCACTCTCAGGTCGTGCTGCTGGGAGGGAGTCTGGCGCCTCTCTCGGGTTATGCTGCTGCGGGGAATCTCTGGTGCCGCTCTCGAGTCGCGCTACTGGGGGGGTCTCTGGCGCCTCCTTGGGATCATGCTGCTGGGGGGGTCTCTGGCTTCGCTCTCCGGTCGTGCTGCTGGGGGGGGGTCTCTGTTACCGCTTTCGGGTCGCGCTGTTAGGGGGGGTCTCTGGTGCCGCTCTCGGTAGTGGTGCTGGGGGTGGGGTCTCTGTCTCCACTCTCGGGTCGCGCTGCTGGGGGGAGGTCTCTGGCGCCGCTCTCGGGTCGCACTACTGGGGGTGGTCTCTGGAGCCTCCCTCCGGTCATGCTGCAGACGGGGGGTGTCACTGGCCCCGCTATCAGGTGATGCTGCTGCGGGGGGTCTCTGGCACCTCTCTCGGGTTTTGCTGCTGGGTGGGTGTCTGGGGCCGCTCTCGGGTGATGCTGTTCGGGGAGGTCTCTGGCGCCGCTCTCCGGTAGCGGTGCTGGGGGTGGGGTTTCTGTCTCCACTCTCGGGTAATGCTTCTGGGGGGGGTCTCCGGCGCCGGTCTCGGGTCGCGCTCCTTGGGGGTGGGGTCTCTGTCGCCACTTTCATCTCATGCTGCTGGGGGGGGTCTCTGGCGCCACTCTCGGGTGATGCTGCTGGGGGGGCCTCTGGCTCCCATCTCAGGTCGTGCTGCTGGGGGGGGGGGAGGTCTCTGTCGCCGTTCTCTGGTGATGCTGCTGGGGGGAGGGTCTCTGGCGCCACTCTTGGGTCGCACTGCTGGGGGCGGGTCTGTGGTGCCGCTCTCGGGTCTTGCTGCTGGGGGGGGTCTCTGGCACCGTTTTCGGGTCACTCTGCTGGGGGAGGTCTCTGGCTTCGCTCTCGGGTCACGCTGCTGGGGAGGGTCTCTGGCGCCGCCCTCGGGACTTGCTGCTGGGGGGGGTCTCTGGCTTCGCTCTCGGGTCGCAATGCCGGGGGGGTTCTTTCGCGCTGCTCTCGGGTTTTGCTGCTGGGGGGGGGTCTCTTGTTTCGCTCTCGGGTCATGCTGCTGGGGGGGGACTTTGCAAGCGGGGCCGGGTACTAAAGGCACCAAGCAGCTGGCGGAATCACTGAGAACAAGGGTCATGGGGTCGGGGGTTGGTTGAGACTCTTTGGACCAGAGGCAGGGGGTCCAGGCTGCCAAATGTGTCGCGGAGAACCTCCATCTATCGGACGCGGCTTCCTCTCCGCGCTTGCAGAACCGAGCAGCTAAAAGTGTTAGAAGCCAAATCAGAGCGGCTCATGTGTGTGTTAGAAACGGCTACGGGGAGCCAATTGCACTGGCACCTGACGCCTTCTTCAGCCCTTTGTTGCTGCATTCTCAGGCTGGCACCTCTCACAACCATTCATTCATCGTCCAAGCACTCTCTCTCTTATGTACATTCCCTAATTAATGTTTCCCATACAGTATTTTGCATAATAATACAAGAGTTGTAGTTACAAAAAGTTACAAAAGTTTCTGGGTGGCATTTCTTAAAACATTCTCTCTCTGAGCGCTGAGTTAGTTACTGTTATAGTTACAATGCTTCACTTTGCGATTAGGGTTAAGTGCTTCACAATGCTTTGAAGAGAACGGTTGTCAATTGTGTAACAGTAAGTTTGAGCGTGCCCTGGCGCACAGCGAGGGGAGCTGTTTCTGGCTACATAGTAGTATATTTTTAACAGTTTGAAGTTACATGACCTAATATTACATTCCTAACCAATTATATTCTAGAGGGGCAAAAATGTTTAGATTTATAATTAAACAATCCTAACAAATAATAATAATAATAATAATTATAAATCTAAACACTTCTCAAGCTTGATAACACTAAATCTAAACACTTTCACAAGAATAAATCTAAACACTTCTATGCTTCTTCTACTTAACAAACTTCTCCTCCTTAGACTTTTAGTTGTGGGGAACAAATTCTGGGGAGTCACTTCCACTTGGGGAATCCTGTTTCATACTTGACTATGTTATCCCTACACTAAGGCTGGCCGAGAGACTGTCCCGGACTGATCGTAACAGACTGTTCTGTCCGCGAATGGGCTGAGAGTAAAGGGCGTGTTCGGAATCTGTGGCGCCCAATCTGAGGCTGTCCGAGGTGACTCTTAACGGACTGCTCCGTGCGCCAATGGGCGGTGACTCAAGGCGTGTTCTGGGGCTGCTGGCGGCCAATAGGTTGTCCGGGGTGGATTATAACAGACTCTTCTGTCCGCGAATGGGCTGTGACTAAGGGGCGTGTTCTGAATCAGAGGCACCCAATAGGCTGACCCGGCTGCATCTTAACGGACAGCTCTGTCTGCGAATGCGGTGTGACTAGGGGGACTGACCTGCCACTGCTCTCGACCAATAGGCTGTCCGGGGTGGATCTTAATGGGCTGCTCTGTCCTGGAATTGTCTGTGACTTAGGGGTGGTTCCTGGCTGTGTGCCAGCCAATGGGCTTTCGGAAGACAGCCTTGGCGGAGGATAGTGTCGCCCAATGGGCTGTCAGCAAAGGGGATCCTGCCTCTGGTTCGGCCAATGGGCTGCCGCAGGGGGGCGTTGTCTGACTGGGCGGCCGGCGCCGCCATGACAGGAAGGTCCGAGGAGCGCGCGGGGGCGCGAGCGAATCCTGGGTCCGAGTGCGAAGCTCCCCGCCCCCAGCCCGCCCCTTGTTGGTGTCTGGCCCGGGGGAGGAGGGGGCGCGAGGGAAGGTGGGGGAGCGGGCTGGGGGTGGGGTGTCTGGACAGGGGTGAGGTGTAGGAGCAGGCTGGGTGTGAGGGGCCGGGGGGGGCGCTTGGCACTGGGGGGGCAGGAGGGGGTGAGGGGCCGGGGGGGGTGCTCGGCACTGGGGGGGCAGGAGGGGGTGAGGGGCCGGGGGGGTGCTCGGCACTGGGGGGGCAGGAGGGAGGGGGAGGGGCCGGGGGGGCCTTGGCACTGGGGGGGGCAGGAGGGGACAGGGCGCGGGAGAGCGCAGGCGCGGGCGGCGCTGGCTGGGCGGGAAACTCCCGGGACGCTCGCGCTGACGAGGCGGGCGGGAAAACGCTGCGGGGGGCGCTGAGGGGCGGAGCCTGGGGGGCGGGGCGGGAGCTGGCAGTGACGTGGACCCCCCCCCCCCCCCGCCTGCTTCTCTCCGGGCCCCAGGCTGGACATCGGCGGGGCGGCCCCTGGCGGAGGTGGGGGGGCGATTTCTGCCCCCCCCCCCCGGCGCTGCAGCCTCCCCGGGGAGCAGCGCCCCTGTGACCCCCCCCACGTGGTGCCGGGGGAACGGGGCTGTGGCCCCCCCTTTGGGGCGCGGGAGCTGACCCGGGCTCCAGTCACGTGGGTGTCTCGGGGAGGGGGGGCTGCGGGCCACCGGGGCGCGGGAGTGTCACGTGCCCCCTCCCCCCGCCGGGGAGCCGCGCGCCCTCGAGGGGTGGTTCCCGCGGGCGGGGCACGCACAGAACGTGTCCCGCACGCGGGGGGGCGGGGCGGCCTGAGCCCTGCTCCCCGCGCTGCTCGCTGCCTGGGGGCGGGGCCGGGTGCCCGCTGAATCCCCCCTGTGCCCGGGGGGGGGCAGTTCGGCGGGGGGCGATGCTCTGGCCCTGGCTGCCCGCAGTGCTGCCCAGTGCCCGGCTGTGCCTCCTGCAGAGGCCGAGAGCGTCCTGGGTGGGGGGCGTGTGGGGAGAGGGGGGGAGTGGCTGAGAATTGGGGGGCAAACTTAGGGGCTGCACGGGGCGGGGAGGAGTTTGGTGAGGGGGGATCATACTGCATGGGGCGGAGAGGAGTTTGGGGGGAAGCAGACTGCACGGGGCGGGGAGGAGTTTGGTGAGGGGGGATCATACTGCATGGGGCGGAGAGGAGTTTGGGGGGAAGCAGACTGCACGGGGCGGGGAGGAGTTTGGTGAGGGGGGATCAGACTGCATGGCGCGGAGAGGAGTTAGGGGGGTAGGGGCTCAGACTGCAGGGGGCGGAGAGGAGTTTCGTGGGGGGTAGGAGATCAGACTGCACGGGGCGAGGAGGAGTTTGGGGGGGGATCAGACTGCACGGGGCGGGGAGGAGTTGGGGGGGGATCAGACTGCACGGGGCGGGGAGGAGTTTGGGGGGGATCAGACTGCACGGGGCGAGGAGGAGTTTAGGGGGGGATCAGACTGCACGGGGGGAGGAGTTTGGGGGGGATCAGACTGCACGGGGGTGAGGAGTTTGGGGTGATCAGACTGCATGGGGCGGGGAGGAGTTTGGGGGGGATCAGACTGCACGGGGCGGACAGGAGTTTTGGGGAGCGATCAGACTGCACGGGGGAGGAGGAGTTTGGAGGGGGATCAGACTGCACGGGGCGGGGAGGAGTTTGGGGGGGATCGGACTGCACAGGGCGGGGAGGTGTTTGGGGGGGATCGGACTGCACGGAGTGGGGAGGAGTTTTGGGGGAGATCGGACTGCACGGGGCGGGGAGGAGTTTGGGGGGATCGGACTGCACGGGGCGAGGAGGAGTTTTGGGGGAGATCGGACTGCACGGGGCGGGGAGGAGTTTGGGGGGATCGGACTTCACGGGGCGGGGAAGAGTTTGGGGGGGATCGGACTGCACGGGGCGCGGAGGAGTTTGGGGGGGATCAGATTGCACGGGGGGAGAGGAGTTTGGGGGGATCAGATTGCACGGGGGGGAGGATCAGACTGCACGGGGGGGGAGGAGTTTGGGGGGGATCAGACTGCACGGGGGGAGAGCGGTGCATGCAAATGATGGAACGCGGGGCACGTTCTATCGGCTCCCGGGCGAGTGACACGTGGGTTTGTGGGGCACACAGACGGGTCCCAGGCTCCGTCATTAATGGCAGGGGCGGGGCCTGATCTGGGGGCGGGGCCACTGACCGGCAGGAACTCAGCTGGGACACAGAAGTGAGCGGCAGAAAACTCCTCGGGGTCTCCGGAAAATCCTCGCACGGCCCCTCTGGGCTTGTGAACGGGACGCAGCAGAGGCAGCCGCCCCCCTCCCCACCCACCCGCCTCACGCTCCCCGCTGCACTTTCGAAGGCAACAGCAGCATCAGCCTGTCCCGCTGCCAGTCCCTGCACAAGCCGGCTGGGAAATTTGGTGTTGGGGGGAGCAGACTGCACGGGGCGGAGAGGAGTTTGGGGGTGGTGGGGGATCAGACTGCATGGAGCGGAGAGGAGTTTGGGGGGAAGCAGACTGCACGGGGCGGGGAGGAGTTTGGTGAGGGGGGATCATACTGCACGGGGCGGAGAGGAGTTTGGTGAGGGGGGATCAGACTGCATGGGGCGGAGAGGAGTTTGGGGGGAAGCAGACTGCACGGGGCGGGGAGGAGTTTGGTGAGGGGGGATCAGACTGCATGGGGCGGAGAGGAGTTTGGGGGGAAGCAGACTGCACGGGGCGGGGAGGAGTTTGGTGAGGGGGGATCAGACTGCATGGGGCGGAGAGGAGTTTGGTGAGGGGGGATCATACTGCATGGGGCGGAGAGGAGTTTGGGGGGAAGCAGACTGCACGGGGCGGGGAGGAGTTTGGTGAGGGGGGATCATACTGCATGGGGCGGAGAGGAGTTTGGGGGGAAGCAGACTGCACGGGGCGGGGAGGAGTTTGGTGAGGGGGGATCAGACTGCATGGGGCGGAGAGGAGTTTGGGGGGAAGCAGACTGCACGGGGCGGGGAGGAGTTTGGTGAGGGGGGATCAGACTGCATGGGGCGGAGAGGAGTTTGGTGAGGGGGGATCATACTGCATGGGGCGGAGAGGAGTTTGGGGGGAAGCAGACTGCACGGGGCGGGGAGGAGTTTGGTGAGGGGGGATCATACTGCACGGGGCAGAGAGGAGTTTGGGGGGAAGCAGACTGCACGGGGCGGGGAGGAGTTTGGGGGGAAGCAGACTGCACGGGGCGGGGAGGAGTTTGGTGAGGGGGGATCATACTGCATGGAGCGGAGAGGAGTTTGGGGGGAAGCAGACTGCACGGGGCGGGGAGGAGTTTGGTGAGGGGGGATCATACTGCACGGGGCGGAGAGGAGTTTGGTGAGGGGGGATCATACTGCATGGGGCGGAGAGGAGTTTGGGGGGAAGCAGACTGCACGGGGCGGGGAGGAGTTTGGTGAGGGGGGATCAGACTGCATGGCGCGGAGAGGAGTTAGGGGGGTAGGGGATCAGACTGCAGGGGGCGGAGAGGAGTTTCGTGGGGGGTAGGAGATCAGACTGCACGGGGGGAGGAGTTTGGGGGGGATCAGACTGCACGGGGCGGGGAAGAGTTGGGGGGGGATCAGACTGCACGGGGGGAGGAGTTTGCGGGGGAGCAGACTGCACGGGGCGGGGAGGAGTTTGGGGGGGATCAGACTGCACGGGGGGGAGGATCAGACTCCACGGGGCGGCGAGGAGTTTGGGGAGGGGTTCAGACTGCACGGGGCGGAGAGGAGTTTGGGGAGGGGATCAGACTACACGGGGCGGAGAGGAGTTTGGGGGGGATCGGACTGCACGGGGCGGGGAGGAGTTTGGGGGGATGGGACTGCACGGGGCGGGGAGGAGTTTGGGGGGATCAGACTGCACGGGGGGGAGGATCAGACTGCACGGAGCGGGGAGGAGTTTGGGGGGGGATCAGACTGCACGGGGGGAGGATCAGACTGCACGAGGCAGGGAGGAGCTTTGGGGGGGATCAGACTGCACGGGGCGGACAGGAGTTTGGGGGGGCGATCAGACTGCACGGGGCGGAGGGGAGTGTGGGGGGGATCAGACTGCACGGGGGGGAGAGGAGTTTGGGGGGGATCAGACTGCACGGGGCGGGGAGGAGTTTGGGGGGATCGGACTGCACGGGGGGAGAGGAGTTTGGGGGGATCAGATTGCACGGGGGGGAGGATCAGACTGCACGGGGGGGAGGAGTTTGGGGGGGGATCAGACTGCACGGGGCAGGGAGGAGTTTGAGGGGGATCAGACTGCACGGGGGGAGAGGAGTTTGGGGGGATCAGACTGCACGGGGGGGAGGATCAGACTGCACGGGGCGGAGGGGAAGTTTGGGGGGATCAGACTGCACGGGGCGGGGAGGAGTTTGGGGGGATCAGACTGCACGGGGCTGGGAGGAGTTTGGGGGGGAAGGGTTGCCGCGGAGTCTCCTCTCCCGAGTGGGGGCGGAGCATCAGCTGCGGACGCTGCCGTCTCTGAGGCAGGAGCCCCGCCCAGCAATGGGGAGGGGCGGGTTGAGGGGGAGTAGGGAAAGTAGCCGCAGTGGCTTGTGGGAAACTGAGTGCCCCTGTCCGCAGCTCCCATCGGCCATTGCAGGGCCAGGGCAGGCCCGGCGCTGTTCGGTTGGGCGGGTGCAGCGGAAGTGACATCACAACGGGGCATTGACCAGGGAGCGACGCGGTTGGTCCCGCGCTCGTGTCACTCCAAGTGTTAGCGACGCATCCTGGGACTTGTAGTTCTCATAGTGCGGCCTCCCGGGGCACGTCGCAGCGCGCCTCGCCCCTATCATAGCCCCGCCCCCCGGCATAGCCCCGCCCAGCGTGTTCTTAGTTCGGAATGGGGCATTTCTACCCTAAAAACAATCTTTTTTATTATGAAATAACGGCCCTTAGCAGAGCAACAGTGACACTCGGTAGTCACCGGCGGTAATGCACGTGTAATTCCGAAGCGCCTCCACAGTGCCGCTCGGTGGTCATTGCGGGTAATGCACGTGTAATTCCGTAGCGCCTCCACAGTGCCGCTCGGTGGTCATTGCGGGTAATGCACGTGTAATTCCGTAGCGCCTCCACAGTGCCGCTCGGTGGTCATTGCGGGTAATGCACGTGTAATTCCGAAGCGCCTCCACAGTGCCGCTCGGTGGTCATTGCCGGTAATGCACGTGTAATTCCGTAGCGCCTCCACAGTGCCGCTCGGTGGTCATTGCAGGTAATGCACGTGTAATTCCATCGCCCCCAGCTGCTGTCCCTGCTCCGCACGCCACGTGGCCCCAGTCTTGCCCTTTGACAGCAGGCAAAGTAAGAAGCTCGTTATTTCCAGGCTCCGCGCAGCCCTCTCCCCTCCTGCCCCCGGCCCCCTCATCCCACACACCAGGCTCCGCGCAGCCCTCTCCCCTCCTGCCCATGGCCCCCTCATCCCACACACCAGGCTCCGCGCAGCCCCCTCCCCTCCTGCTTCCTCACCCCAGCCTGCACCCCGTCCATACTCTTATCCCGGGGCCCTTCCTCTCCCCAGCCTGCACCCCCGTCCATATGCTTATCCCGGGGCCCTTCCTCCCCCCAGCCTGCACCCCCATCCATATTCTTATCCCGGGGCCCTTCCTCACTCCAGTCTGCACGCCCATTCATGGGAGCCATCAGTCCACCTTTTCCCTGCACCACATTCAGTAAAGTGTCTGATCAGGGTATGAGAGCAGCCCTGAGCCTTTGTCTCCACTCAGCAGGTTGCACCACACAGGATATGTGGATGGTCCTGGGCTTTGTACAGCACTCCAGACTGACCCCTGGACACGGCTTCTGGGTCCTAGCCCTTTGCTGTCACTCCTGCCCGAGGGCTTTGCTGGCTCCAGACTGGGTAACAGCTGGGAAACTGGCTGGGCAGTGGGCTGAGAAGATACCGTCCGAGATGGACTTGAGCTGCCTGGACGTGATTCTCGGAACACGTGAAGGGTCCTCAGCGTTCGGCCTTCCCATGGCTCTGTGTGAGTAAGAGGTGCGTGCTTTGAAATCTTCAAGCGTCCTGGCAGTATGTTTCTTCTGAGGCAGAGAGCTTCCTGCTGGGGCACGGAGCCTGGTGGCTTGGGGACTGGTGAAGGGGCAGTAGGCGGTTCAACAGTGCGTGGATAGATATTCAAGGCCTCCGTTCTCTCCGAGTTCCTGGAGTGGCAGCGGGAGGGGGTGGCCGATGGTGGGAGGAGAAGCGATGCCGCGTCCTTGCGGACTGAAAAGCTAAGTTGTTTGTTTGTTTTTTCCCCTCAGCTGTGTTCGGTAGCGAGCGATAAGAAGTCAACCCTCCCGGTGTCCTCCCGTCTGGGGATGGAACGGAAAAGAGAACGGCGAGCTTGGGAGCTTGGTCGAAGCGAGGCGAGAACCGTCCTGCTGGGAGCGGAGCAGCCATCGCTGACCGGGAGATAAGTGTCGGGTCTGGAAATCTCTCAGCTTACGGCCCACTCGGGTCTAGGAAGGGAAGTCACGTTTGCTTAGACAGCGAGTCCGAGCGGAGGTTCCCGAGGTGCTTCCTTGGTAGTGGGAGAAACAGGGCTCCCGTTTGTCAGGGGTGCTGGTTTCTCTGGAACACGGTGTCCTTCTCAGCAGACGCTTGGCTCGAGGAGGAAGACGCAAGGTGGTAAGGTTTCTGACTGCCTCTTATGTGTTTCTCTCTTGTTGCTCTCTCGTATTGGCCAATACGTCCTGTCTGTCTGTTTCTGTCTATGTCTTTGTCCTTCCTCTGCTTCTGCCGTGTCCTTGTACAGCACACTTGCAGGCATTCCAGGTGAGCATCTCCAAGGGTTAAGGGCTCAGGAGCCAACGGGAATTCAGCAGGTTCGCAAGTCGCGCAAGGGAGAGCGGTGGTGCATCATGGCTGAATGACTCGGTGTTCTTGTAGAGGACCCGATACATAGGCGAGAGGGGGGGAAAGGGCTAAAGGATAGAATTCCCACAGCCACAGACTTTAGTGAGTGAGAGCTAACGCTGGGCTTTTTCGGCCACCCTTGCAGAGGAATCAGTGCGTGGCCGTGGGCGGAGAATAAATCGTCCGAGATGTACTTGAGCTGCCTGGACGTGATTCTCGGAACATGTGAAGGGTCCTCAGCGTTCGGCCTTCCCATGGCTCTGTGTGAGTAAGAGGTGCGTGCTTTGAAATCTTTAAGCGTCCTGGCAGTATGTTTCTTCTGAGGCAGAGAGCTTCCTGCTGGGTCACGGAGCCTGGTGGCTTGGGGACTGGTGAAGGGGCATAGGCAGTTCAACAGAGCGTGGATAGATATTCAAGGCCTCCGTTCTCTCCGCGTTCCTGGAGTGTCAGCGGGAGGGGGTGGCCGATGGTGGGAGGCAGCGGTGCGATGGTGGGAGGAGAAGCGATGCCGCGTCCTTGCGGACTGAAAAGCTAAGTTGTTTGTTTGTTTTTTCCCCTCTGCTGTGTTCGGTAGTGAGCGATAAGAAGTCAACCCTCCCGGTGTCCTCCCGTCTGGGGATGGAACGGAAACGAGAACAGCGAGCTCGGGAGCTTGGTCGAAGCGAGGCGAGAACCGTCCGGCTGGGAGCGGAGCAGCCATCGCTGACAGGGAGATAAGTGTCGGGTTTGGAAATCTCTCGGCTTACGGCGCACTCGGGTCTAGGAAGGGAAGTCAGGTTTGCTTAGACAGCGAGTCCGAGCGGAGGTTCGCGAGGTGATTCCTTGGTAGTGGGAGAAACAGGGCTTCCGTTTGTCAGGGGTGCTGATTTCTCTGGAACACGGTGTCCTTCTCAGCAGACGCTTGGCTCGAGGAGGAAGACGCAAGGCGGTAAGGTTTCCGTCTGCCTCTCATGTGTTTCTCTCTTGTTGCTCTCTCGTATTGGCCAATACGTTCTGTCTGTCTGTTTCTGTCTGTGTCTTTGTCCTTGCTCTGCTTCTGCCGTGTCCTTGTATAGCTCACGTGCAGGCATTCCAGGTGAGCATCTCCACGGGTTAAGGGCTCAGGAGCCAACGGGAATTCTGCAGGTACGCCAGTCGCGCAAGGGAGAGCGGTGGTGCGTCATGGCTGACTGACTCAGTGTTCTTGTAGAGGGCCCTATACATAGGCGAGGGGCGGGGGGGAAGGGCTAAAGGATAGAATTCCCACAGCCACAGACCTTAGTGAGTGAGAGGTCTCTTCAGTCACGCCGCTCTCGGATCTCGCTGCAGGGAGGGATTCTGGTGCCGCTCTCGGGTCGTGCAGCTTGGGGGTGTCTCTAGCGCTGCTCTCGGGTCTCGCTGCTGGGGGGGAGGGGTCTTTGGGGCCACTCTCAGGTCGTGCTGCTGGGAGGGAGTCTGGCGCCTCTCTCGGGTTATGCTGCTGCGGGGAATCTCTGGTGCCGCTCTCGAGTCGCGCTACTGGGGGGGTCTCTGGCGCCTCCTTGGGATCATGCTGCTGGGGGGGTCTCTGGCTTCGCTCTCCGGTCGTGCTGCTGGGGGGGGTCTCTGTTACCGCTTTCGGGTCGCGCTGTTAGGGGGGGTCTCTGGTGCCGCTCTCGGTAGTGGTGCTGGGGGTGGGGTCTCTGTCTCCACTCTCGGGTCGCGCTGCTGGGGGGAGGTCTCTGGCGCCGCTCTCGGGTCGCACTACTGGGGGTGGTCTCTGGAGCCTCCCTCCGGTCATGCTGCAGACGGGGGGTGTCACTGGCCCCGCTATCAGGTGATGCTGCTGCGGGGGGTCTCTGGCACCTCTCTCGGGTTTTGCTGCTGGGTGGGTGTCTGGGGCCGCTCTCGGGTGATGCTGTTCGGGGAGGTCTCTGGCGCCGCTCTCCGGTAGCGGTGCTGGGGGTGGGGTTTCTGTCTCCACTCTCGGGTAATGCTTCTGGGGGAGTCTCCGGCGCCGGTCTCGGGTCGCGCTCCTTGGGGGTGGGGTCTCTGTCGCCACTTTCATCTCATGCTGCTGGGGGGGGTCTCTGGCGCCACTCTCGGGTGATGCTGCTGGGGGGGGCCTCTGGCTCCCATCTCAGGTCGTGCTGCTGGGGGGGGGGGAGGTCTCTGTCGCCGTTCTCTGGTGATGCTGCTGGGGGGAGGGTCTCTGGCGCCACTCTTGGGTCGCACTGCTGGGGGCGGGTCTGTGGTGCCGCTCTCGGGTCTTGCTGCTGGGGGGGGTCTCTGGCACCGTTTTCGGGTCACTCTGCTGGGGGAGGTCTCTGGCTTCGCTCTCGGGTCACGCTGCTGGGGAGGGTCTCTGGCGCCGCCCTCGGGACTTGCTGCTGGGGGGGGTCTCTGGCTTCGCTCTCGGGTCGCAATGCCGGGGGGGTTCTTTCGCGCTGCTCTCGGGTTTTGCTGCTGGGGGGGGGTCTCTTGTTTCGCTCTCGGGTCATGCTGCTGGGGGGGGACTTTGCAAGCGGGGCCGGGTACTAAAGGCACCAAGCAGCTGGCGGAATCACTGAGAACAAGGGTCATGGGGTCGGGGGTTGGTTGAGACTCTTTGGACCAGAGGCAGGGGGTCCAGGCTGCCAAATGTGTCGCAGAGAACCTCCATCTATCGGACGCGGCTTCCTCTCCGCGCTTGCAGAACCGAGCAGCTAAAAGTGTTAGAAGCCAAATCAGAGCGGCTCATGTGTGTGTTAGAAACGGCTACGGGGAGCCAATTGCACTGGCACCTGACGCCTTCTTCAGCCCTTTGTTGCTGCATTCTCAGGCTGGCACCTCTCACAACCATTCATTCATCGTCCAAGCACTCTCTCTCTTATGTACATTCCCTAATTAATGTTTCCCATACAGTATTTTGCATAATAATACAAGAGTTGTAGTTACAAAAAGTTACAAAAGTTTCTGGGTGGCATTTCTTAAAACATTCTCTCTCTGAGCGCTGAGTTAGTTACTGTTATAGTTACAATGCTTCACTTTGCGATTAGGGTTAAGTGCTTCACAATGCTTTGAAGAGAACGGTTGTCAATTGTGTAACAGTAAGTTTGAGCGTGCCCTGGCGCACAGCGAGGGGAGCTGTTTCTGGCTACATAGTAGTATATTTTTAACAGTTTGAAGTTACATGACCTAATATTACATTCCTAACCAATTATATTCTAGAGGGGCAAAAATGTTTAGATTTATAATTAAACAATCCTAACAAATAATAATAATAATAATAATTATAAATCTAAACACTTCTCAAGCTTGATAACACTAAATCTAAACACTTTCACAAGAATAAATCTAAACACTTCTATGCTTCTTCTACTTAACAAACTTCTCCTCCTTAGACTTTTAGTTGTGGGGAACAAATTCTGGGGAGTCACTTCCACTTGGGGAATCCTGTTTCATACTTGACTATGTTATCCCTACACTAAGGCTGGCCGAGAGACTGTCCCGGACTGATCGTAACAGACTGTTCTGTCCGCGAATGGGCTGAGAGTAAAGGGCGTGTTCGGAATCTGTGGCGCCCAATCTGAGGCTGTCCGAGGTGACTCTTAACGGACTGCTCCGTGCGCCAATGGGCGGTGACTCAAGGCGTGTTCTGGGGCTGCTGGCGGCCAATAGGTTGTCCGGGGTGGATTATAACAGACTCTTCTGTCCGCGAATGGGCTGTGACTAAGGGGCGTGTTCTGAATCAGAGGCACCCAATAGGCTGACCCGGCTGCATCTTAACGGACAGCTCTGTCTGCGAATGCGGTGTGACTAGGGGGACTGACCTGCCACTGCTCTCGACCAATAGGCTGTCCGGGGTGGATCTTAATGGGCTGCTCTGTCCTCGAATTGTCTGTGACTTAGGGGTGGTTCCTGGCTGTGTGCCAGCCAATGGGCTTTCGGAAGACAGCCTTGGCGGAGGATAGTGTCGCCCAATGGGCTGTCAGCAAAGGGGATCCTGCCTCTGGTTCGGCCAATGGGCTGCCGCAGGGGGGCGTTGTCTGACTGGGCGGCCGGCGCCGCCATGACAGGAAGGTCCGAGGAGCGCGCGGGGGCGCGAGCGAATCCTGGGTCCGAGTGCGAAGCTCCCCGCCCCCAGCCCGCCCCTTGTTGGTGTCTGGCCCGGGGGAGGAGGGGGCGCGAGGGAAGGTGGGGGAGCGGGCTGGGGGTGGGGTGTCTGGACAGGGGTGAGGTGTAGGAGCAGGCTGGGTGTGAGGGGCCTGGGGGGGCGCTTGGCACTGGGGGGGCAGGAGGGGGTGAGGGGCCGGGGGGGGTGCTCGGCACTGGGGGGGCAGGAGGGGGTGAGGGGCCGGGGGGGTGCTCGGCACTGGGGGGGCAGGAGGGAGGGGGAGGGGCCGGGGGGGGCCTTGGCACTGGGGGGGGCAGGAGGGGACAGGGCGCGGGAGAGCGCAGGCGCGGGCGGCGCTGGCTGGGCGGGAAACTCCCGGGACGCTCGCGCTGACGAGGCGGGCGGGAAAACGCTGCGGGGGGCGCTGAGGGGCGGAGCCTGGGGGGCGGGGCGGGAGCTGGCAGTGACGTGGAGCCCCCCCCCCCCCCTGCTTCTCTCCGGGCCCCAGGCTGGACATCGGCGGGGCGGCCCCTGGCGGAGGTGGGGGGGCGATTTCTGCCCCCCCCCCGGCGCTGCAGCCTCCCCGGGGAGCAGCGCCCCTGTGACCCCCCCCACGTGGTGCCGGGGGAACGGGGCTGTGGCCCCCCCTTTGGGGCGCGGGAGCTGACCCGGGCTCCAGTCACGTGGGTGTCTCGGGGAGGGGGGGCTGCGGGCCACCGGGGCGCGGGAGTGTCACGTGCCCCCTCCCCCCGCCGGGGAGCCGCGCGCCCTCGAGGGGTGGTTCCCGCGGGCGGGGCACGCACAGAACGTGTCCCGCACGCGGGGGGGCGGGGCGGCCTGAGCCCTGCTCCCCGCGCTGCTCGCTGCCTGGGGGCGGGGCCGGGTGCCCGCTGAATCCCCCCTGTGCCCGGGGGGGGGGCAGTTCGGCGGGGGGCGATGCTCTGGCCCTGGCTGCCCGCAGTGCTGCCCAGTGCCCGGCTGTGCCTCCTGCAGAGGCCGAGAGCGTCCTGGGTGGGGGGCGTGTGGGGAGAGGGGGGGAGTGGCTGAGAATTGGGGGGCAAACTTAGGGGCTGCACGGGGCGGAGAGGAGTTTGGTGAGGGGGGATCATACTGCATGGGGCGGAGAGGAGTTTGGGGGGAAGCAGACTGCACGGGGCGGGGAGGAGATTGGTGAGGGGGGATCAGACTGCATGGCGCGGAGAGGAGTTAGGGGGGTAGGGGATCAGACTGCAGGGGGCGGAGAGGAGTTTCGTGGGGGGTAGGAGATCAGACTGCACGGGGGGAGGAGTTTGGGGGGGATCAGACTGCACGGGGCGAGGAGGAGTTTGGGGGGGGATCAGACTGCACGGGGCGGGGAGGAGTTGGGGGGGGATCAGACTGCACGGGGCGGGGAGGAGTTTGGGGGGGATCAGACTGCACGGGGCGAGGAGGAGTTTAGGGGGGGATCAGACTGCACGGGGCGAGGAGTTTGGGGGGGATCAGACTGCACGGGGGTGAGGAGTTTGGGGGGGATCAGACTGCACGGGGGTGAGGAGTTTGGGGGGATCAGACTGCATGGGGCGGGGAGGAGTTTGGGGGGGATCAGACTGCACGGGGCGGACAGGAGTTTTGGGGAGCGATCAGACTGCACGGGGCGGAGGGGAGTGTGGGGGGGATCAGACTGCACGGGGGGGAGAGGAGTTTGGGGGGATCAGACTGCACGGGGGGAGAGGAGTTTGGGGGGGATCAGACTGCACGGAGCGGGGAGGAGTTTGGGGGGATCAGACTGCACGGGGGGGAGGATCAGACTGCACGGAGCGGGGAGGAGTTTGGGGGGGGATCAGACTGCACGGGGCAGGGAGGAGCTTTGGGGGGGATCAGACTGCACGGGGCGGAGGGGAGTGTGGGGGGGATCAGACTGCACGGGGGGGAGAGGAGTTTGGGGGGGATCAGACTGCACGGAGCGGGGAGGAGTTTGGGGGGGGATCAGACTGCACGGGGCGGGGAGGAGTTGGGGGGGGATCAGACTGCACGGGGCGGGGAGGAGTTTGGGGGGGATCAGACTGCACGGGGCGAGGAGGAGTTTGGGGGGGGATCAGACTGCACGGGGCGGGGAGGAGTTGGGGGGGGATCAGACTGCACGGGGCGGGGAGGAGTGGGGGGGGGATCAGACTGCACGGGGCGAGGAGGAGTTTAGGGGGGGATCAGACTGCACAGGGGGAGGAGTTTGGGGGGGATCAGACTGCACGGGGGTGAGGAGTTTGGGGGGATCAGACTGCATGGGGCGGGGAGGAGTTTGGGGGGGATCAGACTGCACGGGGCGGACAGGAGTTTTGGGGAGCGATCAGACTGCACGGGGGAGGAGGAGTTTGGAGGGGGATCAGACTGCACGGGGCGGGGAGGAGTTTGGGGGGGATCGGACTGCACAGGGCGGGGAGGTGTTTGGGGGGGATCGGACTGCACGGAGTGGGGAGGAGTTTGGGGGGGGGATCAGACTGCACGGGGCGGGGAGGAGTTTTGGGGGAGATCGGACTGCACGGGGCGGGGAGGAGTTTGGGGGGATCGGACTGCACGGGGCGGGGAAGAGTTTGGGGGGGATCGGACTGCACGGGGCGCGGAGGAGTTTGGGGGGGATCAGATTGCACGGGGGGAGAGGAGTTTGGGGGGATCAGATTGCACGGGGGGGAGGATCAGACTGCACGGGGGGGGAGGAGTTTGGGGGGGATCAGACTGCACGGGGGGAGAGCGGTGCATGCAAATGATGGAACGCGGGGCACGTTCTATCGGCTCCCGGGCGAGTGACACGTGGGTTTGTGTGGCACACAGACGGGTCCCAGGCTCCGTCATTAATGGCAGGGGCGGGGCCTGATCTGGGGGCGGGGCCACTGACTGGCAGGAACTCAGCTGGGACACAGAAGTGAGCGGCAGAAAACTCCTCGGGGTCTCCGGAAAATCCTCGCACGGCCCCTCTGGGCTTGTGAACGGGACGCAGCAGAGGCAGCCGCCCCCCTCCCCACCCACCCGCCTCACGCTCCCCGCTGCACTTTCGAAGGCAACAGCAGCATCAGCCTGTCCCGCTGCCAGTCCCTGCACAAGCCGGCTGGGAAATTTGGTGTTGGGGGGAGCAGACTGCACGGGGCGGAGAGGAGTTTGGGGGTGGTGGGGGATCAGACTGCATGGAGCGGAGAGGAGTTTGGGGGGAAGCAGACTGCACGGGGCGGGGAGGAGTTTGGTGAGGGGGGATCATACTGCACGGGGCGGAGAGGAGTTTGGTGAGGGGGGATCATACTGCATGGGGCGGAGAGGAGTTTGGGGGGAAGCAGACTGCACGGGGCGGGGAGGAGTTTGGTGAGGGGGGATCAGACTGCATGGGGCGGAGAGGAGTTTGGTGAGGGGGGATCATACTGCATGGGGCGGAGAGGAGTTTGGGGGGAAGCAGACTGCACGGGGCGGGGAGGAGTTTGGTGAGGGGGGATCAGACTGCATGGGGCGGAGAGGAGTTTGGTGAGGGGGGATCATACTGCATGGGGCGGAGAGGAGTTTGGGGGGAAGCAGACTGCACGGGGCGGGGAGGAGTTTGGTGAGGGGGGATCATACTGCATGGGGCGGAGAGGAGTTTGGGGGGAAGCAGACTGCACGGGGCGGGGAGGAGTTTGGTGAGGGGGGATCAGACTGCATGGGGCGGAGAGGAGTTTGGG
Organism: Pelodiscus sinensis; assembly: GCF_052426305.1. Classification (NCBI taxonomy): domain Eukaryota; kingdom Metazoa; phylum Chordata; order Testudines; family Trionychidae; genus Pelodiscus; species Pelodiscus sinensis. Next base: position 78,702,946 of record NC_143058.1, read on the forward strand.
GGGAAGCAGACTGCACGGGGCGGGGAGGAGTTTGGTGAGGGGGGATCAGACTGCATGGGGCGGAGAGGAGTTTGGTGAGGGGGGATCATACTGCATGGGGCGGAGAGGAGTTTGGGGGGAAGCAGACTGCACGGGGCGGGGAGGAGTTTGGTGAGGGGGGATCATACTGCACGGGGCGGAGAGGAGTTTGGGGGGAAGCAGACTGCACGGGGCGGGGAGGAGTTTGGGGGGAAGCAGACTGCACGGGGCGGGGAGGAGTTTGGTGAGGGGGGATCATACTGCATGGAGCGGAGAGGAGTTTGGGGGGAAGCAGACTGCACGGGGCGGAGGGGAGTGTGGGGGGGATCAGACTGCACGGGGGGGAGAGGAGTTTGGGGGGGATCAGACTGCACGGGGCGGGGAGGAGTTTGGGGGGATCGGACTGCACGGGGGGAGAGGAGTTTGGGGGGATCAGATTGCACGGGGGGGAGGATCAGACTGCACGGGGGGGAGGAGTTTGGGGGGGGATCAGACTGCACGGGGTAGGGAGGAGTTTGAGGGGGATCAGACTGCACGGGGGGAGAGGAGTTTGGGGGGATCAGACTGCACGGGGGGGAGGATCAGACTGCACGGGGCGGAGGGGAAGTTTGGGGGGATCAGACTGCACGGGGGGGAGGAGTTTGAGGGGGATCAGACTGCACTGGGCGGGGAGGAGTTTGGGGGGATCAGACTGCACGGGGCTGGGAGGAGTTTGGGGGGGAAGGGTTGCCGCGGAGTCTCCTCTCCCGAGTGGGGGCGGAGCATCAGCTGCGGACGCTGCCGTCTCTGAGGCAGGAGCCCCGCCCAGCAATGGGGAGGGGCGGGTTGAGGGGGAGTAGGGAAAGTAGCCGCAGTGGCTTGTGGGAAACTGAGTGCCCCTGTCCGCAGCTCCCATCGGCCATTGCAGGGCCAGGGCAGGCCCGGCGCTGTTCGGTTGGGCGGGTGCAGCGGAAGTGACATCACAACGGGGCATTGACCAGGGAGCGACGCGGTTGGTCCCGCGCTCGTGTCACTCCAAGTGTTAGCGACGCATCCTGGGACTTGTAGTTCTCATAGTGCGGCCTCCCGGGGCACGTCGCAGCGCGCCTCGCCCCTATCATAGCCCCGCCCCCCGGCATAGCCCCGCCCAGCGTGTTCTTAGTTCGGAATGGGGCATTTCTACCCTAAAAACAATCTTTTTTATTAGGAAATAACGGCCCTTAGCAGAGCAACAGTGACACTCGGTAGTCACCGGCGGTAATGCACGTGTAATTCCGAAGCGCCTCCACAGTGCCGCTCGGTGGTCATTGCGGGTAATGCACGTGTAATTCCGTAGCGCCTCCACAGTGCCGCTCGGTGGTCATTGCGGGTAATGCACGTGTAATTCCGTAGCGCCTCCACAGTGCCGCTCGGTGGTCATTGCGGGTAATGCACGTGTAATTCCGAAGCGCCTCCACAGTGCCGCTCGGTGGTCATTGCGGGTAATGCACGTGTAATTCCGAAGCGCCTCCACAGTGCCGCTCGGTGGTCATTGCCGGTAATGCACGTGTAATTCCATCGCCCCCAGCTGCTGTCCCTGCTCCGCACGCCACGTGGCCCCAGTCTTGCCCTTTGACAGCAGGCAAAGTAAGAAGCTCGTTATTTCCAGGCTCCGCGCAGCCCTCTCCCCTCCTGCCCCGGCCCCCTCATCCCACACACCAGGCTCCGCGCAGCCCTCTCCCCTCCTGCCCATGGCCCCCTCATCCCACACACCAGGCTCCGCGCAGCCCCCTCCCCTCCTGCTTCCTCACCCCAGCCTGCACCCCGTCCATACTCTTATCCCGGGGCCCTTCCTCTCCCCAGCCTGCACCCCCGTCCATATGCTTATCCCGGGGCCCTTCCTCCCCCCAGCCTGCACCCCCATCCATATTCTTATCCCGGGGCCCTTCCTCACTCCAGTCTGCACGCCCATTCATGGGAGCCATCAGTCCACCTTTTCCCTGCACCACATTCAGTAAAGTGTCTGATCAGGGTATGAGAGCAGCCCTGAGCCTTTGTCTCCACTCAGCAGGTTGCACCACACAGGATATGTGGATGGTCCTGGGCTTTGTACAGCACTCCAGACTGACCCCTGGACACGGCTTCTGGGTCCTAGCCCTTTGCTGTCACTCCTGCCCGAGGGCTTTGCTGGCTCCAGACTGGGTAACAGCTGGGAAACTGGCTGGGCAGTGGGCTGAGAAGATACCGTCCGAGATGGACTTGAGCTGCCTGGACGTGATTCTCGGAACACGTGAAGGGTCCTCAGCGTTCGGCCTTCCCATGGCTCTGTGTGAGTAAGAGGTGCGTGCTTTGAAATCTTCAAGCGTCCTGGCAGTATGTTTCTTCTGAGGCAGAGAGCTTCCTGCTGGGGCACGGAGCCTGGTGGCTTGGGGACTGGTGAAGGGGCAGTAGGCGGTTCAACAGTGCGTGGATAGATATTCAAGGCCTCCGTTCTCTCCGAGTTCCTGGAGTGGCAGCGGGAGGGGGTGGCCGATGGTGGGAGGAGAAGCGATGCCGCGTCCTTGCGGACTGAAAAGCTAAGTTGTTTGTTTGTTTTTTCCCCTCAGCTGTGTTCGGTAGCGAGCGATAAGAAGTCAACCCTCCCGGTGTCCTCCCGTCTGGGGATGGAACGGAAACGAGAACAGCGAGCTCGGGAGCTTGGTCGAAGCGAGGCGAGAACCGTCCGGCTGGGAGCGGAGCAGCCATCGCTGACAGGGAGATAAGTGTCGGGTTTGGAAATCTCTCGGCTTACGGCGCACTCGGGTCTAGGAAGGGAAGTCAGGTTTGCTTAGACAGCGAGTCCGAGCGGAGGTTCGCGAGGTGATTCCTTGGTAGTGGGAGAAACAGGGCTTCCGTTTGTCAGGGGTGCTGATTTCTCTGGAACACGGTGTCCTTCTCAGCAGACGCTTGGCTCGAGGAGGAAGACGCAAGGCGGTAAGGTTTCCGTCTGCCTCTCATGTGTTTCTCTCTTGTTGCTCTCTCGTATTGGCCAATACGTTCTGTCTGTCTGTTTCTGTCTGTGTCTTTGTCCTTGCTCTGCTTCTGCCGTGTCCTTGTATAGCTCACGTGCAGGCATTCCAGGTGAGCATCTCCACGGGTTAAGGGCTCAGGAGCCAACGGGAATTCTGCAGGTACGCCAGTCGCGCAAGGGAGAGCGGTGGTGCGTCATGGCTGACTGACTCAGTGTTCTTGTAGAGGGCCCTATACATAGGCGAGGGGCGGGGGGGAAGGGCTAAAGGATAGAATTCCCACAGCCACAGACCTTAGTGAGTGAGAGGTCTCTTCAGTCACGCCGCTCTCGGATCTCGCTGCAGGGAGGGATTCTGGTGCCGCTCTCGGGTCGTGCAGCTTGGGGGTGTCTCTAGCGCTGCTCTCGGGTCTCGCTGCTGGGGGGGAGGGGTCTTTGGGGCCACTCTCAGGTCGTGCTGCTGGGAGGGAGTCTGGCGCCTCTCTCGGGTTATGCTGCTGCGGGGAATCTCTGGTGCCGCTCTCGAGTCGCGCTACTGGGGGGGTCTCTGGCGCCTCCTTGGGATCATGCTGCTGGGGGGGTCTCTGGCTTCGCTCTCCGGTCGTGCTGCTGGGGGGGGGTCTCTGTTACCGCTTTCGGGTCGCGCTGTTAGGGGGGGTCTCTGGTGCCGCTCTCGGTAGTGGTGCTGGGGGTGGGGTCTCTGTCTCCACTCTCGGGTCGCGCTGCTGGGGGGAGGTCTCTGGCGCCGCTCTCGGGTCGCACTACTGGGGGTGGTCTCTGGAGCCTCCCTCCGGTCATGCTGCAGACGGGGGGTGTCACTGGCCCCGCTATCAGGTGATGCTGCTGCGGGGGGTCTCTGGCACCTCTCTCGGGTTTTGCTGCTGGGTGGGTGTCTGGGGCCGCTCTCGGGTGATGCTGTTCGGGGAGGTCTCTGGCGCCGCTCTCCGGTAGCGGTGCTGGGGGTGGGGTTTCTGTCTCCACTCTCGGGTAATGCTTCTGGGGGGGGTCTCCGGCGCCGGTCTCGGGTCGCGCTCCTTGGGGGTGGGGTCTCTGTCGCCACTTTCATCTCATGCTGCTGGGGGGGGTCTCTGGCGCCACTCTCGGGTGATGCTGCTGGGGGGGGCCTCTGGCTCCCATCTCAGGTCGTGCTGCTGGGGGGGGGGGAGGTCTCTGTCGCCGTTCTCTGGTGATGCTGCTGGGGGGAGGGTCTCTGGCGCCACTCTTGGGTCGCACTGCTGGGGGCGGGTCTGTGGTGCCGCTCTCGGGTCTTGCTGCTGGGGGGGGTCTCTGGCACCGTTTTCGGGTCACTCTGCTGGGGGAGGTCTCTGGCTTCGCTCTCGGGTCACGCTGCTGGGGAGGGTCTCTGGCGCCGCCCTCGGGACTTGCTGCTGGGGGGGGTCTCTGGCTTCGCTCTCGGGTCGCAATGCCGGGGGGGTTCTTTCGCGCTGCTCTCGGGTTTTGCTGCTGGGGGGGGGTCTCTTGTTTCGCTCTCGGGTCATGCTGCTGGGGGGGGACTTTGCAAGCGGGGCCGGGTACTAAAGGCACCAAGCAGCTGGCGGAATCACTGAGAACAAGGGTCATGGGGTCGGGGGTTGGTTGAGACTCTTTGGACCAGAGGCAGGGGGTCCAGGCTGCCAAATGTGTCGCGGAGAACCTCCATCTATCGGACGCGGCTTCCTCTCCGCGCTTGCAGAACCGAGCAGCTAAAAGTGTTAGAAGCCAAATCAGAGCGGCTCATGTGTGTGTTAGAAACGGCTACGGGGAGCCAATTGCACTGGCACCTGACGCCTTCTTCAGCCCTTTGTTGCTGCATTCTCAGGCTGGCACCTCTCACAACCATTCATTCATCGTCCAAGCACTCTCTCTCTTATGTACATTCCCTAATTAATGTTTCCCATACAGTATTTTGCATAATAATACAAGAGTTGTAGTTACAAAAAGTTACAAAAGTTTCTGGGTGGCATTTCTTAAAACATTCTCTCTCTGAGCGCTGAGTTAGTTACTGTTATAGTTACAATGCTTCACTTTGCGATTAGGGTTAAGTGCTTCACAATGCTTTGAAGAGAACGGTTGTCAATTGTGTAACAGTAAGTTTGAGCGTGCCCTGGCGCACAGCGAGGGGAGCTGTTTCTGGCTACATAGTAGTATATTTTTAACAGTTTGAAGTTACATGACCTAATATTACATTCCTAACCAATTATATTCTAGAGGGGCAAAAATGTTTAGATTTATAATTAAACAATCCTAACAAATAATAATAATAATAATAATTATAAATCTAAACACTTCTCAAGCTTGATAACACTAAATCTAAACACTTTCACAAGAATAAATCTAAACACTTCTATGCTTCTTCTACTTAACAAACTTCTCCTCCTTAGACTTTTAGTTGTGGGGAACAAATTCTGGGGAGTCACTTCCACTTGGGGAATCCTGTTTCATACTTGACTATGTTATCCCTACACTAAGGCTGGCCGAGAGACTGTCCCGGACTGATCGTAACAGACTGTTCTGTCCGCGAATGGGCTGAGAGTAAAGGGCGTGTTCGGAATCTGTGGCGCCCAATCTGAGGCTGTCCGAGGTGACTCTTAACGGACTGCTCCGTGCGCCAATGGGCGGTGACTCAAGGCGTGTTCTGGGGCTGCTGGCGGCCAATAGGTTGTCCGGGGTGGATTATAACAGACTCTTCTGTCCGCGAATGGGCTGTGACTAAGGGGCGTGTTCTGAATCAGAGGCACCCAATAGGCTGACCCGGCTGCATCTTAACGGACAGCTCTGTCTGCGAATGCGGTGTGACTAGGGGGACTGACCTGCCACTGCTCTCGACCAATAGGCTGTCCGGGGTGGATCTTAATGGGCTGCTCTGTCCTGGAATTGTCTGTGACTTAGGGGTGGTTCCTGGCTGTGTGCCAGCCAATGGGCTTTCGGAAGACAGCCTTGGCGGAGGATAGTGTCGCCCAATGGGCTGTCAGCAAAGGGGATCCTGCCTCTGGTTCGGCCAATGGGCTGCCGCAGGGGGGCGTTGTCTGACTGGGCGGCCGGCGCCGCCATGACAGGAAGGTCCGAGGAGCGCGCGGGGGCGCGAGCGAATCCTGGGTCCGAGTGCGAAGCTCCCCGCCCCCAGCCCGCCCCTTGTTGGTGTCTGGCCCGGGGGAGGAGGGGGCGCGAGGGAAGGTGGGGGAGCGGGCTGGGGGTGGGGTGTCTGGACAGGGGTGAGGTGTAGGAGCAGGCTGGGTGTGAGGGGCCGGGGGGGGCGCTTGGCACTGGGGGGGCAGGAGGGGGTGAGGGGCCGGGGGGGGTGCTCGGCACTGGGGGGGCAGGAGGGGGTGAGGGGCCGGGGGGGTGCTCGGCACTGGGGGGGCAGGAGGGAGGGGGAGGGGCCGGGGGGGGCCTTGGCACTGGGGGGGGCAGGAGGGGACAGGGCGCGGGAGAGCGCAGGCGCGGGCGGCGCTGGCTGGGCGGGAAACTCCCGGGACGCTCGCGCTGACGAGGCGGGCGGGAAAACGCTGCGGGGGGCGCTGAGGGGCGGAGCCTGGGGGGCGGGGCGGGAGCTGGCAGTGACGTGGAGCCCCCCCCCCCCCCCCGCCTGCTTCTCTCCGGGCCCCAGGCTGGACATCGGCGGGGCGGCCCCTGGCGGAGGTGGGGGGGCGATTTCTGCCCCCCCCCCCGGCGCTGCTGCCTCCCCGGGGAGCAGCGCCCCTGTGACCCCCCCCACGTGGTGCCGGGGGAACGGGACTGTGGCCCCCCCTTTGGGGCGCGGGAGCTGACCCGGGCTCCAGTCACGTGGGTGTCTCGGGGAGGGGGGGCTGCGGGCCACCGGGGCGCGGGAGTGTCACGTGCCCCCTCCCCCCGCCGGGGAGCCGCGCGCCCTCGAGGGGTGGTTCCCGCGGGCGGGGCACGCACAGAACGTGTCCCGCACGCGGGGGGCGGGGCGGCCTGAGCCCTGCTCCCCGCGCTGCTCGCTGCCTGGGGGCGGGGCCGGGTGCCCGCTGAATCCCCCCTGTGCCCGGGGGGGGGGGCAGTTCGGCGGGGGGCGATGCTCTGGCCCTGGCTGCCCGCAGTGCTGCCCAGTGCCCGGCTGTGCCTCCTGCAGAGGCCGAGAGCGTCCTGGGTGGGGGGCGTGTGGGGAGAGGGGGGGAGTGGCTGAGAATTGGGGGGCAAACTTAGGGGCTGCACGGGGCGGGGAGGAGTTTGGTGAGGGGGGATCATACTGCATGGGGCGGAGAGGAGTTTGGGGGGAAGCAGACTGCACGGGGCGGGGAGGAGATTGGTGAGGGGGGATCAGACTGCATGGCGCGGAGAGGAGTTAGGGGGGTAGGGGATCAGACTGCAGGGGGCGGAGAGGAGTTTCGTGGGGGGTAGGAGATCAGACTGCACGGGGGGAGGAGTTTGGGGGGGATCAGACTGCACGGGGCGAGGAGGAGTTTGGGGGGGGGATCAGACTGCACGGGGCGGGGAGGAGTTGGGGGGGGATCAGACTGCACGGGGCGGGGAGGAGTTTGGGGGGGATCAGACTGCACGGGGCGAGGAGGAGTTTAGGGGGGGATCAGACTGCACGGGGGGAGGAGTTTGGGGGGGATCAGACTGCACGGGGGTGAGGAGTTTGGGGGGATCAGACTGCATGGGGCGGGGAGGAGTTTGGGGGGGATCAGACTGCACGGGGCGGACAGGAGTTTTGGGGAGCGATCAGACTGCACGGGGCGGAGGGGAGTGTGGGGGGGATCAGACTGCACGGGGGGGAGAGGAGTTTGGGGGGATCAGACTGCACGGGGGGAGAGGAGTTTGGGGGGGATCAGACTGCACGGAGCGGGGAGGAGTTTGGGGGGATCAGACTGCACGGGGGGGAGGATCAGACTGCACGGAGCGGGGAGGAGTTTGGGGGGGGATCAGACTGCACGGGGCAGGGAGGAGCTTTGGGGGGGATCAGACTGCACGGGGCGGAGGGGAGTGTGGGGGGGATCAGACTGCACGGGGGGGAGAGGAGTTTGGGGGGGATCAGACTGCACGGAGCGGGGAGGAGTTTGGGGGGGGATCAGACTGCACGGGGCGGGGAGGAGTTGGGGGGGGATCAGACTGCACGGGGCGGGGAGGAGTTTGGGGGGGATCAGACTGCACGGGGCGAGGAGGAGTTTGGGGGGGGATCAGACTGCACGGGGCGGGGAGGAGTTGGGGGGGGATCAGACTGCACGGGGCGGGGAGGAGTTGGGGGGGGATCAGACTGCACGGGGCGAGGAGGAGTTTAGGGGGGGATCAGACTGCACAGGGGGAGGAGTTTGGGGGGGATCAGACTGCACGGGGGTGAGGAGTTTGGGGGGATCAGACTGCATGGGGCGGGGAGGAGTTTGGGGGGGATCAGACTGCACGGGGCGGACAGGAGTTTTGGGGAGCGATCAGACTGCACGGGGGAGGAGGAGTTTGGAGGGGGATCGGACTGCACGGGGCGGGGAGGAGTTTGGGGGGATCGGACTGCACAGGGCGGGGAGGTGTTTGGGGGGGATCGGACTGCACGGAGTGGGGAGGAGTTTGGGGGGGGGATCAGACTGCACGGGGCGGGGAGGAGTTTTGGGGGAGATCGGACTGCACGGGGCGGGGAGGAGTTTGGGGGGATCGGACTGCACGGGGCGGGGAAGAGTTTGGGGGGGATCGGACTGCACGGGGCGCGGAGGAGTTTGGGGGGGATCAGATTGCACGGGGGGAGAGGAGTTTGGGGGGATCAGATTGCACGGGGGGGAGGATCAGACTGCACGGGGGGGGAGGAGTTTGGGGGGGATCAGACTGCACGGGGGGAGAGCGGTGCATGCAAATGATGGAACGCGGGGCACGTTCTATCGGCTCCCGGGCGAGTGACACGTGGGTTTGTGTGGCACACAGACGGGTCCCAGGCTCCGTCATTAATGGCAGGGGCGGGGCCTGATCTGGGGGCGGGGCCACTGACTGGCAGGAACTCAGCTGGGACACAGAAGTGAGCGGCAGAAAACTCCTCGGGGTCTCCGGAAAATCCTCGCGCGGCCCCTCTGGGCTTGTGAACGGGACGCAGCAGAGGCAGCCGCCCCCCTCCCCACCCACCCGCCTCACGCTCCCCGCTGCACTTTCGAAGGCAACAGCAGCATCAGCCTGTCCCGCTGCCAGTCCCTGCACAAGCCGGCTGGGAAATTTGGTGTTGGGGGGAGCAGACTGCACGGGGCGGAGAGGAGTTTGGGGGTGGTGGGGGATCAGACTGCATGGAGCGGAGAGGAGTTTGGGGGGAAGCAGACTGCACGGGGCGGGGAGGAGTTTGGTGAGGGGGGATCATACTGCACGGGGCGGAGAGGAGTTTGGTGAGGGGGGATCATACTGCATGGGGCGGAGAGGAGTTTGGGGGGAAGCAGACTGCACGGGGCGGGGAGGAGTTTGGTGAGGGGGGATCAGACTGCATGGGGCGGAGAGGAGTTTGGTGAGGGGGGATCATACTGCATGGGGCGGAGAGGAGTTTGGGGGGAAGCAGACTGCACGGGGCGGGGAGGAGTTTGGTGAGGGGGGATCAGACTGCATGGGGCGGAGAGGAGTTTGGTGAGGGGGGATCATACTGCATGGGGCGGAGAGGAGTTTGGGGGGAAGCAGACTGCACGGGGCGGGGAGGAGTTTGGTGAGGGGGGATCATACTGCATGGGGCGGAGAGGAGTTTGGGGGGAAGCAGACTGCACGGGGCGGGGAGGAGTTTGGTGAGGGGGGATCAGACTGCATGGGGCGGAGAGGAGTTTGGGGGGAAGCAGACTGCACGGGGCGGGGAGGAGTTTGGTGAGGGGGGATCAGACTGCATGGGGCGGAGAGGAGTTTGGTGAGGGGGGATCATACTGCATGGGGCGGAGAGGAGTTTGGGGGGAAGCAGACTGCACGGGGCGGGGAGGAGTTTGGTGAGGGGGGATCATACTGCACGGGGCGGAGAGGAGTTTGGGGGGAAGCAGACTGCACGGGGCGGGGAGGAGTTTGGGGGGAAGCAGACTGCACGGGGCGGGGAGGAGTTTGGTGAGGGGGGATCATACTGCATGGAGCGGAGAGGAGTTTGGGGGGAAGCAGACTGCACGGGGCGGAGGGGAGTGTGGGGGGGATCAGACTGCACGGGGGGGAGAGGAGTTTGGGGGGGATCAGACTGCACGGGGCGGGGAGGAGTTTGGGGGGATCGGACTGCACGGGGGGAGAGGAGTTTGGGGGGATCAGATTGCACGGGGGGGAGGATCAGACTGCACGGGGGGGAGGAGTTTGGGGGGGGATCAGACTGCACGGGGCAGGGAGGAGTTTGAGGGGGATCAGACTGCACGGGGGGAGAGGAGTTTGGGGGGATCAGACTGCACGGGGGGGAGGATCAGACTGCACGGGGCGGAGGGGAAGTTTGGGGGGATCAGACTGCACGGGGCGGGGAGGAGTTTGGGGGGATCAGACTGCACGGGGCTGGGAGGAGTTTGGGGGGGAAGGGTTGCCGCGGAGTCTCCTCTCCCGAGTGGGGGCGGAGCATCAGCTGCGGACGCTGCCGTCTCTGAGGCAGGAGCCCCGCCCAGCAATGGGGAGGGGCGGGTTGAGGGGGAGTAGGGAAAGTAGCCGCAGTGGCTTGTGGGAAACTGAGTGCCCCTGTCCGCAGCTCCCATCGGCCATTGCAGGGCCAGGGCAGGCCCGGCGCTGTTCGGTTGGGCGGGTGCAGCGGAAGTGACATCACAACGGGGCATTGACCAGGGAGCGACGCGGTTGGTCCCGCGCTCGTGTCACTCCAAGTGTTAGCGACGCATCCTGGGACTTGTAGTTCTCATAGTGCGGCCTCCCGGGGCACGTCGCAGCGCGCCTCGCCCCTATCATAGCCCCGCCCCCCGGCATAGCCCCGCCCAGCGTGTTCTTAGTTCGGATTGGGGCATTTCTACCCTAAAAACAATCTTTTTTATTAGGAAATAACGGCCCTTAGCAGAGCAACAGTGACACTCGGTAGTCACCGGCGGTAATGCACGTGTAATTCCGAAGCGCCTCCACAGTGCCGCTCGGTGGTCATTGCGGGTAATGCACGTGTAATTCCGTAGCGCCTCCACAGTGCCGCTCGGTGGTCATTGCGGGTAATGCACGTGTAATTCCGTAGCGCCTCCACAGTGCCGCTCGGTGGTCATTGCGGGTAATGCACGTGTAATTCCGAAGCGCCTCCACAGTGCCGCTCGGTGGTCATTGCCGGTAATGCACGTGTAATTCCGTAGCGCCTCCACAGTGCCGCTCGGTGGTCATTGCAGGTAATGCACGTGTAATTCCATCGCCCCCAGCTGCTGTCCCTGCTCCGCACGCCACGTGGCCCCAGTCTTGCCCTTTGACAGCAGGCAAAGTAAGAAGCTCGTTATTTCCAGGCTCCGCGCAGCCCTCTCCCCTCCTGCCCCCGGCCCCCTCATCCCACACACCAGGCTCCGCGCAGCCCTCTCCCCTCCTGCCCATGGCCCCCTCATCCCACACACCAGGCTCCGCGCAGCCCCCTCCCCTCCTGCTTCCTCACCCCAGCCTGCACCCCGTCCATACTCTTATCCCGGGGCCCTTCCTCTCCCCAGCCTGCACCCCCGTCCATATGCTTATCCCGGGGCCCTTCCTCCCCCCAGCCTGCACCCCCATCCATATTCTTATCCCGGGGCCCTTCCTCACTCCAGTCTGCACGCCCATTCATGGGAGCCATCAGTCCACCTTTTCCCTGCACCACATTCAGTAAAGTGTCTGATCAGGGTATGAGAGCAGCCCTGAGCCTTTGTCTCCACTCAGCAGGTTGCACCACACAGGATATGTGGATGGTCCTGGGCTTTGTACAGCACTCCAGACTGACCCCTGGACACGGCTTCTGGGTCCTAGCCCTTTGCTGTCACTCCTGCCCGAGGGCTTTGCTGGCTCCAGACTGGGTAACAGCTGGGAAACTGGCTGGGCAGTGGGCTGAGAAGATACCGTCCGAGATGGACTTGAGCTGCCTGGACGTGATTCTCGGAACACGTGAAGGGTCCTCAGCGTTCGGCCTTCCCATGGCTCTGTGTGAGTAAGAGGTGCGTGCTTTGAAATCTTCAAGCGTCCTGGCAGTATGTTTCTTCTGAGGCAGAGAGCTTCCTGCTGGGGCACGGAGCCTGGTGGCTTGGGGACTGGTGAAGGGGCAGTAGGCGGTTCAACAGTGCGTGGATAGATATTCAAGGCCTCCGTTCTCTCCGAGTTCCTGGAGTGGCAGCGGGAGGGGGTGGCCGATGGTGGGAGGAGAAGCGATGCCGCGTCCTTGCGGACTGAAAAGCTAAGTTGTTTGTTTGTTTTTTCCCCTCAGCTGTGTTCGGTAGCGAGCGATAAGAAGTCAACCCTCCCGGTGTCCTCCCGTCTGGGGATGGAACGGAAAAGAGAACGGCGAGCTTGGGAGCTTGGTCGAAGCGAGGCGAGAACCGTCCTGCTGGGAGCGGAGCAGCCATCACTGACCGGGAGATAAGTGTCGGGTCTGGAAATCTCTCAGCTTACGGCCCACTCGGGTCTAGGAAGGGAAGTCACGTTTGCTTAGACAGCGAGTCCGAGCGGAGGTTCCCGAGGTGCTTCCTTGGTAGTGGGAGAAACAGGGCTCCCGTTTGTCAGGGGTGCTGGTTTCTCTGGAACACGGTGTCCTTCTCAGCAGACGCTTGGCTCGAGGAGGAAGACGCAAGGTGGTAAGGTTTCTGACTGCCTCTTATGTGTTTCTCTCTTGTTGCTCTCTCGTATTGGCCAATACGTCCTGTCTGTCTGTTTCTGTCTATGTCTTTGTCCTTCCTCTGCTTCTGCCGTGTCCTTGTACAGCACACTTGCAGGCATTCCAGGTGAGCATCTCCAAGGGTTAAGGGCTCAGGAGCCAACGGGAATTCAGCAGGTTCGCAAGTCGCGCAAGGGAGAGCGGTGGTGCGTCATGGCTGAATGACTCGGTGTTCTTGTAGAGGACCCGATACATAGGCGAGAGGGGGGGAAAGGGCTAAAGGATAGAATTCCCACAGCCACAGACTTTAGTGAGTGAGAGCTAACGCTGGGCTTTTTCGGCCACCCTTGCAGAGGAATCAGTGCGTGGCCGTGGGCGGAGAATAAATCGTCCGAGATGTACTTGAGCTGCCTGGACGTGATTCTCGGAACATGTGAAGGGTCCTCAGCGTTCGGCCTTCCCATGGCTCTGTGTGAGTAAGAGGTGCGTGCTTTGAAATCTTTAAGCGTCCTGGCAGTATGTTTCTTCTGAGGCAGAGAGCTTCCTGCTGGGTCACGGAGCCTGGTGGCTTGGGGACTGGTGAAGGGGCATAGGCAGTTCAACAGAGCGTGGATAGATATTCAAGGCCTCCGTTCTCTCCGCGTTCCTGGAGTGTCAGCGGGAGGGGGTGGCCGATGGTGGGAGGCAGCGGTGCGATGGTGGGAGGAGAAGCGATGCCGCGTCCTTGCGGACTGAAAAGCTAAGTTGTTTGTTTGTTTTTTCCCCTCTGCTGTGTTCGGTAGTGAGCGATAAGAAGTCAACCCTCCCGGTGTCCTCCCGTCTGGGGATGGAACGGAAACGAGAACAGCGAGCTCGGGAGCTTGGTCGAAGCGAGGCGAGAACCGTCCGGCTGGGAGCGGAGCAGCCATCGCTGACAGGGAGATAAGTGTCGGGTTTGGAAATCTCTCGGCTTACGGCGCACTCGGGTCTAGGAAGGGAAGTCAGGTTTGCTTAGACAGCGAGTCCGAGCGGAGGTTCGCGAGGTGATTCCTTGGTAGTGGGAGAAACAGGGCTCCCGTTTGTCAGGGGTGCTGATTTCTCTGGAACACGGTGTCCTTCTCAGCAGACGCTTGGCTCGAGGAGGAAGACGCAAGGCGGTAAGGTTTCCGTCTGCCTCTCATGTGTTTCTCTCTTGTTGCTCTCTCGTATTGGCCAATACGTTCTGTCTGTCTGTTTCTGTCTGTGTCTTTGTCCTTGCTCTGCTTCTGCCGTGTCCTTGTATAGCTCACGTGCAGGCATTCCAGGTGAGCATCTCCACGGGTTAAGGGCTCAGGAGCCAACGGGAATTCTGCAGGTACGCCAGTCGCGCAAGGGAGAGCGGTGGTGCGTCATGGCTGACTGACTCAGTGTTCTTGTAGAGGGCCCTATACATAGGCGAGGGGCGGGGGGGAAGGGCTAAAGGATAGAATTCCCACAGCCACAGACCTTAGTGAGTGAGAGGTCTCTTCAGTCACGCCGCTCTCGGATCTCGCTGCAGGGAGGGATTCTGGTGCCGCTCTCGGGTCGTGCAGCTTGGGGGTGTCTCTAGCGCTGCTCTCGGGTCTCGCTGCTGGGGGGGAGGGGTCTTTGGGGCCACTCTCAGGTCGTGCTGCTGGGAGGGAGTCTGGCGCCTCTCTCGGGTTATGCTGCTGCGGGGAATCTCTGGTGCCGCTCTCGAGTCGCGCTACTGGGGGGGTCTCTGGCGCCTCCTTGGGATCATGCTGCTGGGGGGGTCTCTGGCTTCGCTCTCCGGTCGTGCTGCTGGGGGGGGGTCTCTGTTACCGCTTTCGGGTCGCGCTGTTAGGGGGGGTCTCTGGTGCCGCTCTCGGTAGTGGTGCTGGGGGTGGGGTCTCTGTCTCCACTCTCGGGTCGCGCTGCTGGGGGGAGGTCTCTGGCGCCGCTCTCGGGTCGCACTACTGGGGGTGGTCTCTGGAGCCTCCCTCCGGTCATGCTGCAGACGGGGGGTGTCACTGGCCCCGCTATCAGGTGATGCTGCTGCGGGGGGTCTCTGGCACCTCTCTCGGGTTTTGCTGCTGGGTGGGTGTCTGGGGCCGCTCTCGGGTGATGCTGTTCGGGGAGGTCTCTGGCGCCGCTCTCCGGTAGCGGTGCTGGGGGTGGGGTTTCTGTCTCCACTCTCGGGTAATGCTTCTGGGGGGGGTCTCCGGCGCCGGTCTCGGGTCGCGCTCCTTGGGGGTGGGGTCTCTGTCGCCACTTTCATCTCATGCTGCTGGGGGGGGTCTCTGGCGCCACTCTCGGGTGATGCTGCTGGGGGGGGCCTCTGGCTCCCATCTCAGGTCGTGCTGCTGGGGGGGGGGGAGGTCTCTGTCGCCGTTCTCTGGTGATGCTGCTGGGGGGAGGGTCTCTGGCGCCACTCTTGGGTCGCACTGCTGGGGGCGGGTCTGTGGTGCCGCTCTCGGGTCTTGCTGCTGGGGGGGGTCTCTGGCACCGTTTTCGGGTCACTCTGCTGGGGGAGGTCTCTGGCTTCGCTCTCGGGTCACGCTGCTGGGGAGGGTCTCTGGCGCCGCCCTCGGGACTTGCTGCTGGGGGGGGTCTCTGGCTTCGCTCTCGGGTCGCAATGCCGGGGGGGTTCTTTCGCGCTGCTCTCGGGTTTTGCTGCTGGGGGGGGGTCTCTTGTTTCGCTCTCGGGTCATGCTGCTGGGGGGGGACTTTGCAAGCGGGGCCGGGTACTAAAGGCACCAAGCAGCTGGCGGAATCACTGAGAACAAGGGTCATGGGGTCGGGGGTTGGTTGAGACTCTTTGGACCAGAGGCAGGGGGTCCAGGCTGCCAAATGTGTCGCGGAGAACCTCCATCTATCGGACGCGGCTTCCTCTCCGCGCTTGCAGAACCGAGCAGCTAAAAGTGTTAGAAGCCAAATCAGAGCGGCTCATGTGTGTGTTAGAAACGGCTACGGGGAGCCAATTGCACTGGCACCTGACGCCTTCTTCAGCCCTTTGTTGCTGCATTCTCAGGCTGGCACCTCTCACAACCATTCATTCATCGTCCAAGCACTCTCTCTCTTATGTACATTCCCTAATTAATGTTTCCCATACAGTATTTTGCATAATAATACAAGAGTTGTAGTTACAAAAAGTTACAAAAGTTTCTGGGTGGCATTTCTTAAAACATTCTCTCTCTGAGCGCTGAGTTAGTTACTGTTATAGTTACAATGCTTCACTTTGCGATTAGGGTTAAGTGCTTCACAATGCTTTGAAGAGAACGGTTGTCAATTGTGTAACAGTAAGTTTGAGCGTGCCCTGGCGCACAGCGAGGGGAGCTGTTTCTGGCTACATAGTAGTATATTTTTAACAGTTTGAAGTTACATGACCTAATATTACATTCCTAACCAATTATATTCTAGAGGGGCAAAAATGTTTAGATTTATAATTAAACAATCCTAACAAATAATAATAATAATAATAATTATAAATCTAAACACTTCTCAAGCTTGATAACACTAAATCTAAACACTTTCACAAGAATAAATCTAAACACTTCTATGCTTCTTCTACTTAACAAACTTCTCCTCCTTAGACTTTTAGTTGTGGGGAACAAATTCTGGGGAGTCACTTCCACTTGGGGAATCCTGTTTCATACTTGACTATGTTATCCCTACACTAAGGCTGGCCGAGAGACTGTCCCGGACTGATCGTAACAGACTGTTCTGTCCGCGAATGGGCTGAGAGTAAAGGGCGTGTTCGGAATCTGTGGCGCCCAATCTGAGGCTGTCCGAGGTGACTCTTAACGGACTGCTCCGTGCGCCAATGGGCGGTGACTCAAGGCGTGTTCTGGGGCTGCTGGCGGCCAATAGGTTGTCCGGGGTGGATTATAACAGACTCTTCTGTCCGCGAATGGGCTGTGACTAAGGGGCGTGTTCTGAATCAGAGGCACCCAATAGGCTGACCCGGCTGCATCTTAACGGACAGCTCTGTCTGCGAATGCGGTGTGACTAGGGGGACTGACCTGCCACTGCTCTCGACCAATAGGCTGTCCGGGGTGGATCTTAATGGGCTGCTCTGTCCTGGAATTGTCTGTGACTTAGGGGTGGTTCCTGGCTGTGTGCCAGCCAATGGGCTTTCGGAAGACAGCCTTGGCGGAGGATAGTGTCGCCCAATGGGCTGTCAGCAAAGGGGATCCTGCCTCTGGTTCGGCCAATGGGCTGCCGCAGGGGGGCGTTGTCTGACTGGGCGGCCGGCGCCGCCATGACAGGAAGGTCCGAGGAGCGCGCGGGGGCGCGAGCGAATCCTGGGTCCGAGTGCGAAGCTCCCCGCCCCCAGCCCGCCCCTTGTTGGTGTCTGGCCCGGGGGAGGAGGGGGCGCGAGGGAAGGTGGGGGAGCGGGCTGGGGGTGGGGTGTCTGGACAGGGGTGAGGTGTAGGAGCAGGCTGGGTGTGAGGGGCCGGGGGGGGCGCTTGGCACTGGGGGGGCAGGAGGGGGTGAGGGGCCGGGGGGGTGCTCGGCACTGGGGGGGCAGGAGGGGGTGAGGGGCCGGGGGGGTGCTCGGCACTGGGGGGGCAGGAGGGAGGGGGAGGGGCCGGGGGGGGCCTTGGCACTGGGGGGGGCAGGAGGGGACAGGGCGCGGGAGAGCGCAGGCGCGGGCGGCGCTGGCTGGGCGGGAAACTCCCGGGACGCTCGCGCTGACGAGGCGGGCGGGAAAACGCTGCGGGGGGCGCTGAGGGGCGGAGCCTGGGGGGCGGGGCGGGAGCTGGCAGTGACGTGGAGCCCCCCCCCCCCCGCCTGCTTCTCTCCGGGCCCCAGGCTGGACATCGGCGGGGCGGCCCCTGGCGGAGGTGGGGGGGCGATTTCTGCCCCCCCCCCGGCGCTGCAGCCTCCCCGGGGAGCAGCGCCCCTGTGACCCCCCCCACGTGGTGCCGGGGGAACGGGGCTGTGGCCCCCCCTTTGGGGCGCGGGAGCTGACCCGGGCTCCAGTCACGTGGGTGTCTCGGGGAGGGGGGGCTGCGGGCCACCGGGGCGCGGGAGTGTCACGTGCCCCCTCCCCCCGCCGGGGAGCCGCGCGCCCTCGAGGGGTGGTTCCCGCGGGCGGGGCACGCACAGAACGTGTCCCGCACGCGGGGGGGCGGGGCGGCCTGAGCCCTGCTCCCCGCGCTGCTCGCTGCCTGGGGGCGGGGCCGGGTGCCCGCTGAATCCCCCCTGTGCCCGGGGGGGGGGGGCAGTTCGGCGGGGGGCGATGCTCTGGCCCTGGCTGCCCGCAGTGCTGCCCAGTGCCCGGCTGTGCCTCCTGCAGAGGCCGAGAGCGTCCTGGGTGGGGGGCGTGTGGGGAGAGGGGGGGAGTGGCTGAGAATTGGGGGGCAAACTTAGGGGCTGCACGGGGCGGGGAGGAGTTTGGTGAGGGGGGATCATACTGCATGGGGCGGAGAGGAGTTTGGGGGGAAGCAGACTGCACGGGGCGGGGAGGAGATTGGTGAGGGGGGATCAGACTGCATGGCGCGGAGAGGAGTTAGGGGGGTAGGGGATCAGACTGCAGGGGGCGGAGAGGAGTTTCGTGGGGGGTAGGAGATCAGACTGCACGGGGGGAGGAGTTTGGGGGGGATCAGACTGCACGGGGCGAGGAGGAGTTTGGGGGGGGATCAGACTGCACGGGGCGGGGAGGAGTTGGGGGGGGATCAGACTGCACGGGGCGGGGAGGAGTTTGGGGGGGATCAGACTGCACGGGGCGAGGAGGAGTTTAGGGGGGGATCAGACTGCACGGGGGGAGGAGTTTGGGGGGGATCAGACTGCACGGGGGTGAGGAGTTTGGGGGGATCAGACTGCATGGGGCGGGGAGGAGTTTGGGGGGGATCAGACTGCACGGGGCGGACAGGAGTTTTGGGGAGCGATCAGACTGCACGGGGCGGAGGGGAGTGTGGGGGGGATCAGACTGCACGGGGGGGAGAGGAGTTTGGGGGGATCAGACTGCACGGGGGGAGAGGAGTTTGGGGGGGATCAGACTGCACGGAGCGGGGAGGAGTTTGGGGGGATCAGACTGCACGGGGGGGAGGATCAGACTGCACGGAGCGGGGAGGAGTTTGGGGGGGGATCAGACTGCACGGGGCAGGGAGGAGCTTTGGGGGGATCAGACTGCACGGGGCGGGGAGGAGTTGGGGGGGGATCAGACTGCACGGGGCGGGGAGGAGTTTGGGGGGGATCAGACTGCACGGGGCGAGGAGGAGTTTGGGGGGGGATCAGACTGCACGGGGCGGGGAGGAGTTGGGGGGGGATCAGACTGCACGGGGCGGGGAGGAGTTGGGGGGGGATCAGACTGCACGGGGCGAGGAGGAGTTTGGGGGGGATCAGACTGCACAGGGGGAGGAGTTTGGGGGGGATCAGACTGCACGGGGGTGAGGAGTTTGGGGGGATCAGACTGCATGGGGCGGGGAGGAGTTTGGGGGGGATCAGACTGCACGGGGCGGACAGGAGTTTTGGGGAGCGATCAGACTGCACGGGGGAGGAGGAGTTTGGAGGGGGATCAGACTGCACGGGGCGGGGAGGAGTTTGGGGGGATCGGACTGCACAGGGCGGGGAGGTGTTTGGGGGGGATCGGACTGCACGGAGTGGGGAGGAGTTTGGGGGGGGGATCAGACTGCACGGGGCGGGGAGGAGTTTTGGGGGAGATCGGACTGCACGGGGCGGGGAGGAGTTTGGGGGGATCGGACTGCACGGGGCGGGGAAGAGTTTGGGGGGGATCGGACTGCACGGGGCGCGGAGGAGTTTGGGGGGGATCAGATTGCACGGGGGGAGAGGAGTTTGGGGGGATCAGATTGCACGGGGGGGAG
Organism: Pelodiscus sinensis; assembly: GCF_052426305.1. Classification (NCBI taxonomy): domain Eukaryota; kingdom Metazoa; phylum Chordata; order Testudines; family Trionychidae; genus Pelodiscus; species Pelodiscus sinensis. The sequence continues at coordinate 78,722,396 of NC_143058.1, forward strand.
GATCAGACTGCACGGGGGGGGAGGAGTTTGGGGGGGATCAGACTGCACGGGGGGAGAGCGGTGCATGCAAATGATGGAACGCGGGGCACGTTCTATCGGCTCCCGGGCGAGTGACACGTGGGTTTGTGTGGCACACAGACGGGTCCCAGGCTCCGTCATTAATGGCAGGGGCGGGGCCTGATCTGGGGGCGGGGCCACTGACTGGCAGGAACTCAGCTGGGACACAGAAGTGAGCGGCAGAAAACTCCTCGGGGTCTCCGGAAAATCCTCGCACGGCCCCTCTGGGCTTGTGAACGGGACGCAGCAGAGGCAGCCGCCCCCCTCCCCACCCACCCGCCTCACGCTCCCCGCTGCACTTTCGAAGGCAACAGCAGCATCAGCCTGTCCCGCTGCCAGTCCCTGCACAAGCCGGCTGGGAAATTTGGTGTTGGGGGGAGCAGACTGCACGGGGCGGAGAGGAGTTTGGGGGTGGTGGGGGATCAGACTGCATGGAGCGGAGAGGAGTTTGGGGGGAAGCAGACTGCACGGGGCGGGGAGGAGTTTGGTGAGGGGGGATCATACTGCACGGGGCGGAGAGGAGTTTGGTGAGGGGGGATCATACTGCATGGGGCGGAGAGGAGTTTGGGGGGAAGCAGACTGCACGGGGCGGGGAGGAGTTTGGTGAGGGGGGATCAGACTGCATGGGGCGGAGAGGAGTTTGGTGAGGGGGGATCATACTGCATGGGGCGGAGAGGAGTTTGGGGGGAAGCAGACTGCACGGGGCGGGGAGGAGTTTGGTGAGGGGGGATCAGACTGCATGGGGCGGAGAGGAGTTTGGTGAGGGGGGATCATACTGCATGGGGCGGAGAGGAGTTTGGGGGGAAGCAGACTGCACGGGGCGGGGAGGAGTTTGGTGAGGGGGGATCATACTGCATGGGGCGGAGAGGAGTTTGGGGGGAAGCAGACTGCACGGGGCGGGGAGGAGTTTGGTGAGGGGGGATCAGACTGCATGGGGCGGAGAGGAGTTTGGGGGGAAGCAGACTGCACGGGGCGGGGAGGAGTTTGGTGAGGGGGGATCAGACTGCATGGGGCGGAGAGGAGTTTGGTGAGGGGGGATCATACTGCATGGGGCGGAGAGGAGTTTGGGGGGAAGCAGACTGCACGGGGCGGGGAGGAGTTTGGTGAGGGGGGATCATACTGCATGGAGCGGAGAGGAGTTTGGGGGGAAGCAGACTGCACGGGGCGGGGAGGAGTTTGGTGAGGGGGGATCATACTGCACGGGGCGGAGAGGAGTTTGGGGGGAAGCAGACTGCACGGGGCGGGGAGGAGTTTGGGGGGAAGCAGACTGCACGGGGCGGGGAGGAGTTTGGTGAGGGGGGATCATACTGCATGGAGCGGAGAGGAGTTTGGGGGGAAGCAGACTGCACGGGGCGGGGAGGAGTTTGGTGAGGGGGGATCATACTGCACGGGGCGGAGAGGAGTTTGGTGAGGGGGGATCATACTGCATGGGGCGGAGAGGAGTTTGGGGGGAAGCAGACTGCACGGGGCGGGGAGGAGTTTGGTGAGGGGGGATCAGACTGCATGGCGCGGAGAGGAGTTAGGGGGGTAGGGGATCAGACTGCAGGGGGCGGAGAGGAGTTTCGTGGGGGGTAGGAGATCAGACTGCACGGGGGGAGGAGTTTGGGGGGGATCAGACTGCACGGGGCGGGGAGGAGTTGGGGGGGGATCAGACTGCACGGGGGGAGGAGTTTGGGGGGGATCAGACTGCACGGGGCGGGGAGGAGTTTGCGGGGGAGCAGACTGCACGGGGCGGGGAGGAGTTTGGGGGGGATCAGACTGCACGGGGGGGAGGATCAGACTCCACGGGGCGGCGAGGAGTTTGGGGAGGGGTTCAGACTGCACGGGGCGGAGAGGAGTTTGGGGAGGGGATCAGACTACACGGGGCGGAGAGGAGTTTGGGGGGGATCGGACTGCACGGGGCGGGGAGGAGTTTGGGGGGATGGGACTGCACGGGGCGGGGAGGAGTTTGGGGGGATCAGACTGCACGGAGCGGGGAGGAGTTTGGGGGGATCAGACTGCACGGGGGGGAGGATCAGACTGCACGGAGCGGGGAGGAGTTTGGGGGGGGATCAGACTGCACGGGGGGAGGATCAGACTGCACGAGGCAGGGAGGAGCTTTGGGGGGGATCAGACTGCACGGGGCGGACAGGAGTTTGGGGGGGCGATCAGACTGCACGGGGCGGAGGGGAGTGTGGGGGGGATCAGACTGCACGGGGGGGAGAGGAGTTTGGGGGGGATCAGACTGCACGGGGCGGGGAGGAGTTTGGGGGGATCGGACTGCACGGGGGGAGAGGAGTTTGGGGGGATCAGATTGCACGGGGGGAGGATCAGACTGCACGGGGGGGAGGAGTTTGGGGGGGATCAGACTGCACGGGGCAGGGAGGAGTTTGAGGGGGATCAGACTGCACGGGGGGAGAGGAGTTTGGGGGGATCAGACTGCACGGGGGGGAGGATCAGACTGCACGGGGCGGAGGGGAAGTTTGGGGGGATCAGACTGCACGGGGCGGGGAGGAGTTTGGGGGGATCAGACTGCACGGGGCTGGGAGGAGTTTGGGGGGGAAGGGTTGCCGCGGAGTCTCCTCTCCCGAGTGGGGGCGGAGCATCAGCTGCGGACGCTGCCGTCTCTGAGGCAGGAGCCCCGCCCAGCAATGGGGAGGGGCGGGTTGAGGGGGAGTAGGGAAAGTAGCCGCAGTGGCTTGTGGGAAACTGAGTGCCCCTGTCCGCAGCTCCCATCGGCCATTGCAGGGCCAGGGCAGGCCCGGCGCTGTTCGGTTGGGCGGGTGCAGCGGAAGTGACATCACAACGGGGCATTGACCAGGGAGCGACGCGGTTGGTCCCGCGCTCGTGTCACTCCAAGTGTTAGCGACGCATCCTGGGACTTGTAGTTCTCATAGTGCGGCCTCCCGGGGCACGTCGCAGCGCGCCTCGCCCCTATCATAGCCCCGCCCCCCGGCATAGCCCCGCCCAGCGTGTTCTTAGTTCGGATTGGGGCATTTCTACCCTAAAAACAATCTTTTTTATTAGGAAATAACGGCCCTTAGCAGAGCAACAGTGACACTCGGTAGTCACCGGCGGTAATGCACGTGTAATTCCGAAGCGCCTCCACAGTGCCGCTCGGTGGTCATTGCGGGTAATGCACGTGTAATTCCGAAGCGCCTCCATAGTGCCGCTCGGTGGTCATTGCCGGTAATGCACGTGTAATTCCGTAGCGCCTCCACAGTGCCGCTCGGTGGTCAGTGCAGGTAATGCACGTGTAATTCCGAAGCGCCTCCACAGTGCCACTCGGTGGTCATTGCAGGTAATGCACGTGTAATTCCGAAGCGCCTCCACAGTGCCACTCGGTGGTCAGTGCAGGTAATGCACGTGTAATTCCGAAGCGCCTCCACAGTGCCCCTCGGTGGTCATTGCCGGTAATACACGTGTAATTCCGAAGCGCCTCCACAGTGCCACTCGGTGGTCATTGCGGGTAATGCACGTGTAATTCCATCGCCCCCAGCTGCTGTCCCTGCTGCGCACGCCACGTGGCCCCAGTCTTGCCCTTTGACAGCAGGCAAAGTAAGAAGCTCGTTATTTCCAGGCTCCGCGCAGCCCTCTCCCCTCCTGCCCCCGGCCCCCTCATCCCACACACCAGGCTCCGCGCAGCCCTCTCCCCTCCTGCCCATGGCCCCCTCATCCCGCACTCCAGGCTCCGCACAGCCCTCTCCCCTCCTGCCCCCGGCCCCCTCATCCCGCACTCCAGGCTCCGCACAGCCCTCTCCTCTCCTGCCCCCGGCCCCCTCATCCCGCACTCCAGGCTCCGCACAGCCCTCTCCCCTCCTGCCCATGGCCCCCTCATCCCGCACTCCAGGCTCCGCGCAGCCCCCTCCCCTCCTGCTTCCTCACCCCAGCCTGCACCCCGTCCATACTCTTATCCCGGGGCCCTTCCTCTCCCCAGCCTGCACCCCCGTCCATATGCTTATCCCGGGGCCCTTCCTCCCCCCAGCCTGCACCCCCATCCATATTCTTATCCCGGGGCCCTTCCTCACTCCAGTCTGCACGCCCATTCATGGGAGCCATCAGTCCACCTTTTCCCTGCACCACATTCAGTAAAGTGTCTGATCAGGGTATGAGAGCAGCCCTGAGCCTTTGTCTCCACTCAGCAGGTTGCACCACACAGGATATGTGGATGGTCCTGGGCTTTGTACAGCACTCCAGACTGACCCCTGGACACGGCTTCTGGGTCCTAGCCCTTTGCTGTCACTCCTGCCCGAGGGCTTTGCTGGCTCCAGACTGGGTAACAGCTGGGAAACTGGCTGGGCAGTGGGCTGAGAAGATACCGTCCGAGATGGACTTGAGCTGCCTGGACGTGATTCTCGGAACACGTGAAGGGTCCTCAGCGTTCGGCCTTCCCATGGCTCTGTGTGAGTAAGAGGTGCGTGCTTTGAAATCTTCAAGCGTCCTGGCAGTATGTTTCTTCTGAGGCAGAGAGCTTCCTGCTGGGGCACGGAGCCTGGTGGCTTGGGGACTGGTGAAGGGGCAGTAGGCGGTTCAACAGTGCGTGGATAGATATTCAAGGCCTCCGTTCTCTCCGAGTTCCTGGAGTGGCAGCGGGAGGGGGTGGCCGATGGTGGGAGGAGAAGCGATGCCGCGTCCTTGCGGACTGAAAAGCTAAGTTGTTTGTTTGTTTTTTCCCCTCAGCTGTGTTCGGTAGCGAGCGATAAGAAGTCAACCCTCCCGGTGTCCTCCCGTCTGGGGATGGAACGGAAAAGAGAACGGCGAGCTTGGGAGCTTGGTCGAAGCGAGGCGAGAACCGTCCTGCTGGGAGCGGAGCAGCCATCGCTGACCGGGAGATAAGTGTCGGGTCTGGAAATCTCTCGGCTTACGGCCCACTCGGGTCTAGGAAGGGAAGTCACGTTTGCTTAGACAGCGAGTCCGAGCGGAGGTTCCCGAGGTGCTTACTTGGTAGTGGGAGAAACAGGGCTCCCGTTTGTCAGGGGTGCTGGTTTCTCTGGAACACGGTGTCCTTCTCAGCAGACGCTTGGCTCGAGGAGGAAGACGCAAGGTGGTAAGGTTTCTGGCTGCCTCGCATGTGTTTCTCTCTTGTTGCTCTCTCGTATTGGCCAATACGTCCTGTCTGTCTGTTTCTCTCTGTGTCTTTGTCCTTGCTCTGCTTCTGCCGTGTCCTTGTACAGCACACTTGCAGGCATTCCAGGTGAGCATCTCCAAGGGTTAAGGGCTCAGGAGCCAACGGGAATTCAGCAGGTTCGCAAGTCGCGCAAGGGAGAGCGGTGGTGCGTCATGGCTGAATGACTCGGTGTTCTTGTAGAGGACCCGATACATAGGCGAGAGGGGGCTAAAGGATAGAATTCCCACAGCCACAGACTTTAGTGAGTGAGAGCTAACGCTGGGCTTTTTTGGCCACCCTTGCAGAGGAATCAGTGCGTGGCCGTGGGCGGAGAATAAATCGTCCGAGATGTACTTGAGCTGCCTGGACGTGATTCTCGGAACATGTGAAGGGTCCTCAGCGTTCGGCCTTCCCATGGCTCTGTGTGAGTAAGAGGTGCGTGCTTTGAAATCTTTAAGCGTCCTGGCAGTATGTTTCTTCTGAGGCAGAGAGCTTCCTGCTGGGTCACGGAGCCTGGTGGCTTGGGGACTGGTGAAGGGGCATAGGCAGTTCAACAGAGCGTGGATAGATATTCAAGGCCTCCGTTCTCTCCGCGTTCCTGGAGTGGCAGCGGGAGGGGGTGGCCGATGGTGGGAGGCAGCGGTGCGATGGTGGGAGGAGAAGCGATGCCGCGTCCTTGCGGACTGAAAAGCTAAGTTGTTTGTTTGTTTTTTCCCCTCTGCTGTGTTCGGTAGTGAGCGATAAGAAGTCAACCCTCCCGGTGTCCTCCCGTCTGGGGATGGAACGGAAACGAGAACAGCGAGCTCGGGAGCTTGGTCGAAGCGAGGCGAGAACCGTCCGGCTGGGAGCGGAGCAGCCATCGCTGACAGGGAGATAAGTGTCGGGTTTGGCAATCTCTCGGCTTACGGCGCACTCGGGTCTAGGAAGGGAAGTCAGGTTTGCTTAGACAGCGAGTCCGAGCGGAGGTTCGCGAGGTGATTCCTTGGTAGTGGGAGAAACAGGGCTTCCGTTTGTCAGGGGTGCTGATTTCTCTGGAACACGGTGTCCTTCTCAGCAGACGCTTGGCTCGAGGAGGAAGACGCAAGGCGGTAAGGTTTCCGTCTGCCTCTCATGTGTTTCTCTCTTGTTGCTCTCTCGTATTGGCCAATACGTTCTGTCTGTCTGTTTCTGTCTGTGTCTTTGTCCTTGCTCTGCTTCTGCCGTGTCCTTGTATAGCTCACGTGCAGGCATTCCAGGTGAGCATCTCCACGGGTTAAGGGCTCAGGAGCCAACGGGAATTCTGCAGGTACGCTAGTCGCGCAAGGGAGAGCGGTGGTGCGTCATGGCTGACTGACTCAGTGTTCTTGTAGAGGGCCCTATACATAGGCGAGGGGCGGGGGGGAAGGGCTAAATGATAGAATTCCCACAGCCACAGACCTTAGTGAGTGAGAGGTCTCTTCAGTCACGCCGCTCTCGGATCTCGCTGCAGGGAGGGATTCTGGTGCCGCTCTCGGGTCGTGCAGCTTGGGGGTGTCTCTAGCGCTGCTCTCGGGTCTCGCTGCTGGGGGGGAGGGGTCTTTGGGGCCACTCTCAGGTCGTGCTGCTGGGAGGGGTCTCTGGCACCGTTTTCGGGTCACTCTGCTGGGGGAGGTCTCTGGCTTCGCTCTCGGGTCACGCTGCTGGGGAGGGTCTCTGGTGCCGCCCTCGGGACTTGCTGCTGGGGGGGGTCTCTGGCGCCGCCCTCGGGTCGCAATGCCGGGGGGGTTCTTTCGCGCTGCTCTCGGGTTTTGCTGCTGGGGGGGGGGTCTCTTGTTTCGCTCTCGGGTCATGCTGCTGGGGGGGGGACTTTGCAAGCGGGGCCGGGTACTAAAGGCACTAAGCAGCTGGCGGAATCACTGAGAACAAGGGTCATGGGGTCGGGGGTTGGTTGAGACTCTTTGGACCAGAGGCAGGGGGTCCAGGCTGCCAAATGTGTCGCGGAGAACCTCCATCTATCGGACGCGGCTTCCTCTCCGCGCTTGCAGAACCGAGCAGCTAAAAGTGTTAGAAGCCAAATCAGAGCGGCTCATGTGTGTGTTAGAAACGGCTACGGGGAGCCAATTGCACTGGCACCTGACGCCTTCTTCAGCCCTTTGTTGCTGCATTCTCAGGCTGGCACCTCTCACAACCATTCATTCATCGTCCAAGCACTCTCTCTCTTATGTACATTCCCTAATTAATGTTTCCCATACAGTATTTTGCATAATAATACAAGAGTTGTAGTTACAAAAAGTTACAAAAGTTTCTGGGTGGCATTTCTTAAAACATTCTCTCTCTGAGCGCTGAGTTAGTTACTGTTATAGTTACAATGCTTCACTTTGCGATTAGGGTTAAGTGCTTCACAATGCTTTGAAGAGAACGGTTGTCAATTGTGTAACAGTAAGTTTGAGCGTGCCCTGGCGCACAGCGAGGGGAGCTGTTTCTGGCTACATAGTAGTATATTTTTAACAGTTTGAAGTTACATGACCTAATATTACATTCCTAACCAATTATATTCTAGAGGGGCAAAAATGTTTAGATTTATAATTAAACAATCCTAACAAATAATAATAATAATAATAATTATAAATCTAAACACTTCTCAAGCTTGATAACACTAAATCTAAACACTTTCACAAGAATAAATCTAAACACTTCTATGCTTCTTCTACTTAACAAACTTCTCCTCCTTAGACTTTTAGTTGTGGGGAACAAATTCTGGGGAGTCACTTCCACTTGGGGAATCCTGTTTCATACTTGACTATGTTATCCCTACACTAAGGCTGGCCGAGAGACTGTCCCGGACTGATCGTAACAGACTGTTCTGTCCGCGAATGGGCTGAGAGTAAAGGGCGTGTTCGGAATCTGTGGCGCCCAATCTGAGGCTGTCCGAGGTGACTCTTAACGGACTGCTCCGTGCGCCAATGGGCGGTGACTCAAGGCGTGTTCTGGGGCTGCTGGCGGCCAATAGGTTGTCCGGGGTGGATTATAACAGACTCTTCTGTCCGCGAATGGGCTGTGACTAAGGGGCGTGTTCTGAATCAGAGGCACCCAATAGGCTGACCCGGCTGCATCTTAACGGACAGCTCTGTCTGCGAATGCGGTGTGACTAGGGGGACTGACCTGCCACTGCTCTCGACCAATAGGCTGTCCGGGGTGGATCTTAATGGGCTGCTCTGTCCTGGAATTGTCTGTGACTTAGGGGTGGTTCCTGGCTGTGTGCCAGCCAATGGGCTTTCGGAAGACAGCCTTGGCGGAGGATAGTGTCGCCCAATGGGCTGTCAGCAAAGGGGATCCTGCCTCTGGTTCGGCCAATGGGCTGCCGCAGGGGGGCGTTGTCTGACTGGGCGGCCGGCGCCGCCATGACAGGAAGGTCCGAGGAGCGCGCGGGGGCGCGAGCGAATCCTGGGTCCGAGTGCGAAGCTGCCCCGCCCCCAGCCCGCCCCTTGTTGGTGTCTGCCCCGGGGGAGGAGGGGGCGCGAGGGAAGGTGGGGGAGCGGGCTGGGGGTGGGGTGTCTGGACAGGGGTGAGGTGTAGGAGCAGGCTGGGTGTGAGGGGCCGGGGGGGGCGCTTGGCACTGGGGGGGCAGGAGGGGGTGAGGGGCCGGGGGGGGTGCTCGGCACTGGGGGGGCAGGAGGGGGTGAGGGGCCGGGGGGGTGCTCGGCACTGGGGGGGCAGGAGGGAGGGGGAGGGGCCGGGGGGGGCCTTGGCACTGGGGGGGGGCAGGAGGGGACAGGGCGCGGGAGAGCGCAGGCGCGGGCGGCGCTGGCTGGGCGGGAAACTCCCGGGACGCTCGCGCTGACGAGGCGGGCGGGAAAACGCTGCGGGGGGCGCTGAGGGGCGGAGCCTGGGGGGCGGGGCGGGAGCTGGCAGTGACGTGGAGCCCCCCCCCCCCCCGCCTGCTTCTCTCCGGGCCCCAGGCTGGACATCGGCGGGGCGGCCCCTGGCGGAGGTGGGGGGGCGATTTCTGCCCCCCCCCGGCGCTGCAGCCTCCCCGGGGAGCAGCGCCCCTGTGACCCCCCCCACGTGGTGCCGGGGGAACGGGGCCCCCCCTTTGGGGCGCGGGAGCTGACCCGGGCTCCAGTCACGTGGGTGTCTCGGGGAGGGGGGGCTGCGGGCCACCGGGGCGCGGGAGTGTCACGTGCCCCCTCCCCCCGCCGGGGAGCCGCGCGCCCTCGAGGGGTGGTTCCCGCGGGCGGGGCACGCACAGAACGTGTCCCGCACGCGGGGGGGCGGGGCGGCCTGAGCCCTGCTCCCCGCGCTGCTCGCTGCCTGGGGGCGGGGCCGGGTGCCCGCTGAATCCCCCCTGTGCCCGGGGGGGGGGGCAGTTCGGCGGGGGGCGATGCTCTGGCCCTGGCTGCCCGCAGTGCTGCCCAGTGCCCGGCTGTGCCTCCTGCAGAGGCCGAGAGCGTCCTGGGTGGGGGGCGTGTGGGGAGAGGGGGGAGTGGCTGAGAATTGGGGGGCAAACTTAGGGGCTGCACGGGGCGGGGAGGAGTTTGGTGAGGGGGGATCATACTGCATGGGGCGGAGAGGAGTTTGGGGGGAAGCAGACTGCACGGGGCGGGGAGGAGATTGGTGAGGGGGGATCAGACTGCATGGCGCGGAGAGGAGTTAGGGGGGTAGGGGATCAGACTGCAGGGGGCGGAGAGGAGTTTCGTGGGGGGTAGGAGATCAGACTGCACGGGGGGAGGAGTTTGGGGGGATCAGACTGCACGGGGCGAGGAGGAGTTTGGGGGGGGATCAGACTGCACGGGGCGGGGAGGAGTTGGGGGGGATCAGACTGCACGGGGCGGGGAGGAGTTTGGGGGGATCAGACTGCACGGGGCGAGGAGGAGTTTAGGGGGGGATCAGACTGCACGGGGGGAGGAGTTTGGGGGGGATCAGACTGCACGGGGGTGAGGAGTTTGGGGGGATCAGACTGCATGGGGCGGGGAGGAGTTTGGGGGGGATCAGACTGCACGGGGCGGACAGGAGTTTTGGGGAGCGATCAGACTGCACGGGGCGGAGGGGAGTGTGGGGGGGATCAGACTGCACGGGGGGAGAGGAGTTTGGGGGGATCAGACTGCACGGGGGGAGAGGAGTTTGGGGGGATCAGACTGCACGGGGCGGAGAGGAGTTTGGGGGTGGTGGGGGATCAGACTGCATGGAGCGGAGAGGAGTTTGGGGGGAAGCAGACTGCACGGGGCGGGGAGGAGTTTGGTGAGGGGGGATCATACTGCACGGGGCGGAGAGGAGTTTGGTGAGGGGGGATCATACTGCATGGGGCGGAGAGGAGTTTGGGGGGAAGCAGACTGCACGGGGCGGGGAGGAGTTTGGTGAGGGGGGATCAGACTGCATGGGGCGGAGAGGAGTTTGGTGAGGGGGGATCATACTGCATGGGGCGGAGAGGAGTTTGGGGGGAAGCAGACTGCACGGGGCGGGGAGGAGTTTGGTGAGGGGGGATCATACTGCATGGGGCGGAGAGGAGTTTGGGGGGAAGCAGACTGCACGGGGGGGGAGGAGTTTGGTGAGGGGGGATCAGACTGCATGGGGCGGAGAGGAGTTTGGGGGGAAGCAGACTGCACGGGGCGGGGAGGAGTTTGGTGAGGGGGGATCAGACTGCATGGGGCGGAGAGGAGTTTGGGGGGAAGCAGACTGCACGGGGCGGGGAGGAGTTTGGTGAGGGGGGATCATACTGCATGGAGCGGAGAGGAGTTTGGGGGGAAGCAGACTGCACGGGGCGGGGAGGAGTTTGGTGAGGGGGGATCATACTGCACGGGGCGGAGAGGAGTTTGGGGGGAAGCAGACTGCACGGGGCGGGGAGGAGTTTGGGGGGAAGCAGACTGCACGGGGCGGGGAGGAGTTTGGTGAGGGGGGATCATACTGCATGGAGCGGAGAGGAGTTTGGGGGGAAGCAGACTGCACGGGGCGGGGAGGAGTTTGGTGAGGGGGGATCATACTGCACGGGGCGGAGAGGAGTTTGGTGAGGGGGGATCATACTGCATGGGGCGGAGAGGAGTTTGGGGGGAAGCAGACTGCACGGGGCGGGGAGGAGTTTGGTGAGGGGGGATCAGACTGCATGGCGCGGAGAGGAGTTAGGGGGGTAGGGGATCAGACTGCAGGGGGCGGAGAGGAGTTTCGTGGGGGGTAGGAGATCAGACTGCACGGGGGGAGGAGTTTGGGGGGGATCAGACTGCACGGGGCGGGGAGGAGTTGGGGGGGGATCAGACTGCACGGGGGGAGGAGTTTGGGGGGGATCAGACTGCACGGGGCGGGGAGGAGTTTGCGGGGGAGCAGACTGCACGGGGCGGGGAGGAGTTTGGGGGGGATCAGACTGCACGGGGGGAGGATCAGACTCCACGGGGCGGCGAGGAGTTTGGGGAGGGGTTCAGACTGCACGGGGCGGAGAGGAGTTTGGGGAGGGGATCAGACTACACGGGGCGGAGAGGAGTTTGGGGGGATCGGACTGCACGGGGCGGGGAGGAGTTTGGGGGGATGGGACTGCACGGGGCGGGGAGGAGTTTGGGGGGATCAGACTGCACGGAGCGGGGAGGAGTTTGGGGGGATCAGACTGCACGGGGGGAGGATCAGACTGCACGGAGCGGGGAGGAGTTTGGGGGGGGATCAGACTGCACGGGGGGAGGATCAGACTGCACGAGGCAGGGAGGAGCTTTGGGGGGGATCAGACTGCACGGGGCGGACAGGAGTTTGGGGGGGCGATCAGACTGCACGGGGCGGAGGGGAGTGTGGGGGGGATCAGACTGCACGGGGGGGAGAGGAGTTTGGGGGGGATCAGACTGCACGGGGCGGGGAGGAGTTTGGGGGGATCGGACTGCACGGGGGGAGAGGAGTTTGGGGGGATCAGATTGCACGGGGGGGAGGATCAGACTGCACGGGGGGGAGGAGTTTGGGGGGGGATCAGACTGCACGGGGCAGGGAGGAGTTTGAGGGGGATCAGACTGCACGGGGGGAGAGGAGTTTGGGGGGATCAGACTGCACGGGGGGGAGGATCAGACTGCACGGGGCGGAGGGGAAGTTTGGGGGATCAGACTGCACGGGGCGGGGAGGAGTTTGGGGGGATCAGACTGCACGGGGCTGGGAGGAGTTTGGGGGGGAAGGGTTGCCGCGGAGTCTCCTCTCCCGAGTGGGGGCGGAGCATCAGCTGCGGACGCTGCCGTCTCTGAGGCAGGAGCCCCGCCCAGCAATGGGGAGGGGCGGGTTGAGGGGGAGTAGGGAAAGTAGCCGCAGTGGCTTGTGGGAAACTGAGTGCCCCTGTCCGCAGCTCCCATCGGCCATTGCAGGGCCAGGGCAGGCCCGGCGCTGTTCGGTTGGGCGGGTGCAGCGGAAGTGACATCACAACGGGGCATTGACCAGGGAGCGACGCGGTTGGTCCCGCGCTCGTGTCACTCCAAGTGTTAGCGACGCATCCTGGGACTTGTAGTTCTCATAGTGCGGCCTCCCGGGGCACGTCGCAGCGCGCCTCGCCCCTATCATAGCCCCGCCCCCCGGCATAGCCCCGCCCAGCGTGTTCTTAGTTCGGATTGGGGCATTTCTACCCTAAAAACAATCTTTTTTATTAGGAAATAACGGCCCTTAGCAGAGCAACAGTGACACTCGGTAGTCACCGGCGGTAATGCACGTGTAATTCCGAAGCGCCTCCACAGTGCCGCTCGGTGGTCATTGCGGGTAATGCACGTGTAATTCCGTAGCGCCTCCACAGTGCCGCTCGGTGGTCATTGCGGGTAATGCACGTGTAATTCCGTAGCGCCTCCACAGTGCCGCTCGGTGGTCATTGCGGGTAATGCACGTGTAATTCCGAAGCGCCTCCACAGTGCCGCTCGGTGGTCATTGCCGGTAATGCACGTGTAATTCCGTAGCGCCTCCACAGTGCCGCTCGGTGGTCATTGCAGGTAATGCACGTGTAATTCCATCGCCCCCAGCTGCTGTCCCTGCTCCGCACGCCACGTGGCCCCAGTCTTGCCCTTTGACAGCAGGCAAAGTAAGAAGCTCGTTATTTCCAGGCTCCGCGCAGCCCTCTCCCCTCCTGCCCCCGGCCCCCTCATCCCACACACCAGGCTCCGCGCAGCCCTCTCCCCTCCTGCCCATGGCCCCCTCATCCCACACACCAGGCTCCGCGCAGCCCCCTCCCCTCCTGCTTCCTCACCCCAGCCTGCACCCCGTCCATACTCTTATCCCGGGGCCCTTCCTCTCCCCAGCCTGCACCCCCGTCCATATGCTTATCCCGGGGCCCTTCCTCCCCCAGCCTGCACCCCCATCCATATTCTTATCCCGGGGCCCTTCCTCACTCCAGTCTGCACGCCCATTCATGGGAGCCATCAGTCCACCTTTTCCCTGCACCACATTCAGTAAAGTGTCTGATCAGGGTATGAGAGCAGCCCTGAGCCTTTGTCTCCACTCAGCAGGTTGCACCACACAGGATATGTGGATGGTCCTGGGCTTTGTACAGCACTCCAGACTGACCCCTGGACACGGCTTCTGGGTCCTAGCCCTTTGCTGTCACTCCTGCCCGAGGGCTTTGCTGGCTCCAGACTGGGTAACAGCTGGGAAACTGGCTGGGCAGTGGGCTGAGAAGATACCGTCCGAGATGGACTTGAGCTGCCTGGACGTGATTCTCGGAACACGTGAAGGGTCCTCAGCGTTCGGCCTTCCCATGGCTCTGTGTGAGTAAGAGGTGCGTGCTTTGAAATCTTCAAGCGTCCTGGCAGTATGTTTCTTCTGAGGCAGAGAGCTTCCTGCTGGGGCACGGAGCCTGGTGGCTTGGGGACTGGTGAAGGGGCAGTAGGCGGTTCAACAGTGCGTGGATAGATATTCAAGGCCTCCGTTCTCTCCGAGTTCCTGGAGTGGCAGCGGGAGGGGGTGGCCGATGGTGGGAGGAGAAGCGATGCCGCGTCCTTGCGGACTGAAAAGCTAAGTTGTTTGTTTGTTTTTTCCCCTCAGCTGTGTTCGGTAGCGAGCGATAAGAAGTCAACCCTCCCGGTGTCCTCCCGTCTGGGGATGGAACGGAAAAGAGAACGGCGAGCTTGGGAGCTTGGTCGAAGCGAGGCGAGAACCGTCCTGCTGGGAGCGGAGCAGCCATCACTGACCGGGAGATAAGTGTCGGGTCTGGAAATCTCTCAGCTTACGGCCCACTCGGGTCTAGGAAGGGAAGTCACGTTTGCTTAGACAGCGAGTCCGAGCGGAGGTTCCCGAGGTGCTTCCTTGGTAGTGGGAGAAACAGGGCTCCCGTTTGTCAGGGGTGCTGGTTTCTCTGGAACACGGTGTCCTTCTCAGCAGACGCTTGGCTCGAGGAGGAAGACGCAAGGTGGTAAGGTTTCTGACTGCCTCTTATGTGTTTCTCTCTTGTTGCTCTCTCGTATTGGCCAATACGTCCTGTCTGTCTGTTTCTGTCTATGTCTTTGTCCTTCCTCTGCTTCTGCCGTGTCCTTGTACAGCACACTTGCAGGCATTCCAGGTGAGCATCTCCAAGGGTTAAGGGCTCAGGAGCCAACGGGAATTCAGCAGGTTCGCAAGTCGCGCAAGGGAGAGCGGTGGTGCGTCATGGCTGAATGACTCGGTGTTCTTGTAGAGGACCCGATACATAGGCGAGAGGGGGGGAAAGGGCTAAAGGATAGAATTCCCACAGCCACAGACTTTAGTGAGTGAGAGCTAACGCTGGGCTTTTTCGGCCACCCTTGCAGAGGAATCAGTGCGTGGCCGTGGGCGGAGAATAAATCGTCCGAGATGTACTTGAGCTGCCTGGACGTGATTCTCGGAACATGTGAAGGGTCCTCAGCGTTCGGCCTTCCCATGGCTCTGTGTGAGTAAGAGGTGCGTGCTTTGAAATCTTTAAGCGTCCTGGCAGTATGTTTCTTCTGAGGCAGAGAGCTTCCTGCTGGGTCACGGAGCCTGGTGGCTTGGGGACTGGTGAAGGGGCATAGGCAGTTCAACAGAGCGTGGATAGATATTCAAGGCCTCCGTTCTCTCCGCGTTCCTGGAGTGTCAGCGGGAGGGGGTGGCCGATGGTGGGAGGCAGCGGTGCGATGGTGGGAGGAGAAGCGATGCCGCGTCCTTGCGGACTGAAAAGCTAAGTTGTTTGTTTGTTTTTTCCCCTCTGCTGTGTTCGGTAGTGAGCGATAAGAAGTCAACCCTCCCGGTGTCCTCCCGTCTGGGGATGGAACGGAAACGAGAACAGCGAGCTCGGGAGCTTGGTCGAAGCGAGGCGAGAACCGTCCGGCTGGGAGCGGAGCAGCCATCGCTGACAGGGAGATAAGTGTCGGGTTTGGAAATCTCTCGGCTTACGGCGCACTCGGGTCTAGGAAGGGAAGTCAGGTTTGCTTAGACAGCGAGTCCGAGCGGAGGTTCGCGAGGTGATTCCTTGGTAGTGGGAGAAACAGGGCTCCCGTTTGTCAGGGGTGCTGATTTCTCTGGAACACGGTGTCCTTCTCAGCAGACGCTTGGCTCGAGGAGGAAGACGCAAGGCGGTAAGGTTTCCGTCTGCCTCTCATGTGTTTCTCTCTTGTTGCTCTCTCGTATTGGCCAATACGTTCTGTCTGTCTGTTTCTGTCTGTGTCTTTGTCCTTGCTCTGCTTCTGCCGTGTCCTTGTATAGCTCACGTGCAGGCATTCCAGGTGAGCATCTCCACGGGTTAAGGGCTCAGGAGCCAACGGGAATTCTGCAGGTACGCCAGTCGCGCAAGGGAGAGCGGTGGTGCGTCATGGCTGACTGACTCAGTGTTCTTGTAGAGGGCCCTATACATAGGCGAGGGGCGGGGGGAAGGGCTAAAGGATAGAATTCCCACAGCCACAGACCTTAGTGAGTGAGAGGTCTCTTCAGTCACGCCGCTCTCGGATCTCGCTGCAGGGAGGGATTCTGGTGCCGCTCTCGGGTCGTGCAGCTTGGGGGTGTCTCTAGCGCTGCTCTCGGGTCTCGCTGCTGGGGGGAGGGGTCTTTGGGGCCACTCTCAGGTCGTGCTGCTGGGAGGGAGTCTGGCGCCTCTCTCGGGTTATGCTGCTGCGGGGAATCTCTGGTGCCGCTCTCGAGTCGCGCTACTGGGGGGGTCTCTGGCGCCTCCTTGGGATCATGCTGCTGGGGGGGTCTCTGGCTTCGCTCTCCGGTCGTGCTGCTGGGGGGGTCTCTGTTACCGCTTTCGGGTCGCGCTGTTAGGGGGGGTCTCTGGTGCCGCTCTCGGTAGTGGTGCTGGGGGTGGGGTCTCTGTCTCCACTCTCGGGTCGCGCTGCTGGGGGAAGGTCTCTGGCGCCGCTCTCGGGTCGCACTACTGGGGGTGGTCTCTGGAGCCTCCCTCCGGTCATGCTGCAGACGGGGGGTGTCACTGGCCCCGCTATCAGGTGATGCTGCTGCGGGGGGTCTCTGGCACCTCTCTCGGGTTTTGCTGCTGGGTGGGTGTCTGGGGCCGCTCTCGGGTGATGCTGTTCGGGGAGGTCTCTGGCGCCGCTCTCCGGTAGCGGTGCTGGGGGTGGGGTTTCTGTCTCCACTCTCGGGTAATGCTTCTGGGGGGGGTCTCCGGCGCCGGTCTCGGGTCGCGCTCCTTGGGGGTGGGGTCTCTGTCGCCACTTTCATCTCATGCTGCTGGGGGGGGTCTCTGGCGCCACTCTCGGGTGATGCTGCTGGGGGGGCCTCTGGCTCCCATCTCAGGTCGTGCTGCTGGGGGGGGGGGAGGTCTCTGTCGCCGTTCTCTGGTGATGCTGCTGGGGGGAGGGTCTCTGGCGCCACTCTTGGGTCGCACTGCTGGGGGCGGGTCTGTGGTGCCGCTCTCGGGTCTTGCTGCTGGGGGGGGTCTCTGGCACCGTTTTCGGGTCACTCTGCTGGGGGAGGTCTCTGGCTTCGCTCTCGGGTCACGCTGCTGGGGAGGGTCTCTGGCGCCGCCCTCGGGACTTGCTGCTGGGGGGGGTCTCTGGCTTCGCTCTCGGGTCGCAATGCCGGGGGGTTCTTTCGCGCTGCTCTCGGGTTTTGCTGCTGGGGGGGGGTCTCTTGTTTCGCTCTCGGGTCATGCTGCTGGGGGGGGACTTTGCAAGCGGGGCCGGGTACTAAAGGCACCAAGCAGCTGGCGGAATCACTGAGAACAAGGGTCATGGGGTCGGGGGTTGGTTGAGACTCTTTGGACCAGAGGCAGGGGGTCCAGGCTGCCAAATGTGTCGCGGAGAACCTCCATCTATCGGACGCGGCTTCCTCTCCGCGCTTGCAGAACCGAGCAGCTAAAAGTGTTAGAAGCCAAATCAGAGCGGCTCATGTGTGTGTTAGAAACGGCTACGGGGAGCCAATTGCACTGGCACCTGACGCCTTCTTCAGCCCTTTGTTGCTGCATTCTCAGGCTGGCACCTCTCACAACCATTCATTCATCGTCCAAGCACTCTCTCTCTTATGTACATTCCCTAATTAATGTTTCCCATACAGTATTTTGCATAATAATACAAGAGTTGTAGTTACAAAAAGTTACAAAAGTTTCTGGGTGGCATTTCTTAAAACATTCTCTCTCTGAGCGCTGAGTTAGTTACTGTTATAGTTACAATGCTTCACTTTGCGATTAGGGTTAAGTGCTTCACAATGCTTTGAAGAGAACGGTTGTCAATTGTGTAACAGTAAGTTTGAGCGTGCCCTGGCGCACAGCGAGGGGAGCTGTTTCTGGCTACATAGTAGTATATTTTTAACAGTTTGAAGTTACATGACCTAATATTACATTCCTAACCAATTATATTCTAGAGGGGCAAAAATGTTTAGATTTATAATTAAACAATCCTAACAAATAATAATAATAATAATAATTATAAATCTAAACACTTCTCAAGCTTGATAACACTAAATCTAAACACTTTCACAAGAATAAATCTAAACACTTCTATGCTTCTTCTACTTAACAAACTTCTCCTCCTTAGACTTTTAGTTGTGGGGAACAAATTCTGGGGAGTCACTTCCACTTGGGGAATCCTGTTTCATACTTGACTATGTTATCCCTACACTAAGGCTGGCCGAGAGACTGTCCCGGACTGATCGTAACAGACTGTTCTGTCCGCGAATGGGCTGAGAGTAAAGGGCGTGTTCGGAATCTGTGGCGCCCAATCTGAGGCTGTCCGAGGTGACTCTTAACGGACTGCTCCGTGCGCCAATGGGCGGTGACTCAAGGCGTGTTCTGGGGCTGCTGGCGGCCAATAGGTTGTCCGGGGTGGATTATAACAGACTCTTCTGTCCGCGAATGGGCTGTGACTAAGGGGCGTGTTCTGAATCAGAGGCACCCAATAGGCTGACCCGGCTGCATCTTAACGGACAGCTCTGTCTGCGAATGCGGTGTGACTAGGGGGACTGACCTGCCACTGCTCTCGACCAATAGGCTGTCCGGGGTGGATCTTAATGGGCTGCTCTGTCCTGGAATTGTCTGTGACTTAGGGGTGGTTCCTGGCTGTGTGCCAGCCAATGGGCTTTCGGAAGACAGCCTTGGCGGAGGATAGTGTCGCCCAATGGGCTGTCAGCAAAGGGGATCCTGCCTCTGGTTCGGCCAATGGGCTGCCGCAGGGGGGCGTTGTCTGACTGGGCGGCCGGCGCCGCCATGACAGGAAGGTCCGAGGAGCGCGCGGGGGCGCGAGCGAATCCTGGGTCCGAGTGCGAAGCTCCCCGCCCCCAGCCCGCCCCTTGTTGGTGTCTGGCCCGGGGGAGGAGGGGGCGCGAGGGAAGGTGGGGGAGCGGGCTGGGGGTGGGGTGTCTGGACAGGGGTGAGGTGTAGGAGCAGGCTGGGTGTGAGGGGCCGGGGGGGGCGCTTGGCACTGGGGGGGCAGGAGGGGGTGAGGGGCCGGGGGGGTGCTCGGCACTGGGGGGGCAGGAGGGGGTGAGGGGCCGGGGGGGTGCTCGGCACTGGGGGGGCAGGAGGGAGGGGGAGGGGCCGGGGGGGCCTTGGCACTGGGGGGGGCAGGAGGGGACAGGGCGCGGGAGAGCGCAGGCGCGGGCGGCGCTGGCTGGGCGGGAAACTCCCGGGACGCTCGCGCTGACGAGGCGGGCGGGAAAACGCTGCGGGGGGCGCTGAGGGGCGGAGCCTGGGGGGCGGGGCGGGAGCTGGCAGTGACGTGGAGCCCCCCCCCCCCCGCCTGCTTCTCTCCGGGCCCCAGGCTGGACATCGGCGGGGCGGCCCCTGGCGGAGGTGGGGGGGCGATTTCTGCCCCCCCCCCGGCGCTGCAGCCTCCCCGGGGAGCAGCGCCCCTGTGACCCCCCCCACGTGGTGCCGGGGAACGGGGCTGTGGCCCCCCCTTTGGGGCGCGGGAGCTGACCCGGGCTCCAGTCACGTGGGTGTCTCGGGGAGGGGGGGCTGCGGGCCACCGGGGCGCGGGAGTGTCACGTGCCCCCTCCCCCCGCCGGGGAGCCGCGCGCCCTCGAGGGGTGGTTCCCGCGGGCGGGGCACGCACAGAACGTGTCCCGCACGCGGGGGGGCGGGGCGGCCTGAGCCCTGCTCCCCGCGCTGCTCGCTGCCTGGGGGCGGGGCCGGGTGCCCGCTGAATCCCCCCTGTGCCCGGGGGGGGGGGGCAGTTCGGCGGGGGGCGATGCTCTGGCCCTGGCTGCCCGCAGTGCTGCCCAGTGCCCGGCTGTGCCTCCTGCAGAGGCCGAGAGCGTCCTGGGTGGGGGGCGTGTGGGGAGAGGGGGGGAGTGGCTGAGAATTGGGGGGCAAACTTAGGGGCTGCACGGGGCGGGGAGGAGTTTGGTGAGGGGGGATCATACTGCATGGGGCGGAGAGGAGTTTGGGGGGAAGCAGACTGCACGGGGCGGGGAGGAGATTGGTGAGGGGGGATCAGACTGCATGGCGCGGAGAGGAGTTAGGGGGGTAGGGGATCAGACTGCAGGGGGCGGAGAGGAGTTTCGTGGGGGGTAGGAGATCAGACTGCACGGGGGGAGGAGTTTGGGGGGGATCAGACTGCACGGGGCGAGGAGGAGTTTGGGGGGGGATCAGACTGCACGGGGCGGGGAGGAGTTGGGGGGGATCAGACTGCACGGGGCGGGGAGGAGTTTGGGGGGGATCAGACTGCACGGGGCGAGGAGGAGTTTAGGGGGGGATCAGACTGCACGGGGGGAGGAGTTTGGGGGGGATCAGACTGCACGGGGGTGAGGAGTTTGGGGGGATCAGACTGCATGGGGCGGGGAGGAGTTTGGGGGGGATCAGACTGCACGGGGCGGACAGGAGTTTTGGGGAGCGATCAGACTGCACGGGGCGGAGGGGAGTGTGGGGGGGATCAGACTGCACGGGGGGGAGAGGAGTTTGGGGGGATCAGACTGCACGGGGGAGAGGAGTTTGGGGGGGATCAGACTGCACGGAGCGGGGAGGAGTTTGGGGGGATCAGACTGCACGGGGGGGAGGATCAGACTGCACGGAGCGGGGAGGAGTTTGGGGGGGGATCAGACTGCACGGGGCAGGGAGGAGCTTTGGGGGGGATCAGACTGCACGGGGCGGGGAGGAGTTGGGGGGGGATCAGACTGCACGGGGCGGGGAGGAGTTTGGGGGGGATCAGACTGCACGGGGCGAGGAGGAGTTTGGGGGGGATCAGACTGCACGGGGCGGGGAGGAGTTGGGGGGGATCAGACTGCACGGGGCGGGGAGGAGTTGGGGGGGGATCAGACTGCACGGGGCGAGGAGGAGTTTAGGGGGGGATCAGACTGCACAGGGGGAGGAGTTTGGGGGGGATCAGACTGCACGGGGGTGAGGAGTTTGGGGGGATCAGACTGCATGGGGCGGGGAGGAGTTTGGGGGGGATCAGACTGCACGGGGCGGACAGGAGTTTTGGGGAGCGATCAGACTGCACGGGGGAGGAGGAGTTTGGAGGGGGATCAGACTGCACGGGGCGGG
This sequence comes from Pelodiscus sinensis, assembly GCF_052426305.1. NCBI lineage: Eukaryota > Metazoa > Chordata > Testudines > Trionychidae > Pelodiscus > Pelodiscus sinensis. The sequence continues at coordinate 78,743,350 of NC_143058.1, forward strand.
GAGGAGTTTGGGGGGATCGGACTGCACAGGGCGGGGAGGTGTTTGGGGGGATCGGACTGCACGGAGTGGGGAGGAGTTTGGGGGGGGGATCAGACTGCACGGGGCGGGGAGGAGTTTTGGGGGAGATCGGACTGCACGGGGCGGGGAGGAGTTTGGGGGGATCGGACTGCACGGGGCGGGGAAGAGTTTGGGGGGGATCGGACTGCACGGGGCGCGGAGGAGTTTGGGGGGGATCAGATTGCACGGGGGGAGAGGAGTTTGGGGGGATCAGATTGCACGGGGGGGAGGATCAGACTGCACGGGGGGGAGGAGTTTGGGGGGGATCAGACTGCACGGGGGGAGAGCGGTGCATGCAAATGATGGAACGCGGGGCACGTTCTATCGGCTCCCGGGCGAGTGACACGTGGGTTTGTGTGGCACACAGACGGGTCCCAGGCTCCGTCATTAATGGCAGGGGCGGGGCCTGATCTGGGGCGGGGCCACTGACTGGCAGGAACTCAGCTGGGACACAGAAGTGAGCGGCAGAAAACTCCTCGGGGTCTCCGGAAAATCCTCGCACGGCCCCTCTGGGCTTGTGAACGGGACGCAGCAGAGGCAGCCGCCCCCCTCCCCACCCACCCGCCTCACGCTCCCCGCTGCACTTTCGAAGGCAACAGCAGCATCAGCCTGTCCCGCTGCCAGTCCCTGCACAAGCCGGCTGGGAAATTTGGTGTTGGGGGGAGCAGACTGCACGGGGCGGAGAGGAGTTTGGGGGTGGTGGGGGATCAGACTGCATGGAGCGGAGAGGAGTTTGGGGGGAAGCAGACTGCACGGGGCGGGGAGGAGTTTGGTGAGGGGGGATCATACTGCACGGGGCGGAGAGGAGTTTGGTGAGGGGGGATCATACTGCATGGGGCGGAGAGGAGTTTGGGGGGGAAGCAGACTGCACGGGGCGGGGAGGAGTTTGGTGAGGGGGGATCAGACTGCATGGGGCGGAGAGGAGTTTGGTGAGGGGGGATCATACTGCATGGGGCGGAGAGGAGTTTGGGGGGAAGCAGACTGCACGGGGCGGGGAGGAGTTTGGTGAGGGGGGATCAGACTGCATGGGGCGGAGAGGAGTTTGGTGAGGGGGGATCATACTGCATGGGGCGGAGAGGAGTTTGGGGGGAAGCAGACTGCACGGGGCGGGGAGGAGTTTGGTGAGGGGGGATCATACTGCATGGGGCGGAGAGGAGTTTGGGGGGAAGCAGACTGCACGGGGCGGGGAGGAGTTTGGTGAGGGGGGATCAGACTGCATGGGGCGGAGAGGAGTTTGGGGGGAAGCAGACTGCACGGGGCGGGGAGGAGTTTGGTGAGGGGGGATCAGACTGCATGGGGCGGAGAGGAGTTTGGTGAGGGGGGATCATACTGCATGGGGCGGAGAGGAGTTTGGGGGGAAGCAGACTGCACGGGGCGGGGAGGAGTTTGGTGAGGGGGGATCATACTGCATGGAGCGGAGAGGAGTTTGGGGGGAAGCAGACTGCACGGGGCGGGGAGGAGTTTGGTGAGGGGGGATCATACTGCACGGGGCGGAGAGGAGTTTGGGGGGAAGCAGACTGCACGGGGCGGGGAGGAGTTTGGGGGGAAGCAGACTGCACGGGGCGGGGAGGAGTTTGGTGAGGGGGGATCATACTGCATGGAGCGGAGAGGAGTTTGGGGGGAAGCAGACTGCACGGGGCGGGGAGGAGTTTGGTGAGGGGGGATCATACTGCACGGGGCGGAGAGGAGTTTGGTGAGGGGGGATCATACTGCATGGGGCGGAGAGGAGTTTGGGGGGAAGCAGACTGCACGGGGCGGGGAGGAGTTTGGTGAGGGGGGATCAGACTGCATGGCGCGGAGAGGAGTTAGGGGGGTAGGGGATCAGACTGCAGGGGGCGGAGAGGAGTTTCGTGGGGGGTAGGAGATCAGACTGCACGGGGGGAGGAGTTTGGGGGGGATCAGACTGCACGGGGCGGGGAGGAGTTGGGGGGGGATCAGACTGCACGGGGGGAGGAGTTTGGGGGGGATCAGACTGCACGGGGCGGGGAGGAGTTTGCGGGGGAGCAGACTGCACGGGGCGGGGAGGAGTTTGGGGGGGATCAGACTGCACGGGGGGGAGGATCAGACTCCACGGGGCGGCGAGGAGTTTGGGGAGGGGTTCAGACTGCACGGGGCGGAGAGGAGTTTGGGGAGGGGATCAGACTACACGGGGCGGAGAGGAGTTTGGGGGGATCGGACTGCACGGGGCGGGGAGGAGTTTGGGGGGATGGGACTGCACGGGGCGGGGAGGAGTTTGGGGGGATCAGACTGCACGGAGCGGGGAGGAGTTTGGGGGGATCAGACTGCACGGGGGGGAGGATCAGACTGCACGGAGCGGGGAGGAGTTTGGGGGGGGGATCAGACTGCACGGGGGGAGGATCAGACTGCACGAGGCAGGGAGGAGCTTTGGGGGGGATCAGACTGCACGGGGCGGACAGGAGTTTGGGGGGCGATCAGACTGCACGGGGCGGAGGGGAGTGTGGGGGGGATCAGACTGCACGGGGGGGAGAGGAGTTTGGGGGGGATCAGACTGCACGGGGCGGGGAGGAGTTTGGGGGGATCGGACTGCACGGGGGGAGAGGAGTTTGGGGGGATCAGATTGCACGGGGGGAGGATCAGACTGCACGGGGGGGAGGAGTTTGGGGGGGGATCAGACTGCACGGGGCAGGGAGGAGTTTGAGGGGGATCAGACTGCACGGGGGGAGAGGAGTTTGGGGGGATCAGACTGCACGGGGGGGAGGATCAGACTGCACGGGGCGGAGGGGAAGTTTGGGGGGATCAGACTGCACGGGGCGGGGAGGAGTTTGGGGGGATCAGACTGCACGGGGCTGGGAGGAGTTTGGGGGGAAGGGTTGCCGCGGAGTCTCCTCTCCCGAGTGGGGGCGGAGCATCAGCTGCGGACGCTGCCGTCTCTGAGGCAGGAGCCCCGCCCAGCAATGGGGAGGGGCGGGTTGAGGGGGAGTAGGGAAAGTAGCCGCAGTGGCTTGTGGGAAACTGAGTGCCCCTGTCCGCAGCTCCCATCGGCCATTGCAGGGCCAGGGCAGGCCCGGCGCTGTTCGGTTGGGCGGGTGCAGCGGAAGTGACATCACAACGGGGCATTGACCAGGGAGCGACGCGGTTGGTCCCGCGCTCGTGTCACTCCAAGTGTTAGCGACGCATCCTGGGACTTGTAGTTCTCATAGTGCGGCCTCCCGGGGCACGTCGCAGCGCGCCTCGCCCCTATCATAGCCCCGCCCCCCGGCATAGCCCCGCCCAGCGTGTTCTTAGTTCGGATTGGGGCATTTCTACCCTAAAAACAATCTTTTTTATTAGGAAATAACGGCCCTTAGCAGAGCAACAGTGACACTCGGTAGTCACCGGCGGTAATGCACGTGTAATTCCGAAGCGCCTCCACAGTGCCGCTCGGTGGTCATTGCGGGTAATGCACGTGTAATTCCGAAGCGCCTCCATAGTGCCGCTCGGTGGTCATTGCCGGTAATGCACGTGTAATTCCGTAGCGCCTCCACAGTGCCGCTCGGTGGTCAGTGCAGGTAATGCACGTGTAATTCCGAAGCGCCTCCACAGTGCCACTCGGTGGTCATTGCAGGTAATGCACGTGTAATTCCGAAGCGCCTCCACAGTGCCACTCGGTGGTCAGTGCAGGTAATGCACGTGTAATTCCGAAGCGCCTCCACAGTGCCCCTCGGTGGTCATTGCCGGTAATACACGTGTAATTCCGAAGCGCCTCCACAGTGCCACTCGGTGGTCATTGCGGGTAATGCACGTGTAATTCCATCGCCCCCAGCTGCTGTCCCTGCTGCGCACGCCACGTGGCCCCAGTCTTGCCCTTTGACAGCAGGCAAAGTAAGAAGCTCGTTATTTCCAGGCTCCGCGCAGCCCTCTCCCCTCCTGCCCCCGGCCCCCTCATCCCACACACCAGGCTCCGCGCAGCCCTCTCCCCTCCTGCCCATGGCCCCCTCATCCCGCACTCCAGGCTCCGCACAGCCCTCTCCCCTCCTGCCCCCGGCCCCCTCATCCCGCACTCCAGGCTCCGCACAGCCCTCTCCTCTCCTGCCCCCGGCCCCCTCATCCCGCACTCCAGGCTCCGCACAGCCCTCTCCCCTCCTGCCCATGGCCCCCTCATCCCGCACTCCAGGCTCCGCGCAGCCCCCTCCCCTCCTGCTTCCTCACCCCAGCCTGCACCCCGTCCATACTCTTATCCCGGGGCCCTTCCTCTCCCCAGCCTGCACCCCCGTCCATATGCTTATCCCGGGGCCCTTCCTCCCCCCAGCCTGCACCCCCATCCATATTCTTATCCCGGGGCCCTTCCTCACTCCAGTCTGCACGCCCATTCATGGGAGCCATCAGTCCACCTTTTCCCTGCACCACATTCAGTAAAGTGTCTGATCAGGGTATGAGAGCAGCCCTGAGCCTTTGTCTCCACTCAGCAGGTTGCACCACACAGGATATGTGGATGGTCCTGGGCTTTGTACAGCACTCCAGACTGACCCCTGGACACGGCTTCTGGGTCCTAGCCCTTTGCTGTCACTCCTGCCCGAGGGCTTTGCTGGCTCCAGACTGGGTAACAGCTGGGAAACTGGCTGGGCAGTGGGCTGAGAAGATACCGTCCGAGATGGACTTGAGCTGCCTGGACGTGATTCTCGGAACACGTGAAGGGTCCTCAGCGTTCGGCCTTCCCATGGCTCTGTGTGAGTAAGAGGTGCGTGCTTTGAAATCTTCAAGCGTCCTGGCAGTATGTTTCTTCTGAGGCAGAGAGCTTCCTGCTGGGGCACGGAGCCTGGTGGCTTGGGGACTGGTGAAGGGGCAGTAGGCGGTTCAACAGTGCGTGGATAGATATTCAAGGCCTCCGTTCTCTCCGAGTTCCTGGAGTGGCAGCGGGAGGGGGTGGCCGATGGTGGGAGGAGAAGCGATGCCGCGTCCTTGCGGACTGAAAAGCTAAGTTGTTTGTTTGTTTTTTCCCCTCAGCTGTGTTCGGTAGCGAGCGATAAGAAGTCAACCCTCCCGGTGTCCTCCCGTCTGGGGATGGAACGGAAAAGAGAACGGCGAGCTTGGGAGCTTGGTCGAAGCGAGGCGAGAACCGTCCTGCTGGGAGCGGAGCAGCCATCGCTGACCGGGAGATAAGTGTCGGGTCTGGAAATCTCTCGGCTTACGGCCCACTCGGGTCTAGGAAGGGAAGTCACGTTTGCTTAGACAGCGAGTCCGAGCGGAGGTTCCCGAGGTGCTTACTTGGTAGTGGGAGAAACAGGGCTCCCGTTTGTCAGGGGTGCTGGTTTCTCTGGAACACGGTGTCCTTCTCAGCAGACGCTTGGCTCGAGGAGGAAGACGCAAGGTGGTAAGGTTTCTGGCTGCCTCGCATGTGTTTCTCTCTTGTTGCTCTCTCGTATTGGCCAATACGTCCTGTCTGTCTGTTTCTCTCTGTGTCTTTGTCCTTGCTCTGCTTCTGCCGTGTCCTTGTACAGCACACTTGCAGGCATTCCAGGTGAGCATCTCCAAGGGTTAAGGGCTCAGGAGCCAACGGGAATTCAGCAGGTTCGCAAGTCGCGCAAGGGAGAGCGGTGGTGCGTCATGGCTGAATGACTCGGTGTTCTTGTAGAGGACCCGATACATAGGCGAGAGGGGGCTAAAGGATAGAATTCCCACAGCCACAGACTTTAGTGAGTGAGAGCTAACGCTGGGCTTTTTGGCCACCCTTGCAGAGGAATCAGTGCGTGGCCGTGGGCGGAGAATAAATCGTCCGAGATGTACTTGAGCTGCCTGGACGTGATTCTCGGAACATGTGAAGGGTCCTCAGCGTTCGGCCTTCCCATGGCTCTGTGTGAGTAAGAGGTGCGTGCTTTGAAATCTTTAAGCGTCCTGGCAGTATGTTTCTTCTGAGGCAGAGAGCTTCCTGCTGGGTCACGGAGCCTGGTGGCTTGGGGACTGGTGAAGGGGCATAGGCAGTTCAACAGAGCGTGGATAGATATTCAAGGCCTCCGTTCTCTCCGCGTTCCTGGAGTGGCAGCGGGAGGGGGTGGCCGATGGTGGGAGGCAGCGGTGCGATGGTGGGAGGAGAAGCGATGCCGCGTCCTTGCGGACTGAAAAGCTAAGTTGTTTGTTTGTTTTTTCCCCTCTGCTGTGTTCGGTAGTGAGCGATAAGAAGTCAACCCTCCCGGTGTCCTCCCGTCTGGGGATGGAACGGAAACGAGAACAGCGAGCTCGGGAGCTTGGTCGAAGCGAGGCGAGAACCGTCCGGCTGGGAGCGGAGCAGCCATCGCTGACAGGGAGATAAGTGTCGGGTTTGGCAATCTCTCGGCTTACGGCGCACTCGGGTCTAGGAAGGGAAGTCAGGTTTGCTTAGACAGCGAGTCCGAGCGGAGGTTCGCGAGGTGATTCCTTGGTAGTGGGAGAAACAGGGCTTCCGTTTGTCAGGGGTGCTGATTTCTCTGGAACACGGTGTCCTTCTCAGCAGACGCTTGGCTCGAGGAGGAAGACGCAAGGCGGTAAGGTTTCCGTCTGCCTCTCATGTGTTTCTCTCTTGTTGCTCTCTCGTATTGGCCAATACGTTCTGTCTGTCTGTTTCTGTCTGTGTCTTTGTCCTTGCTCTGCTTCTGCCGTGTCCTTGTATAGCTCACGTGCAGGCATTCCAGGTGAGCATCTCCACGGGTTAAGGGCTCAGGAGCCAACGGGAATTCTGCAGGTACGCTAGTCGCGCAAGGGAGAGCGGTGGTGCGTCATGGCTGACTGACTCAGTGTTCTTGTAGAGGGCCCTATACATAGGCGAGGGGCGGGGGGGAAGGGCTAAATGATAGAATTCCCACAGCCACAGACCTTAGTGAGTGAGAGGTCTCTTCAGTCACGCCGCTCTCGGATCTCGCTGCAGGGAGGGATTCTGGTGCCGCTCTCGGGTCGTGCAGCTTGGGGGTGTCTCTAGCGCTGCTCTCGGGTCTCGCTGCTGGGGGGGAGGGGTCTTTGGGGCCACTCTCAGGTCGTGCTGCTGGGAGGGGTCTCTGGCACCGTTTTCGGGTCACTCTGCTGGGGGAGGTCTCTGGCTTCGCTCTCGGGTCACGCTGCTGGGGAGGGTCTCTGGTGCCGCCCTCGGGACTTGCTGCTGGGGGGGGTCTCTGGCGCCGCCCTCGGGTCGCAATGCCGGGGGGGTTCTTTCGCGCTGCTCTCGGGTTTTGCTGCTGGGGGGGGGGTCTCTTGTTTCGCTCTCGGGTCATGCTGCTGGGGGGGGGACTTTGCAAGCGGGGCCGGGTACTAAAGGCACTAAGCAGCTGGCGGAATCACTGAGAACAAGGGTCATGGGGTCGGGGGTTGGTTGAGACTCTTTGGACCAGAGGCAGGGGGTCCAGGCTGCCAAATGTGTCGCGGAGAACCTCCATCTATCGGACGCGGCTTCCTCTCCGCGCTTGCAGAACCGAGCAGCTAAAAGTGTTAGAAGCCAAATCAGAGCGGCTCATGTGTGTGTTAGAAACGGCTACGGGGAGCCAATTGCACTGGCACCTGACGCCTTCTTCAGCCCTTTGTTGCTGCATTCTCAGGCTGGCACCTCTCACAACCATTCATTCATCGTCCAAGCACTCTCTCTCTTATGTACATTCCCTAATTAATGTTTCCCATACAGTATTTTGCATAATAATACAAGAGTTGTAGTTACAAAAAGTTACAAACGTTTCTGGGTGGCATTTCTTAAAACATTCTCTCTCTGAGCGCTGAGTTAGTTACTGTTATAGTTACAATGCTTCACTTTGCGATTAGGGTTAAGTGCTTCACAATGCTTTGAAGAGAACGGTTGTCAATTGTGTAACAGTAAGTTTGAGCGTGCCCTGGCGCACAGCGAGGGGAGCTGTTTCTGGCTACATAGTAGTATATTTTTAACAGTTTGAAGTTACATGACCTAATATTACATTCCTAACCAATTATATTCTAGAGGGGCAAAAATGTTTAGATTTATAATTAAACAATCCTAACAAATAATAATAATAATAATAATTATAAATCTAAACACTTCTCAAGCTTGATAACACTAAATCTAAACACTTTCACAAGAATAAATCTAAACACTTCTATGCTTCTTCTACTTAACAAACTTCTCCTCCTTAGACTTTTAGTTGTGGGGAACAAATTCTGGGGAGTCACTTCCACTTGGGGAATCCTGTTTCATACTTGACTATGTTATCCCTACACTAAGGCTGGCCGAGAGACTGTCCCGGACTGATCGTAACAGACTGTTCTGTCCGCGAATGGGCTGAGAGTAAAGGGCGTGTTCGGAATCTGTGGCGCCCAATCTGAGGCTGTCCGAGGTGACTCTTAACGGACTGCTCCGTGCGCCAATGGGCGGTGACTCAAGGCGTGTTCTGGGGCTGCTGGCGGCCAATAGGTTGTCCGGGGTGGATTATAACAGACTCTTCTGTCCGCGAATGGGCTGTGACTAAGGGGCGTGTTCTGAATCAGAGGCACCCAATAGGCTGACCCGGCTGCATCTTAACGGACAGCTCTGTCTGCGAATGCGGTGTGACTAGGGGGACTGACCTGCCACTGCTCTCGACCAATAGGCTGTCCGGGGTGGATCTTAATGGGCTGCTCTGTCCTCGAATTGTCTGTGACTTAGGGGTGGTTCCTGGCTGTGTGCCAGCCAATGGGCTTTCGGAAGACAGCCTTGGCGGAGGATAGTGTCGCCCAATGGGCTGTCAGCAAAGGGGATCCTGCCTCTGGTTCGGCCAATGGGCTGCCGCAGGGGGGCGTTGTCTGACTGGGCGGCCGGCGCCGCCATGACAGGAAGGTCCGAGGAGCGCGCGGGGGCGCGAGCGAATCCTGGGTCCGAGTGCGAAGCTCCCCGCCCCCAGCCCGCCCCTTGTTGGTGTCTGGCCCGGGGGAGGAGGGGGCGCGAGGGAAGGTGGGGGAGCGGGCTGGGGGTGGGGTGTCTGGACAGGGGTGAGGTGTAGGAGCAGGCTGGGTGTGAGGGGCCGGGGGGGGCGCTTGGCACTGGGGGGGCAGGAGGGGGTGAGGGGCCGGGGGGGGCGCTCGGCACTGGGGGGGCAGGAGGGGGTGAGGGGCCGGGGGGGTGCTCGGCACTGGGGGGGCAGGAGGGAGGGGGAGGGGCCGGGGGGGGCCTTGGCACTGGGGGGGGCAGGAGGGGACAGGGCGCGGGAGAGCGCAGGCGCGGGCGGCGCTGGCTGGGCGGGAAACTCCCGGGACGCTCGCGCTGACGAGGCGGGCGGGAAAACGCTGCGGGGGGCGCTGAGGGGCGGAGCCTGGGGGGCGGGGCGGGAGCTGGCAGTGACGTGGAGCCCCCCCCCCCGCCTGCTTCTCTCCGGGCCCCAGGCTGGACATCGGCGGGGCGGCCCCTGGCGGAGGTGGGGGGGCGATTTCTGCCCCCCCCCCCCGGCGCTGCAGCCTCCCCGGGGAGCAGCGCCCCTGTGACCCCCCCCACGTGGTGCCGGGGGAACGGGGCTGTGGCCCCCCCTTTGGGGCGCGGGAGCTGACCCGGGCTCCAGTCACGTGGGTGTCTCGGGGAGGGGGGGCTGCGGGCCACCGGGGCGCGGGAGTGTCACGTGCCCCCTCCCCCCGCCGGGGAGCCGCGCGCCCTCGAGGGGTGGTTCCCGCGGGCGGGGCACGCACAGAACGTGTCCCGCACGCGGGGGGGCGGGGCGGCCTGAGCCCTGCTCCCCGCGCTGCTCGCTGCCTGGGGGCGGGGCCGGGTGCCCGCTGAATCCCCCCTGTGCCCGGGGGGGGGCAGTTCGGCGGAGGGCGATGCTCTGGCCCTGGCTGCCCGCAGTGCTGCCCAGTGCCCGGCTGTGCCTCCTGCAGAGGCCGAGAGCGTCCTGGGTGGGGGGCGTGTGGGGAGAGGGGAGGAGTGGCTGAGAATTGGGGGGCAAACTTAGGGGCTGCACGGGGCGGGGAGGAGTTTGGTGAGGGGGGATCATACTGCATGGGGCGGAGAGGAGTTTGGGGGGAAGCAGACTGCACGGGGCGGGGAGGAGTTTGGTGAGGGGGGATCAGACTGCATGGCGCGGAGAGGAGTTAGGGGGGTAGGGGATCAGACTGCAGGGGGCGGAGAGGAGTTTCGTGGGGGGTAGGAGATCAGACTGCACGGGGGGAGGAGGAGTTTGGGGGGGGATCAGACTGCACGGGGCGGGGAGGAGTTGGGGGGGGATCAGACTGCACGGGGCGAGGAGGAGTTTAGGGGGGGATCAGACTGCACGGGGGGAGGAGTTTGGGGGGGATCAGACTGCACGGGGGTGAGGAGTTTGGGGGGATCAGACTGCATGGGGCGGGGAGGAGTTTAGGGGGATCAGACTGCACGGGGCGGACAGGAGTTTTGGGGAGCGATCAGACTGCACGGGGCGGAGGGGAGTGTGGGGGGGATCAGACTGCACGGGGGGGAGAGGAGTTTGGGGGGATCAGACTGCACGGGGGGAGAGGAGTTTGGGGGGGATCAGACTGCACGGAGCGGGGAGGAGTTTGGGGGGATCAGACTGCACGGGGGGGAGGATCAGACTGCACGGAGCGGGGAGGAGTTTGGGGGGGGATCAGACTGCACGGGGCAGGGAGGAGCTTTGGGGGGGATCAGACTGCACGGGGCGGACAGGAGTTTGGGGGGGCGATCAGACTGCACGGGGCGGAGAGGAGTGTGGGGGGGATCAGACTGCACGGGGGGGAGAGGAGTTTGGGGTGGATCAGACTGCACGGAGCGGGGAGGAGTTTGGGGGGGGATCAGACTGAACGGGGCGGGGAGGAGTTTTGGGGGAGATCAGACTGCACGGGGCGGGGAGGAGTTTGGGGGGATCGGACTGCACGGGGCGGGGAGGTGTTTGGGGGGGATCATACTGCACGGGGGGAGAGGAGTTTGGGGGGATCGGACTGCACGGGGCGGGGAAGAGTTTGGGGGGATCGGACTGCACGGGGCGGGGAGGAGTTTGGGGGGATCAGACTGCACGGGGGGAGAGGAGTTTGGGGGGATCAGACTGCACGGGGGGGAGGATCAGAGTGCACGGGGCGGAGGGGAAGTTTGGGGGGATCAGACTGCACGGGGGGGAGGAGTTTGAGGGGGGATCAGACTGCACGGGGCGGGGAGGAGTTTGGGGGGATCAGACTGCACGGGGTGGGGAGGAGTTTGGGGGGGAAGGGTTGCCGCGGAGTCTCCTCTCCCGAGTGGGGGCGGGGCATCAGCTGCGGACGCTGCCGTCTCTGAGGCAGGAGCCCCGCCCAGCAATGGGGAGGGGCGGGATGAGGGGGAGTAGGGAAAGTAGCCGCAGTGGCTTGTGGGAAACTGAGTGCCCCTGTCCGCAGCTCCCATCGGCCATTGCAGGGCCAGGGCAGGCCCGGCGCTGTTCGGTTGGGCGGGTGCAGCGGAAGTGACATCACAACGGGGCATTGACCAGGGAGCGACGCGGTTGGTCCCGCGCTCGTGTCACTCCAAGTGTTAGCGACGCATCCTGGGACTTGTAGTTCTCATAGTGCGGCCTCCCGGGGCACGTCGCAGCGCGCCCCGCCCCTATCATAGCCCCGCCCCCCGGCATAGCCCCGCCCAGCGTGTTCTTAGTTCGGAATGGGGCATTTCTACCCTAAGAACAATCTTTTTTATTCGGAAATAACGGCCCTTAGCAGAGCAACAGTGACACTCGGTAGTCACCGGCGGTAATGCACGTGTAATTCCGTAGCGCCTCCACAGTGCCGCTCGGTGGTCATTGCAGGTAATGCACGTGTAATTCCGTAGCGCCCCCACAGTGCCGCTCGGTGGTCATTGCGGGTAATGCACGTGTAATTCCGAAGCGCCTCCACAGTGCCGCTCGGTGGTCATTGCGGGTAATGCACGTGTAATTCCATCGCCCCCAGCTGCTGTCCCTGCTCCGCACGCCACGTGGCCCCAGTCTTGCCCTTTGACAGCAGGCAAAGTAAGAAGCTCGTTATTTCCAGGCTCCGCGCAGCCCTCTCCCCTCCTGCCCCCGGCCCCCTCATCCCACACACCAGGCTCCGCGCAGCCCTCTCCCCTCCTGCCCATGGCCCCCTCATCCCGCACTCCAGGCTCCGCACAGCCCTCTCCCCTCCTGCCCCCGGCCCCCTCATCCCGCACTCCAGGCTCCGCACAGCCCTCTCCCCTCCTGCCCATGGCCCCCTCATCCCGCACTCCAGGCTCCGCGCAGCCCCCTCCCCTCCTGCTTCCTCACCCCAGCCTGCACCCCGTCCATACTCTTATCCCGGGGCCCTTCCTCTCCCCAGCCTGCACCCCCGTCCATATGCTTATCCCGGGGCCCTTCCTCCCCCCAGCCTGCACCCCCATCCATATTCTTATCCCGGGGCCCTTCCTCACTCCAGTCTGCACGCCCATTCATGGGAGCCATCAGTCCACCTTTTCCCTGCACCACATTCAGTAAAGTGTCTGATCAGGGTATGAGAGCAGCCCTGAGCCTTTGTCTCCACTCAGCAGGTTGCACCACACAGGATATGTGGATGGTCCTGGGCTTTGTACAGCACTCCAGACTGACCCCTGGACACGGCTTCTGGGTCCTAGCCCTTTGCTGTCACTCCTGCCCGAGGGCTTTGCTGGCTCCAGACTGGGTAACAGCTGGGAAACTGGCTGGGCAGTGGGCTGAGAAGATACCGTCCGAGATGGACTTGAGCTGCCTGGACGTGATTCTCGGAACACGTGAAGGGTCCTCAGCGTTCGGCCTTCCCATGGCTCTGTGTGAGTAAGAGGTGCGTGCTTTGAAATCTTCAAGCGTCCTGGCAGTATGTTTCTTCTGAGGCAGAGAGCTTCCTGCTGGGTCACGGAGCCTGGTGGCTTGGGGACTGGTGAAGGGGCATAGGCGGTTCAACAGAGCGTGGATAGATATTCAAGGCCTCCGTTCTCTCCGCGTTCCTGGAGTGGCAGCGGGAGGGGGTGGCCGATGGTGGGAGGCAGCGGTGCGATGGTGGGAGGAGAAGCGATGCCGCGTCCTTGCGGACTGAAAAGCTAAGTTGTTTGTTTGTTTTTTCCCCTCTGCTGTGTTCGGTAGTGAGCGATAAGAAGTCAACCCTCCCGGTGTCCTCCCGTCTGGGGATGGAACGGAAACGAGAACAGCGAGCTCGGGAGCTTGGTCGAAGCGAGGCGAGAACCGTCCGGCTGGGAGCGGAGCAGCCATCGCTGACAGGGAGATAAGTGTCGGGTTTGGCAATCTCTCGGCTTACGGCGCACTCGGGTCGAGGAAGGGAAGTCAGGTTTGCTTAGACAGCGAGTCCGAGCGGAGGTTCGCGAGGTGATTCCTTGGTAGTGGGAGAAACAGGGCTTCCGTTTGTCAGGGGTGCTGATTTCTCTGGAACACGGTGTCCTTCTCAGCAGACGCTTGGCTCGAGGAGGAAGACGCAAGGCGGTAAGGTTTCCGTCTGCCTCTCATGTGTTTCTCTCTTGTTGCTCTCTCGTATTGGCCAATACGTTCTGTCTGTCTGTTTCTGTCTGTGTCTTTGTCCTTGCTCTGCTTCTGCCGTGTCCTTGTATAGCTCACGTGCAGGCATTCCAGGTGAGCATCTCCACGGGTTAAGGGCTCAGGAGCCAACGGGAATTCTGCAGGTACGCTAGTCGCGCAAGGGAGAGCGGTGGTGCGTCATGGCTGACTGACTCAGTGTTCTTGTAGAGGGCCCTATACATAGGCGAGGGGCGGGGGGGAAGGGCTAAAGGATAGAATTCCCACAGCCACAGACCTTAGTGAGTGAGAGGTCTCTTCAGTCACGCCGCTCTCGGATCTCGCTGCAGGGAGGGATTCTGGTGCCGCTCTCGGGTCGTGCAGCTTGGGGGTGTCTCTAGCGCTGCTCTCGGGTCTCGCTGCTGGGGGGAGGGGTCTTTGGGGCCACTCTCAGGTCGTGCTGCTGGGAGGGAGTCTGGCGCCTCTCTCGGGTTATGCTGCTGCGGGGAATCTCTGGTGCCGCTCTCGAGTCGCGCTACTGGGGGGGGTCTCTGGCGCCTCCTTGGGATCATGCTGCTGGGGGGGTCTCTGGCTTCGCTCTCCGGTCGTGCTGCTGGGGGGGGGTCTCTGTTACCGCTTTCGGGTCGCGCTGTTGGGGGGAGGTCTCTGGCGCCGCTCTCGGGTCGCACTACTGGGGGTGGTCTCTGGAGCCTCCCTCCGGTCATGCTGCAGACGGGGGGTGTCACTGGCCCCGCTATCAGGTGATGCTGCTGCGGGGGGTCACTGGCACCTCTCTCGGGTTTTGCTGCTGGGTGGGTGTCTGGGGCCGCTCTCGGGTGATGCTGTTCGGGGAGGTCTCTGGCGCCGCTCTCCGGTAGCGGTGCTGGGGGTGGGGTTTCTGTCTCCACTCTCGGGTAATGCTTCTGGGGGGGTCTCCGGCGCCGGTCTCGGGTCGCGCTCCTTGGGGGTGGGGTCTCTGTCGCCACTTTCATCTCATGCTGCTGGGGGGGGTCTCTGGCGCCACTCTCGGGTGATGCTGCTGGGGGGGGCCTCTGGCTCCCATCTCAGGTTGTGCTGCTGGGGGGGGGGAGATCTCTGTCGCCGTTCTCTGGTGATGCTGCTGGGGGGAGGGTCTCTGGCGCCACTCTTGGGTCGCACTGCTGGGGGCGGGTCTGTGGTGCCGCTCTCGGGTCTTGCTGCTGGGGGGGGTCTCTGGCACCGTTTTCGGGTCACTCTGCTGGGGGAGGTCTCTGGCTTCGCTCTCGGGTCACGCTGCTGGGGAGGGTCTCTGGCGCCGCCCTCGGGACTTGCTGCTGGGGGGGGTCTCTGGCGCCGCCCTCGGGTCGCAATGCCGGGGGGGTTCTTTCGCGCTGCTCTCGGGTTTTGCTGCTGGGGGGGGGGTCTCTTGTTTCGCTCTCGGGTCATGCTGCTGGGGGGGGGACTTTGCAAGCGGGGCCGGGTACTAAAGGCACCAAGCAGCTGGCGGAATCACTGAGAACAAGGGTCATGGGGTCGGGGGTTGGTTGAGACTCTTTGGACCAGAGGCAGGGGGTCCAGGCTGCCAAATGTGTCGCGGAGAACCTCCATCTATCGGACGCGGCTTCCTCTCCGCGCTTGCAGAACCGAGCAGCTAAAAGTGTTAGAAGCCAAATCAGAGCGGCTCGTGTGTGTTAGAAACGGCTACGGGGAGCCAATTGCACTGGCACCTGACGCCTTCTTCAGCCCTTTGTTGCTGCATTCTCAGGCTGGCACCTCTCACAACCATTCATTCATCGTCCAAGCACTCTCTCTCTTATGTACATTCCCTAATTAATGTTTCCCATACAGTATTTTGCATAATAATACAAGAGTTGTAGTTACAAAAAGTTACAAACGTTTCTGGGTGGCATTTCTTAAAACATTCTCTCTCTGAGCGCTGAGTTAGTTACTGTTATAGTTACAATGCTTCACTTTGCGATTAGGGTTAAGTGCTTCACAATGCTTTGAAGAGAACGGTTGTCAATTGTGTAACAGTAAGTTTGAGCGTGCCCTGGCGCACAGCGAGGGGAGCTGTTTCTGGCTACATAGTAGTATATTTTTAACAGTTTGAAGTTACATGACCTAATATTACATTCCTAACCAATTATATTCTAGAGGGGCAAAAATGTTTAGATTTATAATTAAACAATCCTAACAAATAATAATAATAATAATAATTATAAATCTAAACACTTCTCAAGCTTGATAACACTAAATCTAAACACTTTCACAAGAATAAATCTAAACACTTCTATGCTTCTTCTACTTAACAAACTTCTCCTCCTTAGACTTTTAGTTGTGGGGAACAAATTCTGGGGAGTCACTTCCACTTGGGGAATCCTGTTTCATACTTGACTATGTTATCCCTACACTAAGGCTGGCCGAGAGACTGTCCCGGACTGATCGTAACAGACTGTTCTGTCCGCGAATGGGCTGAGAGTAAAGGGCGTGTTCGGAATCTGTGGCGCCCAATCTGAGGCTGTCCGAGGTGACTCTTAACGGACTGCTCCGTGCGCCAATGGGCGGTGACTCAAGGCGTGTTCTGGGGCTGCTGGCGGCCAATAGGTTGTCCGGGGTGGATTATAACAGACTCTTCTGTCCGCGAATGGGCTGTGACTAAGGGGCGTGTTCTGAATCAGAGGCACCCAATAGGCTGACCCGGCTGCATCTTAACGGACAGCTCTGTCTGCGAATGCGGTGTGACTAGGGGGACTGACCTGCCACTGCTCTCGACCAATAGGCTGTCCGGGGTGGATCTTAATGGGCTGCTCTGTCCTCGAATTGTCTGTGACTTAGGGGTGGTTCCTGGCTGCGTGCCAGCCAATGGGCTTTCGGAAGACAGCCTTGGCGGAGGAGAGTGTCGCCCAATGGGCTTTCAGCAAAGGGGATCCTGCCTCTGGTTCGGCCAATGGGCTGCCGCAGGGGGGCGTTGTCTGACTGGGCGGCCGGCGCCGCCATGACAGGAAGGTCCGAGGAGCGCGCGGGGGCGCGAGCGAATCCTGGGTCCGAGTGCGAAGCTGCCCCGCCCCCAGCCCGCCCCTTGTTGGTGTCTGGCCCGGGGGAGGAGGGGGCGCGAGGGAAGGTGGGGGAGCGGGCTGGGGGTGGGGTGTCTGGACAGGGGTGAGGTGTAGGAGCAGGCTGGGTGTGAGGGGCCGGGGGGGGCGCTTGGCACTGGGGGGGCAGGAGGGGGTGAGGGGCCGGGGGGGGTGCTCGGCACTGGGGGGGCAGGAGGGAGGGGGAGGGGCCGGGGGGGCCTTGGCACGGGGGGGGGGGGCAGGAGGGGACAGGGCGCGGGAGAGCGCAGGCGCGGGCGGCGCTGGCTGGGCGGGAAACTCCCGGGACGCTCGCGCTGACGAGGCGGGCGGGAAAACGCTGCGGGGGGCGCTGAGGGGCGGAGCCTGGGGGGCGGGGCGGGAGCTGGCAGTGACGTGGAGCCCCCCCCCCCCCCGCCTGCTTCTCTCCGGGCCCCAGGCTGGACATCGGCGGGGCGGCCCCTGGCGGAGGTGGGGGGGCGATTTCTGCCGCCTCCCCCCCCGGCGCTGCAGCCTCCCCGGGGAGCAGCGCCCCTGTGACCCCCCCCCCCACGTGGTGCCGGGGGAACGGGACTGTGGCCCCCCCTTTGGGGCGCGGGAGCTGACCCGGGCTCCAGTCACGTGGGTGTCTCGGGGAGGGGGGGCTGCGGGCCACCGGGGCGCGGGAGTGTCACGTGCCCCCTCCCCCCGCCGGGGAGCCGCGCGCCCTCGAGGGGTGGTTCCCGCGGGCGGGGCACGCACAGAACGTGTCCCGCACGCGGGGGGGCGGGGCGGCCTGAGCCCTGCTCCCCGCGCTGCTCGCTGCCTGGGGGCGGGGCCGGGTGCCCGCTGAATCCCCCCTGTGCCCGGGGGGCAGTTCGGCGGGGGGCGCTGTGGGGGGGGATGCTCTGGCCCTGGCTGCCCGCAGTGCCGCCCAGTGCCCGGCTGTGCCTCCTGCAGAGGCCGAGAGCGTCCTGGGTGGGGGGCGTGTGGGGAGAGGGGGGGGGAGTGGCTGAGAATTGGGGGGCAAACAGGTGACAGACAAACCAACCGACAGAAAAGCCTCCCTGCCTGGCCCCCAGCTGAGCGGAGAAACGTCCCCCTGGCGGCCAGAGCACTGCAGGGCCCAGCCTAGTCGCTTTGTGCGCTCCAGCCCCACGGCGTGGGGAGGGGGCGACGGTGGAGGAGCCCCACGCACCCAGGCCTTAGGTTCCCCACCCGCCTTCTAAGCACTGAGCATTTTAGGCCTGGCTGGACTAGAGAAGGGGGCACCAGGGGAGTTGCCGCTGAAGGCGCGCGGCCGCGCACAAACACCCCTCTGCCGCCCACCTCCGTTGCGGAGCCTTGCAGCGGCACTCGCCTTCCTGCTGGCCGGGGAATGGCGCGGTTGTTTTCCTGATCTGGTGGAGGGCGGCTGCCCCGTTGTGTCCCTGCTGGGGCAGCCTCGCCCCACCTCCAGCTGCGATTGGGGCTTCTGTTTGTTTCTGTTCATACAGTTTGCTGCAGTTTTCCATCCCCGAGGACCTGCGTGAAGCTGGTCCGACCAGAGATACGGGGATCGATTTTTAAGAGTAAGAGGTTTTGTTTTTAAAGCAGGGGTGAGGAACCTAATACCCCAGCTCACGTGAGTGTGGCCCTCGAGACTCAAGGTTCCCACACTAACGCTCTAGCTCCCCTCCAGATTGGTGATAGAAATGTAGCCGTGTTAGTCTGGGGTAGTTGAAGCAAAATGCAGGACAATGTAGCACTTTAAAGACTAACAAGATGGTTTATTAGATGATGAGCTTTCGTGGGCCAGACCCACTTCCTCAGATCAAATAGTGGAAGAAAGTAGTCACAACCATATATACCAAAGGATACAATTAAAAAAAAGAACAAATATGAAAAGGACAAATCACATTGCAGAACAGGAGGGGGATGCGGTGGGGGGGAGGGGGAAGGAAGGTAAGTGTCTGTGAATTGATGATATTAGAGGTAGGGAGAGTGGGATGTTTGTGAGTTAATGGTATTAGAGGTGATAATTGGGGAAACTATCTTGGTAATGGGTGAGATAACAAACATTTGAACTAAGTCCTTGTTGGAAAGTGTCGAATTTTAACATGAATGACAGTTCAGAGGATTCCCTTTCAAGTGCAGATGTAAAAGGTCTTTGTAGCAGAATGCAGGTGGTTAAGTCATTGAGAGAGTGTCCTTTCTGGTTAAAATGGCAAGAAACTGTTTTCTCTTTGTGATCTTGTCTGATATCTGTTTTGTGGGCATTAATCCTTTGGCGAAGTGTCTGAGATGTTTGTCCAATGTACATAGCAGACGGACACTTTCGGCACACGATAGCATAGATTATATTTCTGGATGCGCAGGAATATGTGTTCTTGATCTTATAACTCACTTGGTTGGGTCCAATAATGGTATCAGCAGAATGAATATGTGGACAAAGCTGGCAAGGGGGTTTGTTGCAAGGGAAGGTACCAGGGTTGGTATTAGTGTGGTATGTCCTGTGGTGGTTGGTAAGAATCATCTTGAGGTTAGGTGGTTGTCTATAGGAGACTATGGGTCTGTCTCCCAGAGCCTCTTTGAGTATGGTATCCTGTTCCAATATAGGCTGTAGTTTATTGATAATGTGTTGGACAGGTTTAAGTTGGGGGTTGTAGGTGATGACAAGTGGTGTTCTATTGTTGGTTTTCTTGGGTCTGTCTTGAAGTAGATGGTTTCTAGGTATTCGTCTGGCTCTTTCAATTTGCTTTTTTATTTCTCTGGGTGGCCAGATTGGAGCAGACAAATTCTGCTAGCCTGCCCCGCCCCGCCCCCCGCCCCCCCCTCCTCACAAGCTCCGGTGTGCGAGGGGAATGTGGGAAGCCTCTTCCTCCTTCTCAGTTGGGGCATGTGTTAATGCGGATGGTGGGGTTTGGGATTTTTTTTTTCTTCACACTTGTGTGTAGGGTTGCCAGGTGTCTAGCACTGAGCCAGACAGCCCGGTAGTTGCACTTTTTGTCCGGTAAATAAATTTAGAAAATACCGGACATACAAAATGTCCAGTATTTTCTGCTTTTCCTCTGTGCCCAGCAGAAATAAGCCGGGGCGGGGAGATTGGCTGACTAATTAAAGGGGTCACAACTGGATTTTGCTCAACAAAAATGTTCCTGGTGGGGTTTTTTTGTTTGGTTGGCTTCTTTCCCTCAACAAAAATTTTCCTGGCGCCTTTTTTTTTTTTTTTTTTTTTTTTTTGCTGAAACCATCTGGCAACCCTACTAGTGTGTGCCTTCCGCCCCCCCAATAAGGTTCCCCACCCCGTCTGAAAGCGAGAGTTGGGAGAACAGGTTACCTTGCGTTCCTGTGTCCTTATAAGGAAGTTGAAGGCTACTATAAAATCCCCCCTCATGGTCTCCTCTTCAGACTAAAGAAACCTAAATCCCTCAGCCTCTTCATAGAGCAATTGCTCCAGCCCCCTAATCATTTTGGTTGTCCTCTGCTGGACCCTCTCCAATGTGTCCACATCCCTTCTGTAGTGGGGGGCCCAGAACTGGACACAGTACTCCAGATGTGGCCTCACCAAAGCCGAATAAAGGGGAATAATGACATCTCTGGATCTACTGGCAATGCTCCTCTTAATGCAACCTAATATGCCATTAGCCTTCTTGGCTACAAGGGCACACTGTTGACTCATCTCCAGCTTCTCATCCACTGTAACCCCCAGGTCCCTGTCTGCAGAACTACTACTTAACTGGTTGGTCCCCAGCTTGTAACTATGCTTGGGATTCTTCCATCCCAAGTGCAGGACTCTACACTTGTCCTTGTTGAACCTCATCAGATTTCTTGTGGCCCAATCCTCCAATTTGTCTAAGTCATTCTGGACCCTATCTCCGCCCTTAGGCATCTTTTAGCCTTTTTGTTCTATTATTGTTTTTCTATTTGGTACTAGAAAATCAAACTTTCCTCCTGCTTGGGCCTCAAGTTTCACTCCAGCAGCCCTTCCACAAGTAGAATCGTCTGCAAAATAAAATGTCAGGGCTACCGTCATTAAGGTGCTTGTCCCTGTAAGGACATGTGACTGAACTGGTTGTTCAGAAGGTTTCTGGTGAATTGGTTTATGCACAGGTATGCCTCCCGTTCTTCTTTAACCACCGCAGTCTCTTGTTTTTGTCCGGAAGCAAATTCTCTGCCAAGCCACCTTTTTTCCCTTTCATGTAATTGTCTGCTCTTTCGTTCGGTGTGGTAGACTTGTTCTAGTGTGGCATTAGACAACCGAGCCACAGAAAAGTCTGCCTTGGTACCACTGAGTACCGGCCCAGACCAAAGTAGCTTTCAGACACCTTAAGAGAGTCTTGATTTGCAATTCTCCCCTTTCTTCTCCTTGGATTTTCAACTAGGAAAGTGTGCTAATCATCTGCTTTTGCGGAAAAACTTGCCAGCTGTCTACACTGGCCGCTTGAATTTCCGCAAAAGCACTGACGATCTCATGTAAGATTGTCAGTGCTTCTGCGGGAATACTATGCTGCTCCCGTTCGGGCAAAAGTCTTTTTCCGAAAGACTTCTGCGCAAAAGGGCCAGTGTAGACAGCAGAGAGTTCTTTTCCGCAAAAAAGCCCCGATGGCGAAAATGGCGATTGGGGCTTTTTTGCAGAAAAGCGCGACTAGATTGGCCACGGACGCTTTTCCGTAAAAAGTTTACATACCCAGTATCTTGTGAAGAACTTGTCACCTCAGCACAGGCTCCCGGGGCGGGCTTTACCATAAGGGACCCGGAGAGATCATCTAGGCCAGCTGGAGGGGGCAGGGCAGGGCAGGGCAGGGGAGAGGAGAGGAGAGGAGAGGAGGTTGGCCACTGAAAATGTTGCAGTATTAATTTTCCTTTTATTTGACTTCATATCAAACAAATATTTACAGTTTAAATGACCTTGTTAATTCTCCCTTGTGTTAGTACTCTTTCTTCCAGAACGTTTTAAAAACACAGACGAGACATGTCTTCGCCTGGGTGGCAGGCATCCGAAGAAGGGCACGTGACCTCGATCTTGGAGCACGAGACAAAACTCACTCCGCTCCTGGAGGGGAAATGTTAGAGGCAACACTGGGCTCCAGTGAGCAGCAGCCAGGTGACGCACGTGTCTGTCCTTTCCACACATCTAGGGTGGCCTAGCTCCTAACCGTTCTCTGTCTCTTTTTCGGTCCCTGTAGACTTGGAGGAGATGAGAGGCTGGCCATGTGGTGGCAGAGACCGAAAGGAGCCACCCCCCCGAGACCCTGCCGGCAGATGGAAACCAGACAGCGATCTATGGAAGAAGAGCAAATAGCAATTGGCTCAAGGTAAGTATCGAGGGAGGGCCGCACAGACGTTTGCGAGCGTGGTACGGGTCCCTGAGAAAAGGCCCTCTGGCTCGTGGTGGAAGAACTTGAAAATACGAAGTACAAAAGTCACAGTGTTGTACTTAAAAGAAGTACTCGGGATCTTTTTCAGAGGGATAAGGCAACACGCCACATTTATTGATCACACACACACACATTATATATATATATATATATATATATATATAGAGAGAGAAATTATTTATTTACCACATGCATATGATAAGTATTGATTATTCTGTGTCACTCACGCACTCACTCTCACACACACACACACACGTGTGCACAAGCACACTCCGTCTTGCTGTTGTTACCAACTTGTTGCTCCCCTTAACTTCACTGGCCAGGTGAGTTAGATGGGGGAGGGGTGGAGCCGGGCTTCTGCTGATCCGGATCGATGCTCCGATGGTGACAAGATGAGACCCGGAGTCCTCTGCAAGACAACTCACTTTTATAGCAGCTTCCCTCTTATGCAAATATATCCCAGATTCAAAATCTGGGTCTGTGTCCTTTGGTCCCTTTGTGGGTGCTGTCTGTTAAGAGAGGGTGTTTTCCAAAGAAGGTGCTTGCTTCTAATCCCCAAGGCCTTCAATATGTCTGCTCTTCTTTCTTGAGCCCTCTTGACACCTTGGGTCTGGCTTCTACCCCCTTTTCAACTGGTGTAGCTCTCTGGAGGTGCTTGGCTCCCAAGTGTTACTCATTCACACCTCGTTCATTCAACTGGGCAATTGATTACAGAGTGGGGGGGAGAGAGTGGGGGAAAGATCTTATTCTACTCCTAGCAAATGACATTTTTACCTCTTTAACTATATACTCTGTATTAGAACCCTATGTAGAAAACTAAGTTACAAGGTTATATGGATTCAGGTTCTAATACAAAGTGACAAGGTCATATGGATTAATACAAAGTTACAAGGTTATATGGAGAGGCACAGTGTCAAGTCATATGAAGTACATAGGTTTATCTACAACAGAAACTGAACACCGATTTTTGTATTTTTAAAAATGTCATTAATCCCCCCGCCCCGCCGCCCCCCGAATCTCCTGGCTGGCGATACTTAACGTGTCTAGGATCATACGGAAAACTAAGTGAGTAGGCTGCCAATTGACCTAGCGTCACGCATGCGGAGAGTTGGCAAAACTGGGATTGAAATAAAGACTTGGTCTCCAGCAGCACCGAGGAGCCCCAGACATGGATTAGGGCCTCGTGGGAATAGTTGTCTCCTAATTGATCTAATCTTTGGCTTTTGAGTTTAATATTATTGGTGAGTCCTTCTAGGCGACTGTTAGTCGGTGTGCATGCGTGCGCACGTAAGTATGAGTGCAAGTGTGTGCGTCCGCAAGTGTCCATTTGCGTGTGTGTGCACATGCCTGCGTGCGGGCAGATTGAGCAGATGCGTGTGTGGGCATCTGAGCGAGGGCATGAGTGGGCGCCCAGGCGTGTTAATCTGTTAATTCGCGTTTGTGAGTGTGTACACGCATCCCTGCGTGTGAGCATTTGGCAGGGTGAGTGGCTGTGGCACGGGCGTGTGCGTCTGACGTGTGCCAGTCAGACGGCGCCCTGGCAGCAGTAGCTCCTGGAAAGCGACACCCCTCCCCTCCCATCTGGAGCATGCAACTGGGATGAGAGGGGCAGGGAAGAGTAGCACTGCTGCAGCGCGTTTCAGCACGAGGCTCTAACTGCCGCGCGGTAGCTGCTCCTTTTGTATCCGACGTGGGGCAACAAGGAGCGGCCTCGCATCATGCCGGCGCCACGTGCGTTCAGTCCCACGGACCGGAAGTGACGTTTGCTCGGTCCACAGCCTGACAGCAACCGACTGGGAACCGTGACCGGAAGGTGCCCAGGTACGAGCGCTCAGCTGGTGCCAGGTCAGCGGGTGGTAGGCAGGAGACACGGGGCCAGGCGGGACGGGTTCAGACACGGGGTGCCTGGCTGGGACAGCGACTGGGGTTGGAGGTTTCCTGCGGCGGTGCAGCCAGCGTAGGCCACCAGCTCCCGTGATACGTGGGGCAGAGGAAGGACAGCAGAGCGGAGGCTGGAACCGCTCCGACAAGGCACCACTCTGCTTATGGTTGCCAGGTGTCCGGTTTTGAACTGGACGGTCCAGGCTTTCAGCTTTTTCTTCGGGAAACAAATTTATATTTTCTCAATGTCCGCGAAAGCGGCAAGGAGTTCTGTGCCACAGGGCTCCTCGCTGCTTTTGCAGATTCAGACTAACGCGGCTACTCCTCTGATAAATGTCGGGTATTTTCTAAATCAGATGGAATGCAGATTGTGATGTCATGTCAGGCGTGCCTGGTATTTTTGGTGAAACCATCTGGCAACCCTAGCTCTGCTCCTTGCTTGGCCGGGGTGGCGCCCTGCCTCTGTGGCAGGTCCTGACGTCACAGGGAGCGTGTTCCCCAGGAAATCCGGGCAGTGCAGCGGCTTCCGGTCCGCGCCACCCGGCCCCAAGGGAGCGGCGGCGGGAGGCGGCAGGGAGGTCAGAGCGTGACGCTGCCCCGCCCGGATCTCAGCCCTTGGGCGCCCCAGTGTGCACCCCGCCCGGCCGGGCCGCTCCCCTGTAGCTCCGCCCCCAGCGCTGCGCCCGCTGCCTCGTGGCCCGGCTCGGTGCGAAGCTGCCACTGCCGGCTACGAACAGCAGCGCACTGCTAGTGACGTCATTGCCCTGGCGCGGTGCATGCAAATGACGGAACGCGGGGCACGTTCTATCGGCTCCCGGGCGAGTGACACGTGGGTTTGTGTGGCACACAGACGGGTCCCAGGCTCCGTCATTAATGGCAGGGGCGGGGCCACTGACTGGCAGGAACTCAGCTGTGACACAGAAGTGAGCGGCAGAAAACTCCTCGGGGTCTCCGGAAAATCCTCGCGCGGCCCCTCTGGGCTTGTGAACGGGACGCAGCAGAGGCAGCCGCCCCCCTCCCCACCCACCCGCCTCACGCTCCCCGCTGCACTTTCGAAGGCAACAGCAGCATCAGCCTGTCCCGCTGCCAGTCCCTGCACAAGCCGGCTGGGAAATTTGGTGTTGGGGGGAGCAGACTGCACGGGGCGGAGAGGAGTTTGGGGGTGGTGGGGGATCAGACTGCATGGAGCGGAGAGGAGTTTGGGGGGAAGCAGACTGCACGGGGCGGGGAGGAGTTTGGTGAGGGGGGATCATACTGCATGGGGCGGAGAGGAGTTTGGTGAAGGGGAATCATACTGCATGGGGCGGAGAGGAGTTTGGGGGGAAGCAGACTGCACGGGGAGGGGAGGAGTTTGGTGAGGGGGGATCAGACTGCATGGCGCGGAGAGGAGTTAGGGGGGTAGGGGATCAGACTGCAGGGGGCGGAGAGGAGTTTCGTGGGGGGTAGGAGATCAGACTGCACGGGGGGAGGAGTTTGGGGGGGATCAGACTGCACGGGGCGAGGAGGAGTTTGGGGGGGATCAGACTGCACGGGGCGGGGAGGAGTTGGGGGGGGATCAGACTGCACGGGGCGGGGAGGAGTTTGGGGGGGATCAGACTGCACGGGGCGGGGAGGAGTTTAGGGGGGGATCAGACTGCACGGGGGGAGGAGTTTGGGGGGATCGGAATGCACGGAGGGAGAGGAGTTGGGGGGATCGGACTGCACGGGGCGGGGAAGAGTTTGGGGGGATCGGACTGCACGGGGCGGGGAGGAGTTTGGGGGGATCAGACTGCATGGAGGGGAGGATCAGACTGCACGGAGCGGGGAGGAGTTTGGGGGGGGATCAGACTGCACGGGGGGGAGGAGTTTGGGGGGATCGGACTGCACGGGGCGGGGAGGAGTTTGGGGGGGATCGGACTGCACGGAGGGAGAGGAGTTTGGGGGGATCGGACTGCACGGGGCGGGGAGGAGTTTGGGGGGGATCAGACTGCACGGGGCGGGGAGGAGTTTGGGGGGGATCAGACTGCACGGGGGGAGAGGAGTTTGGGGGGATCGGACTGCACGGGGGGGAAGAGTTTGGGGGGGGATCAGACTGCACGGGGCGGGGAGGAGTTGGGGGGGGATCAGACTGCACGGGGCGGGGAGGAGTTTGGGGGGGATCGGACTGCACGGAGGGAGAGGAGTTTGGGGGGATCGGACTGCACGGGGCGGGGAGGAGTTTGGGGGGGATCAGACTGCACGGGGGGAGAGGAGTTTGGGGGGATCGGACTGCACGGGGCGGGGAGGAGTTTGGGGGGGATCGGACTGCACGGAGGGAGAGGAGTTTTGGGGGGATCGGACTGCACGGAGGGAGAGGAGTTTGGGGGGGATCGGACTGCACGGGGCGAGGAGGAGTTTGGGGGGGATCAGACTGCACGGGGCGGGGAGGAGTTGGGGGGGGATCAGACTGCACGGGGCGGGGAGGAGTTTAGGGGGGGATCAGACTGCACGGGGGGAGGAGTTTGGGGGGATCGGAATGCACGGAGGGAGAGGAGTTGGGGGGATCGGACTGCACGGGGCGGGGAAGAGTTTGGGGGGATCGGACTGCACGGGGCGGGGAGGAGTTTGGGGGGATCAGACTGCATGGAGGGGAGGATCAGACTGCACGGAGCGGGGAGGAGTTTGGGGGGGGATCAGACTGCACGGGGGGGAGGAGTTTGGGGGGATCGGACTGCACGGGGCGGGGAGGAGTTTGGGGGGGATCGGACTGCACGGAGGGAGAGGAGTTTGGGGGGATCGGACTGCACGGGGCGGGGAGGAGTTTGGGGGGGATCGGACTGCACGGGGCGGGGAGGAGTTTGGGGGGGATCAGACTGCACGGGGCGGGGAGGAGTTTGGGGGGGATCAGACTGCACGGGGGGAGAGGAGTTTGGGGGGATCGGACTGCACGGGGGGGAAGAGTTTGGGGGGGGATCAGACTGCACGGGGGGAGAGGAGTTTGGGGGGATCGGACTGCACGGAGGGAGAGGAGTTTGGGGGGATCGGACTGCACGGGGCGGGGAGGAGTTTGGGGGGGATCAGACTGCACGGGGGGAGAGGAGTTTGGGGGGATCGGACTGCACGGGGCGGGGAGGAGTTTGGGGGGGATCGGACTGCACGGAGGGAGAGGAGTTTTGGGGGGATCGGACTGCACGGAGGGAGAGGAGTTTGGGGGGGATCGGACTGCACGGGGCGGGGAGGAGTTTGGGGGGGATCAGACTGCACGGGGGGAGAGGAGGTTGGGGGGGATCGGACTGCACGGGGCGGGGAGGAGTTTGGGGGGGGATCAGACTGCACGGGGCGGGGAGGAGTTGGGGGGGGATCAGACTGCACGGGGCGGGGAGGAGTTTAGGGGGGGATCAGACTGCACGGGGCGGGGAGGAGTTTAGGGGGGGATCAGACTGCACGGGGGGAGGAGGAGTTTAGGGGGGGATCAGACTGCACGGGGGGAGGAGTTTGGGGGGGATCAGACTGCACGGGGGTGAGGAGTTTGGGGGGATCAGACTGCATGGGGCGGTGAGGAGTTTGGGGGGGATCAGACTGCACGGGGGGGAGGAGTTTGAGGGGGGATCAGACTGCACGGGGCGGGGCGGGGAGGAGTTTGGGGGGGAAGGGTTGCCGCGGAGTCTCCTCTCCCGAGTGGGGGCGGGGCATCAGCTGCGGACGCTGCCGTCTCTGAGGCAGGAGCCCCGCCCAGCAATGGGGAGGGGCGGGATGAGGGGGAGTAGGGAAAGTAGCCGCAGTGGCTTGTGGGAAACTGAGTGCCCCTGTCCGCAGCTCCCATCGGCCATTGCAGGGCCAGGGCAGGCCCGGCGCTGTTCGGTTGGGCGGGTGCAGCGGAAGTGACATCACAACGGGGCATTGACCAGGGAGCGACGCGGTTGGTCCCGCGCTCGTGTCACTCCAAGTGTTAGCGACGCATCCTGGGACTTGTAGTTCTCATAGTGCGGCCTCCCGGGGCACGTCGCAGCGCGCCCCGCCCCTATCATAGCCCCGCCCCCCGGCATAGCCCCGCCCAGCGTGTTCTTAGTTCGGAATGGGGCATTTCTACCCTAAGAACAATCTTTTTTATTCGGAAATAACGGCCCTTAGCAGAGCAACAGTGACACTCGGTAGTCACCGGCGGTAATGCACGTGTAATTCCGTAGCGCCTCCACAGTGCCGCTCGGTGGTCATTGCAGGTAATGCACGTGTAATTCCGAAGCGCCTCCATAGTGCCGCTCGGTGGTCATTGCCGGTAATGCACGTGTAATTCCGTAGCGCCTCCACAGTGCCGCTCGGTGGTCAGTGCAGGTAATGCACGTGTAATTCCGAAGCGCCTCCACAGTGCCACTCGGTGGTCATTGCAGGTAATGCACGTGTAATTCCGAAGCGCCTCCACAGTGCCACTCGGTGGTCAGTGCAGGTAATGCACGTGTAATTCCGAAGCGCCTCCACAGTGCCCCTCGGTGGTCATTGCCGGTAATACACGTGTAATTCCGAAGCGCCTCCACAGTGCCACTCGGTGGTCATTGCGGGTAATGCACGTGTAATTCCATCGCCCCCAGCTGCTGTCCCTGCTGCGCACGCCACGTGGCCCCAGTCTTGCCCTTTGACAGCAGGCAAAGTAAGAAGCTCGTTATTTCCAGGCTCCGCGCAGCCCTCTCCCCTCCTGCCCCCGGCCCCCTCATCCCACACACCAGGCTCCGCGCAGCCCTCTCCCCTCCTGCCCATGGCCCCCTCATCCCGCACTCCAGGCTCCGCACAGCCCTCTCCCCTCCTGCCCCCGGCCCCCTCATCCCGCACTCCAGGCTCCGCACAGCCCTCTCCTCTCCTGCCCCCGGCCCCCTCATCCCGCACTCCAGGCTCCGCACAGCCCTCTCCCCTCCTGCCCATGGCCCCCTCATCCCGCACTCCAGGCTCCGCGCAGCCCCCTCCCCTCCTGCTTCCTCACCCCAGCCTGCACCCCGTCCATACTCTTATCCCGGGGCCCTTCCTCTCCCCAGCCTGCACCCCCGTCCATATGCTTATCCCGGGGCCCTTCCTCCCCCCAGCCTGCACCCCCATCCATATTCTTATCCCGGGGCCCTTCCTCACTCCAGTCTGCACGCCCATTCATGGGAGCCATCAGTCCACCTTTTCCCTGCACCACATTCAGTAAAGTGTCTGATCAGGGTATGAGAGCAGCCCTGAGCCTTTGTCTCCACTCAGCAGGTTGCACCACACAGGATATGTGGATGGTCCTGGGCTTTGTACAGCACTCCAGACTGACCCCTGGACACGGCTTCTGGGTCCTAGCCCTTTGCTGTCACTCCTGCCCGAGGGCTTTGCTGGCTCCAGACTGGGTAACAGCTGGGAAACTGGCTGGGCAGTGGGCTGAGAAGATACCGTCCGAGATGGACTTGAGCTGCCTGGACGTGATTCTCGGAACACGTGAAGGGTCCTCAGCGTTCGGCCTTCCCATGGCTCTGTGTGAGTAAGAGGTGCGTGCTTTGAAATCTTCAAGCGTCCTGGCAGTATGTTTCTTCTGAGGCAGAGAGCTTCCTGCTGGGGCACGGAGCCTGGTGGCTTGGGGACTGGTGAAGGGGCAGTAGGCGGTTCAACAGTGCGTGGATAGATATTCAAGGCCTCCGTTCTCTCCGAGTTCCTGGAGTGGCAGCGGGAGGGGGTGGCCGATGGTGGGAGGAGAAGCGATGCCGCGTCCTTGCGGACTGAAAAGCTAAGTTGTTTGTTTGTTTTTTCCCCTCAGCTGTGTTCGGTAGCGAGCGATAAGAAGTCAACCCTCCCGGTGTCCTCCCGTCTGGGGATGGAACGGAAAAGAGAACGGCGAGCTTGGGAGCTTGGTCGAAGCGAGGCGAGAACCGTCCTGCTGGGAGCGGAGCAGCCATCGCTGACCGGGAGATAAGTGTCGGGTCTGGAAATCTCTCGGCTTACGGCCCACTCGGGTCTAGGAAGGGAAGTCACGTTTGCTTAGACAGCGAGTCCGAGCGGAGGTTCCCGAGGTGCTTACTTGGTAGTGGGAGAAACAGGGCTCCCGTTTGTCAGGGGTGCTGGTTTCTCTGGAACACGGTGTCCTTCTCAGCAGACGCTTGGCTCGAGGAGGAAGACGCAAGGTGGTAAGGTTTCTGGCTGCCTCGCATGTGTTTCTCTCTTGTTGCTCTCTCGTATTGGCCAATACGTCCTGTCTGTCTGTTTCTCTCTGTGTCTTTGTCCTTGCTCTGCTTCTGCCGTGTCCTTGTACAGCACACTTGCAGGCATTCCAGGTGAGCATCTCCAAGGGTTAAGGGCTCAGGAGCCAACGGGAATTCAGCAGGTTCGCAAGTCGCGCAAGGGAGAGCGGTGGTGCGTCATGGCTGAATGACTCGGTGTTCTTGTAGAGGACCCGATACATAGGCGAGAGGGGGCTAAAGGATAGAATTCCCACAGCCACAGACTTTAGTGAGTGAGAGCTAACGCTGGGCTTTTTTGGCCACCCTTGCAGAGGAATCAGTGCGTGGCCGTGGGCGGAGAATAAATCGTCCGAGATGTACTTGAGCTGCCTGGACGTGATTCTCGGAACATGTGAAGGGTCCTCAGCGTTCGGCCTTCCCATGGCTCTGTGTGAGTAAGAGGTGCGTGCTTTGAAATCTTTAAGCGTCCTGGCAGTATGTTTCTTCTGAGGCAGAGAGCTTCCTGCTGGGTCACGGAGCCTGGTGGCTTGGGGACTGGTGAAGGGGCATAGGCAGTTCAACAGAGCGTGGATAGATATTCAAGGCCTCCGTTCTCTCCGCGTTCCTGGAGTGGCAGCGGGAGGGGGTGGCCGATGGTGGGAGGCAGCGGTGCGATGGTGGGAGGAGAAGCGATGCCGCGTCCTTGCGGACTGAAAAGCTAAGTTGTTTGTTTGTTTTTTCCCCTCTGCTGTGTTCGGTAGTGAGCGATAAGAAGTCAACCCTCCCGGTGTCCTCCCGTCTGGGGATGGAACGGAAACGAGAACAGCGAGCTCGGGAGCTTGGTCGAAGCGAGGCGAGAACCGTCCGGCTGGGAGCGGAGCAGCCATCGCTGACAGGGAGATAAGTGTCGGGTTTGGAAATCTCTCGGCTTACGGCGCACTCGGGTCTAGGAAGGGAAGTCAGGTTTGCTTAGACAGCGAGTCCGAGCGGAGGTTCGCGAGGTGATTCCTTGGTAGTGGGAGAAACAGGGCTTCCGTTTGTCAGGGGTGCTGATTTCTCTGGAACACGGTGTCCTTCTCAGCAGACGCTTGGCTCGAGGAGGAAGACGCAAGGCGGTAAGGTTTCCGTCTGCCTCTCATGTGTTTCTCTCTTGTTGCTCTCTCGTATTGGCCAATACGTTCTGTCTGTCTGTTTCTGTCTGTGTCTTTGTCCTTGCTCTGCTTCTGCCGTGTCCTTGTATAGCTCACGTGCAGGCATTCCAGGTGAGCATCTCCACGGGTTAAGGGCTCAGGAGCCAACGGGAATTCTGCAGGTACGCTAGTCGCGCAAGGGAGAGCGGTGGTGCGTCATGGCTGACTGACTCAGTGTTCTTGTAGAGGGCCCTATACATAGGCGAGGGGCGGGGGGGAAGGGCTAAAGGATAGAATTCCCACAGCCACAGACCTTAGTGAGTGAGAGGTCTCTTCAGTCACGCCGCTCTCGGATCTCGCTGCAGGGAGGGATTCTGGTGCCGCTCTCGGGTCGTGCAGCTTGGGGGTGTCTCTAGCGCTGCTCTCGGGTCTCGCTGCTGGGGGGAGGGGTCTTTGGGGCCACTCTCAGGTCGTGCTGCTGGGAGGGAGTCTGGCGCCTCTCTCGGGTTATGCTGCTGCGGGGAATCTCTGGTGCCGCTCTCGAGTCGCGCTACTGGGGGGGGTCTCTGGCGCCTCCTTGGGATCATGCTGCTGGGGGGGTCTCTGGCTTCGCTCTCCGGTCGTGCTGCTGGGGGGGGGTCTCTGTTACCGCTTTCGGGTCGCGCTGTTGGGGGGAGGTCTCTGGCGCCGCTCTCGGGTCGCACTACTGGGGGTGGTCTCTGGAGCCTCCCTCCGGTCATGCTGCAGACGGGGGGTGTCACTGGCCCCGCTATCAGGTGATGCTGCTGCGGGGGGTCACTGGCACCTCTCTCGGGTTTTGCTGCTGGGTGGGTGTCTGGGGCCGCTCTCGGGTGATGCTGTTCGGGGAGGTCTCTGGCGCCGCTCTCCGGTAGCGGTGCTGGGGGTGGGGTTTCTGTCTCCACTCTCGGGTAATGCTTCTGGGGGGGTCTCCGGCGCCGGTCTCGGGTCGCGCTCCTTGGGGGTGGGGTCTCTGTCGCCACTTTCATCTCATGCTGCTGGGGGGGGTCTCTGGCGCCACTCTCGGGTGATGCTGCTGGGGGGGGCCTCTGGCTCCCATCTCAGGTTGTGCTGCTGGGGGGGGGGAGATCTCTGTCGCCGTTCTCTGGTGATGCTGCTGGGGGGAGGGTCTCTGGCGCCACTCTTGGGTCGCACTGCTGGGGGCGGGTCTGTGGTGCCGCTCTCGGGTCTTGCTGCTGGGGGGGGTCTCTGGCACCGTTTTCGGGTCACTCTGCTGGGGGAGGTCTCTGGCTTCGCTCTCGGGTCACGCTGCTGGGGAGGGTCTCTGGCGCCGCCCTCGGGACTTGCTGCTGGGGGGGGTCTCTGGCGCCGCCCTCGGGTCGCAATGCCGGGGGGGTTCTTTCGCGCTGCTCTCGGGTTTTGCTGCTGGGGGGGGGGGGGTCTCTTGTTTCGCTCTCGGGTCATGCTGCTGGGGGGGGGGGACTTTGCAAGCGGGGCCGGGTACTAAAGGCACCAAGCAGCTGGCGGAATCACTGAGAACAAGGGTCATGGGGTCGGGGGTTGGTTGAGACTCTTTGGACCAGAGGCAGGGGGTCCAGGCTGCCAAATGTGTCGCGGAGAACCTCCATCTATCGGACGCGGCTTCCTCTCCGCGCTTGCAGAACCGAGCAGCTAAAAGTGTTAGAAGCCAAATCAGAGCGGCTCATGTGTGTGTTAGAAACGGCTACGGGGAGCCAATTGCACTGGCACCTGACGCCTTCTTCAGCCCTTTGTTGCTGCATTCTCAGGCTGGCACCTCTCACAACCATTCATTCATCGTCCAAGCACTCTCTCTCTTATGTACATTCCCTAATTAATGTTTCCCATACAGTATTTTGCATAATAATACAAGAGTTGTAGTTACAAAAAGTTACAAAAGTTTCTGGGTGGCATTTCTTAAAACATTCTCTCTCTGAGCGCTGAGTTAGTTACTGTTATAGTTACAATGCTTCACTTTGCGATTAGGGTTAAGTGCTTCACAATGCTTTGAAGAGAACGGTTGTCAATTGTGTAACAGTAAGTTTGAGCGTGCCCTGGCGCACAGCGAGGGGAGCTGTTTCTGGCTACATAGTAGTATATTTTTAACAGTTTGAAGTTACATGACCTAATATTACATTCCTAACCAATTATATTCTAGAGGGGCAAAAATGTTTAGATTTATAATTAAACAATCCTAACAAATAATAATAATAATAATAATTATAAATCTAAACACTTCTCAAGCTTGATAACACTAAATCTAAACACTTTCACAAGAATAAATCTAAACACTTCTATGCTTCTTCTACTTAACAAACTTCTCCTCCTTAGACTTTTAGTTGTGGGGAACAAATTCTGGGGAGTCACTTCCACTTGGGGAATCCTGTTTCATACTTGACTATGTTATCCCTACACTAAGGCTGGCCGAGAGACTGTCCCGGACTGATCGTAACAGACTGTTCTGTCCGCGAATGGGCTGAGAGTAAAGGGCGTGTTCGGAATCTGTGGCGCCCAATCTGAGGCTGTCCGAGGTGACTCTTAACGGACTGCTCCGTGCGCCAATGGGCGGTGACTCAAGGCGTGTTCTGGGGCTGCTGGCGGCCAATAGGTTGTCCGGGGTGGATTATAACAGACTCTTCTGTCCGCGAATGGGCTGTGACTAAGGGGCGTGTTCTGAATCAGAGGCACCCAATAGGCTGACCCGGCTGCATCTTAACGGACAGCTCTGTCTGCGAATGCGGTGTGACTAGGGGGACTGACCTGCCACTGCTCTCGACCAATAGGCTGTCCGGGGTGGATCTTAATGGGCTGCTCTGTCCTCGAATTGTCTGTGACTTAGGGGTGGTTCCTGGCTGCGTGCCAGCCAATGGGCTTTCGGAAGACAGCCTTGGCGGAGGAGAGTGTCGCCCAATGGGCTTTCAGCAAAGGGGATCCTGCCTCTGGTTCGGCCAATGGGCTGCCGCAGGGGGGCGTTGTCTGACTGGGCGGCCGGCGCCGCCATGACAGGAAGGTCCGAGGAGCGCGCGGGGGCGCGAGCGAATCCTGGGTCCGAGTGCGAAGCTGCCCCGCCCCCAGCCCGCCCCTTGTTGGTGTCTGGCCCGGGGGAGGAGGGGGCGCGAGGGAAGGTGGGGGAGCGGGCTGGGGGTGGGGTGTCTGGACAGGGGTGAGGTGTAGGAGCAGGCTGGGTGTGAGGGGCCGGGGGGGGCGCTTGGCACTGGGGGGGCAGGAGGGGGTGAGGGGCCGGGGGGGGTGCTCGGCACTGGGGGGGCAGGAGGGAGGGGGAGGGGCCGGGGGGGCCTTGGCACGGGGGGGGGGGGCAGGAGGGGACAGGGCGCGGGAGAGCGCAGGCGCGGGCGGCGCTGGCTGGGCGGGAAACTCCCGGGACGCTCGCGCTGACGAGGCGGGCGGGAAAACGCTGCGGGGGGCGCTGAGGGGCGGAGCCTGGGGGGCGGGGCGGGAGCTGGCAGTGACGTGGAGCCCCCCCCCCCCCCCGCCTGCTTCTCTCCGGGCCCCAGGCTGGACATCGGCGGGGCGGCCCCTGGCGGAGGTGGGGGGGCGATTTCTGCCGCCTCCCCCCCCGGCGCTGCAGCCTCCCCGGGGAGCAGCGCCCCTGTGACCCCCCCCCCCACGTGGTGCCGGGGGAACGGGGCTGTGGCCCCCCCTTTGGGGCGCGGGAGCTGACCCGGGCTCCAGTCACGTGGGTGTCTCGGGGAGGGGGGGCTGCGGGCCACCGGGGCGCGGGAGTGTCACGTGCCCCTCCCCCCGCCGGGGAGCCGCGCGCCCTCGAGGGGTGGTTCCCGCGGGCGGGGCACGCACAGAACGTGTCCCGCACGCGGGGGGGCGGGGCGGCCTGAGCCCTGCTCCCCGCGCTGCTCGCTGCCTGGGGGCGGGGCCGGGTGCCCGCTGAATCCCCCCTGTGCCCGGGGGGGGCAGTTCGGCGGGGGGCGCTGTGGGGGGGGATGCTCTGGCCCTGGCTGCCCGCAGTGCCGCCCAGTGCCCGGCTGTGCCTCCTGCAGAGGCCGAGAGCGTCCTGGGTGGGGGGCGTGTGGGGAGAGGGGGGGGGAGTGGCTGAGAATTGGGGGGCAAACAGGTGACAGACAAACCAACCGACAGAAAAGCCTCCCTGCCTGGCCCCCAGCTGAGCGGAGAAACGTCCCCCTGGCGGCCAGAGCACTGCAGGGCCCAGCCTAGTCGCTTTGTGCGCTCCAGCCCCACGGCGTGGGGAGGGGGCGACGGTGGAGGAGCCCCATGCACCCAGGCCTTAGGTTCCCCACCCGCCTTCTAAGCACTGAGCATTTTAGGCCTGGCTGGACTAGAGAAGGGGGCACCAGGGGAGTTGCCGCTGAAGGCGCGCGGCCGCGCACAAACACCCCTCTGCCGCCCACCTCCGTTGCGGAGCCTTGCAGCGGCACTCGCCTTCCTGCTGGCCGGGGAATGGCGCGGTTGTTTTCCTGATCTGGTGGAGGGCGGCTGCCCCGTTGTGTCCCTGCTGGGGCAGCCTCGCCCCACCTCCAGCTGCGATTGGGGCTTCTGTTTGTTTCTGTTCATACAGTTTGCTGCAGTTTTCCATCCCCGAGGACCTGCGTGAAGCTGGTCCGACCAGAGATACGGGGATCGATTTTTAAGAGTAAGAGGTTTTGTTTTTAAAGCAGGGGTGAGGAACCTAATACCCCAGCTCACGTGAGTGTGGCCCTCGAGACTCAAGGTTCCCACACTAACGCTCTAGCTCCCCTCCAGATTGGTGATAGAAATGTAGCCGTGTTAGTCTGGGGTAGTTGAAGCAAAATGCAGGACAATGTAGCACTTTAAAGACTAACAAGATGGTTTATTAGATGATGAGCTTTCGTGGGCCAGACCCACTTCCTCAGATCAAATAGTGGAAGAAAGTAGTCACAACCATATATACCAAAGGATACAATTAAAAAAAAGAACAAATATGAAAAGGACAAATCACATTGCAGAACAGGAGGGGGATGCGGTGGGGGGGAGGGGGAAGGAAGGTAAGTGTCTGTGAATTGATGATATTAGAGGTAGGGAGAGTGGGATGTTTGTGAGTTAATGGTATTAGAGGTGATAATTGGGGAAACTATCTTGGTAATGGGTGAGATAACAAACATTTGAACTAAGTCCTTGTTGGAAAGTGTCGAATTTTAACATGAATGACAGTTCAGAGGATTCCCTTTCAAGTGCAGATGTAAAAGGTCTTTGTAGCAGAAT
Organism: Pelodiscus sinensis; assembly: GCF_052426305.1. Lineage (NCBI taxonomy): Eukaryota > Metazoa > Chordata > Testudines > Trionychidae > Pelodiscus > Pelodiscus sinensis. Next base: position 78,779,486 of record NC_143058.1, read on the forward strand.
GCAGGTGGTTAAGTCATTGAGAGAGTGTCCTTTCTGGTTAAAATGGCAAGAAACTGTTTTCTCTTTGTGATCTTGTCTGATATCTGTTTTGTGGGCATTAATCCTTTGGCGAAGTGTCTGAGATGTTTGTCCAATGTACATAGCAGACGGACACTTTCGGCACACGATAGCATAGATTATATTTCTGGATGCGCAGGAATATGTGTTCTTGATCTTATAACTCACTTGGTTGGGTCCAATAATGGTATCAGCAGAATGAATATGTGGACAAAGCTGGCAAGGGGGTTTGTTGCAAGGGAAGGTACCAGGGTTGGTATTAGTGTGGTATGTCCTGTGGTGGTTGGTAAGAATCATCTTGAGGTTAGGTGGTTGTCTATAGGAGACTATGGGTCTGTCTCCCAGAGCCTCTTTGAGTATGGTATCCTGTTCCAATATAGGCTGTAGTTTATTGATAATGTGTTGGACAGGTTTAAGTTGGGGGTTGTAGGTGATGACAAGTGGTGTTCTATTGTTGGTTTTCTTGGGTCTGTCTTGAAGTAGATGGTTTCTAGGTATTCGTCTGGCTCTTTCAATTTGCTTTTTTATTTCTCTGGGTGGCCAGATTGGAGCAGACAAATTCTGCTAGCCTGCCCCGCCCCGCCCCCCGCCCCCCCCTCCTCACAAGCTCCGGTGTGCGAGGGGAATGTGGGAAGCCTCTTCCTCCTTCTCAGTTGGGGCATGTGTTAATGCGGATGGTGGGGTTTGGGATTTTTTTTTTCTTCACACTTGTGTGTAGGGTTGCCAGGTGTCTAGCACTGAGCCAGACAGCCCGGTAGTTGCACTTTTTGTCCGGTAAATAAATTTAGAAAATACCGGACATACAAAATGTCCAGTATTTTCTGCTTTTCCTCTGTGCCCAGCAGAAATAAGCCGGGGCGGGGAGATTGGCTGACTAATTAAAGGGGTCACAACTGGATTTTGCTCAACAAAAATGTTCCTGGTGGGGTTTTTTTGTTTGGTTGGCTTCTTTCCCTCAACAAAAATTTTCCTGGCGCCTTTTTTTTTTTTTTTTTTTTTTTTTTGCTGAAACCATCTGGCAACCCTACTAGTGTGTGCCTTCCGCCCCCCCAATAAGGTTCCCCACCCCGTCTGAAAGCGAGAGTTGGGAGAACAGGTTACCTTGCGTTCCTGTGTCCTTATAAGGAAGTTGAAGGCTACTATAAAATCCCCCCTCATGGTCTCCTCTTCAGACTAAAGAAACCTAAATCCCTCAGCCTCTTCATAGAGCAATTGCTCCAGCCCCCTAATCATTTTGGTTGTCCTCTGCTGGACCCTCTCCAATGTGTCCACATCCCTTCTGTAGTGGGGGGCCCAGAACTGGACACAGTACTCCAGATGTGGCCTCACCAAAGCCGAATAAAGGGGAATAATGACATCTCTGGATCTACTGGCAATGCTCCTCTTAATGCAACCTAATATGCCATTAGCCTTCTTGGCTACAAGGGCACACTGTTGACTCATCTCCAGCTTCTCATCCACTGTAACCCCCAGGTCCCTGTCTGCAGAACTACTACTTAACTGGTTGGTCCCCAGCTTGTAACTATGCTTGGGATTCTTCCATCCCAAGTGCAGGACTCTACACTTGTCCTTGTTGAACCTCATCAGATTTCTTGTGGCCCAATCCTCCAATTTGTCTAAGTCATTCTGGACCCTATCTCCGCCCTTAGGCATCTTTTAGCCTTTTTGTTCTATTATTGTTTTTCTATTTGGTACTAGAAAATCAAACTTTCCTCCTGCTTGGGCCTCAAGTTTCACTCCAGCAGCCCTTCCACAAGTAGAATCGTCTGCAAAATAAAATGTCAGGGCTACCGTCATTAAGGTGCTTGTCCCTGTAAGGACATGTGACTGAACTGGTTGTTCAGAAGGTTTCTGGTGAATTGGTTTATGCACAGGTATGCCTCCCGTTCTTCTTTAACCACCGCAGTCTCTTGTTTTTGTCCGGAAGCAAATTCTCTGCCAAGCCACCTTTTTTCCCTTTCATGTAATTGTCTGCTCTTTCGTTCGGTGTGGTAGACTTGTTCTAGTGTGGCATTAGACAACCGAGCCACAGAAAAGTCTGCCTTGGTACCACTGAGTACCGGCCCAGACCAAAGTAGCTTTCAGACACCTTAAGAGAGTCTTGATTTGCAATTCTCCCCTTTCTTCTCCTTGGATTTTCAACTAGGAAAGTGTGCTAATCATCTGCTTTTGCGGAAAAACTTGCCAGCTGTCTACACTGGCCGCTTGAATTTCCGCAAAAGCACTGACGATCTCATGTAAGATTGTCAGTGCTTCTGCGGGAATACTATGCTGCTCCCGTTCGGGCAAAAGTCTTTTTCCGAAAGACTTCTGCGCAAAAGGGCCAGTGTAGACAGCAGAGAGTTCTTTTCCGCAAAAAAGCCCCGATGGCGAAAATGGCGATTGGGGCTTTTTTGCAGAAAAGCGCGACTAGATTGGCCACGGACGCTTTTCCGTAAAAAGTTTACATACCCAGTATCTTGTGAAGAACTTGTCACCTCAGCACAGGCTCCCGGGGCGGGCTTTACCATAAGGGACCCGGAGAGATCATCTAGGCCAGCTGGAGGGGGCAGGGCAGGGCAGGGCAGGGGAGAGGAGAGGAGAGGAGAGGAGGTTGGCCACTGAAAATGTTGCAGTATTAATTTTCCTTTTATTTGACTTCATATCAAACAAATATTTACAGTTTAAATGACCTTGTTAATTCTCCCTTGTGTTAGTACTCTTTCTTCCAGAACGTTTTAAAAACACAGACGAGACATGTCTTCGCCTGGGTGGCAGGCATCCGAAGAAGGGCACGTGACCTCGATCTTGGAGCACGAGACAAAACTCACTCCGCTCCTGGAGGGGAAATGTTAGAGGCAACACTGGGCTCCAGTGAGCAGCAGCCAGGTGACGCACGTGTCTGTCCTTTCCACACATCTAGGGTGGCCTAGCTCCTAACCGTTCTCTGTCTCTTTTTCGGTCCCTGTAGACTTGGAGGAGATGAGAGGCTGGCCATGTGGTGGCAGAGACCGAAAGGAGCCACCCCCCCGAGACCCTGCCGGCAGATGGAAACCAGACAGCGATCTATGGAAGAAGAGCAAATAGCAATTGGCTCAAGGTAAGTATCGAGGGAGGGCCGCACAGACGTTTGCGAGCGTGGTACGGGTCCCTGAGAAAAGGCCCTCTGGCTCGTGGTGGAAGAACTTGAAAATACGAAGTACAAAAGTCACAGTGTTGTACTTAAAAGAAGTACTCGGGATCTTTTTCAGAGGGATAAGGCAACACGCCACATTTATTGATCACACACACACACATTATATATATATATAGAGAGAGAGAGAGAGAAATTATTTATTTACCACATGCATATGATAAGTATTGATTATTCTGTGTCACTCACGCACTCACTCTCACACACACACACACACACGTGCACAAGCACACTCCGTCTTGCTGTTGTTACCAACTTGTTGCTCCCCTTAACTTCACTGGCCAGGTGAGTTAGATGGGGGAGGGGTGGAGCCGGGCTTCTGCTGATCCGGATCGATGCTCCGATGGTGACAAGATGAGACCCGGAGTCCTCTGCAAGACAACTCACTTTTATAGCAGCTTCCCTCTTATGCAAATATATCCCAGATTCAAAATCTGGGTCTGTGTCCTTTGGTCCCTTTGTGGGTGCTGTCTGTTAAGAGAGGGTGTTTTCCAAAGAAGGTGCTTGCTTCTAATCCCCAAGGCCTTCAATATGTCTGCTCTTCTTTCTTGAGCCCTCTTGACACCTTGGGTCTGGCTTCTACCCCCTTTTCAACTGGTGTAGCTCTCTGGAGGTGCTTGGCTCCCAAGTGTTACTCATTCACACCTCGTTCATTCAACTGGGCAATTGATTACAGAGTGGGGGGAGAGAGTGGGGGAAAGATCTTATTCTACTCCTAGCAAATGACATTTTTACCTCTTTAACTATATACTCTGTATTAGAACCCTATGTAGAAAACTAAGTTACAAGGTTATATGGATTCAGGTTCTAATACAAAGTGACAAGGTCATATGGATTAATACAAAGTTACAAGGTTATATGGAGAGGCACAGTGTCAAGTCATATGAAGTACATAGGTTTATCTACAACAGAAACTGAACACCGATTTTTGTATTTTTAAAAATGTCATTAATCCCCCCGCCCCGCCGCCCCCCGAATCTCCTGGCTGGCGATACTTAATGTGTCTAGGATCATACGGAAAACTAAGTGAGTAGGCTGCCAATTGACCTAGCGTCACGCATGCGGAGAGTTGGCAAAACTGGGATTGAAATAAAGACTTGGTCTCCAGCAGCACCGAGGAGCCCCAGACATGGATTAGGGCCTCGTGGGAATAGTTGTCTCCTAATTGATCTAATCTTTGGCTTTTGAGTTTAATATTATTGGTGAGTCCTTCTAGGCGACTGTTAGTCGGTGTGCATGCGTGCGCACGTAAGTATGAGTGCAAGTGTGTGCGTCCGCAAGTGTCCATTTGCGTGTGTGTGCACATGCCTGCGTGCGGGCAGATTGAGCAGATGCGTGTGTGGGCATCTGAGCGAGGGCATGAGTGGGCGCCCAGGCGTGTTAATCTGTTAATTCGCGTTTGTGAGTGTGTACACGCATCCCTGCGTGTGAGCATTTGGCAGGGTGAGTGGCTGTGGCACGGGCGTGTGCGTCTGACGTGTGCCAGTCAGACGGCGCCCTGGCAGCAGTAGCTCCTGGAAAGCGACACCCCTCCCCTCCCATCTGGAGCATGCAACTGGGATGAGAGGGGCAGGGAAGAGTAGCACTGCTGCAGCGCGTTTCAGCACGAGGCTCTAACTGCCGCGCGGTAGCTGCTCCTTTTGTATCCGACGTGGGGCAACAAGGAGCGGCCTCGCATCATGCCGGCGCCACGTGCGTTCAGTCCCACGGACCGGAAGTGACGTTTGCTCGGTCCACAGCCTGACAGCAACCGACTGGGAACCGTGACCGGAAGGTGCCCAGGTACGAGCGCTCAGCTGGTGCCAGGTCAGCGGGTGGTAGGCAGGAGACACGGGGCCAGGCGGGACGGGTTCAGACACGGGGTGCCTGGCTGGGACAGCGACTGGGGTTGGAGGTTTCCTGCGGCGGTGCAGCCAGCGTAGGCCACCAGCTCCCGTGGTACGTGGGGCAGAGGAAGGACAGCAGAGCGGAGGCTGGAACCGCTCCGACAAGGCACCACTCTGCTTATGGTTGCCAGGTGTCCGGTTTTGAACTGGACGGTCCAGGCTTTCAGCTTTTTCTTCGGGAAACAAATTTATATTTTCTCAATGTCCGCGAAAGCGGCAAGGAGTTCTGTGCCACAGGGCTCCTCGCTGCTTTTGCAGATTCAGACTAACGCGGCTACTCCTCTGATAAATGTCGGGTATTTTCTAAATCAGATGGAATGCAGATTGTGATGTCATGTCAGGCGTGCCTGGTATTTTTGGTGAAACCATCTGGCAACCCTAGCTCTGCTCCTTGCTTGGCCGGGGTGGCGCCCTGCCTCTGTGGCAGGTCCTGACGTCACAGGGAGCGTGTTCCCCAGGAAATCCGGGCAGTGCAGCGGCTTCCGGTCCGCGCCACCCGGCCCCAAGGGAGCGGCGGCGGGAGGCGGCAGGGAGGTCAGAGCGTGACGCTGCCCCGCCCGGATCTCAGCCCTTGGGCGCCCCAGTGTGCACCCCGCCCGGCCGGGCCGCTCCCCTGTAGCTCCGCCCCCAGCGCTGCGCCCGCTGCCTCGTGGCCCGGCTCGGTGCGAAGCTGCCACTGCCGGCTACGAACAGCAGCGCACTGCTAGTGACGTCATTGCCCTGGCGCGGTGCATGCAAATGACGGAACGCGGGGCACGTTCTATCGGCTCCCGGGCGAGTGACACGTGGGTTTGTGTGGCACACAGACGGGTCCCAGGCTCCGTCATTAATGGCAGGGGCGGGGCCACTGACTGGCAGGAACTCAGCTGTGACACAGAAGTGAGCGGCAGAAAACTCCTCGGGGTCTCCGGAAAATCCTCGCGCGGCCCCTCTGGGCTTGTGAACGGGACGCAGCAGAGGCAGCCGCCCCCCTCCCCACCCACCCGCCTCACGCTCCCCGCTGCACTTTCGAAGGCAACAGCAGCATCAGCCTGTCCCGCTGCCAGTCCCTGCACAAGCCGGCTGGGAAATTTGGTGTTGGGGGGAGCAGACTGCACGGGGCGGAGAGGAGTTTGGGGGTGGTGGGGGAGCAGACTGCATGGAGCGGAGAGGAGTTTGGGGGGAAGCAGACTGCACGGAGCGGAGAGGAGTTTGGTGAGGGGGGATCATACTGCATGGGGCGGAGAGGAGTTTGGTGAAGGGGAATCATACTGCATGGGGCGGAGAGGAGTTTGGGGGGAAGCAGACTGCACGGGGAGGGGAGGAGTTTGGTGAGGGGGGATCAGACTGCATGGCGCGGAGAGGAGTTAGGGGGGTAGGGGATCAGACTGCAGGGGGCGGAGAGGAGTTTCGTGGGGGGTAGGAGATCAGACTGCACGGGGGGAGGAGTTTGGGGGGGATCAGACTGCACGGGGCGAGGAGGAGTTTGGGGGGGGATCAGACTGCACGGGGCGGGGAGGAGTTGGGGGGGGATCAGACTGCACGGGGCGGGGAGGAGTTTGGGGGGGATCAGACTGCACGGGGCGAGGAGGAGTTTAGGGGGGGATCAGACTGCACAGGGGGAGGAGTTTGGGGGGATCAGACTGCATGGGGCGGGGAGGAGTTTGGGGGGGATCAGACTGCACGGGGCGGGGAGGAGTTTTGGGGGGCGATCAGACTGCACGGGGTGGAGGGGAGTGTGGGGGGGATCAGACTGCACGGGGGGAGAGGAGTTTGGGGGGATCAGACTGCACGGGGGGAGAGGAGTTTGGGGGGGATCAGACTGCACGGAGCGGGGAGGAGTTTGGGGGGGATCAGACTGCACGGGGCGAGGAGGAGTTTGGGGGGGGATCAGACTGCACGGGGGGGAGGAGTTTGGGGGGATCAGACTGCACGGGGGGAGAGGAGTTTGGGGGGGATCGGACTGCACGGAGGGAGAGGAGTTTGGGGGGATCGGACTGCACGGGGCGGGGAAGAGTTTGGGGGGATCGGACTGCACGGGGCGGGGAGGAGTTGGGGGGGGATCGGACTGCACGGGGCGGGGAGGAGTTGGGGGGGGATCGGACTGCACGGGGCGGGGAGGAGTTGGGGGGGGATCAGACTGCACGGGGCGGGGAGGAGTTGGGGGGGGATCAGACTGCACGGGGCGGGGAGGAGTTGGGGGGGGATCAGACTGCACGGGGCGGGGAGGAGTTTGGGGGGGGATCAGACTGCACGGGGGGGAGGAGTTTGGGGGGATCGGACTGCACGGGGGGAGAGGAGTTTGGGGGGGATCGGACTGCACGGAGGGAGAGGAGTTTGGGGGGATCGGACTGCACGGGGCGGGGAAGAGTTTGGGGGGATCGGACTGCACGGGGCGGGGAGGAGTTTGGGGGGATCAGACTGCATGGAGGGGAGGATCAGACTGCACGGAGCGGGGAGGAGTTTGGGGGGGGATCAGACTGCACGGGGGGAGGAGTTTGGGGGGATCGGACTGCACGGGGCGGGGAGGAGTTTGGGGGGGATCGGACTGCACGGAGGGAGAGGAGTTTGGGGGGATCGGACTGCACGGGGCGGGGAGGAGTTTGGGGGGGATCAGACTGCACGGGGGGAGAGGAGTTTGGGGGGATCAGATTGCACGGGGGGGAAGAGTTTGGGGGGATCGGACTGCACGGGACGGGGGGGAAGAGTTTGGGGGGATCGGACTGCACGGGGCGGGGAGGAGTTTGGGGGGGGATCAGACTGCACGGGGCGGGGAGGAATTTGGGGGGGATCAGACTGCACGGGGCGGGGAGGAGTTGGGGGGGGATCAGACTGCACGGGGCGGGGAGGAGTTGGGGGGGGATCAGACTGCACGGGGCGGGGAGGAGTTGGGGGGGGATCAGACTGCACGGGGCGGGGAGGAGTTGGGGGGGATCAGACTGCACGGGGCGGGGAGGAGTTTGGGGGGGGATCAGACTGCACGGGGGGAGAGGAGTTTGGGGGGGGATCAGACTGCACGGGGCAGGGAGGAGCTTTGGGGGGGATCAGACTGCACGGGGCGGACGGGAGTTTGGGGGGGCGATCAGACTGCACGGGGCGGAGGGGAGTGTGGGGGGGATCAGACTGCACGGGGGGGAGAGGAGTTTGGGGGGGATCGGACTGCACGGAGCGGGGAGGAGTTTGGGGGGGGGATCGGACTGCACGGGGCGGGGAAGAGTTTGGGGGGGATCGGACTGCACGGGGCGGGGAGGAGTTTGGGGGGGATCGGACTGCACGGGGGGAGAGGAGTTTGGGGGGATCGGACTGCACGGGGGGGAAGAGTTTGGGGGGATCGGACTGCACGGGGCGGGGAGGAGTTGGGGGGGATCAGACTGCACGGGGCGGGGAGGAGTTTGGGGGGGATCAGACTGCACGGGGCGGGGAGGAGTTTGGGGGGGATCAGACTGCACGGGGCGGGGAGGAGTTTGGGGGGGATCAGACTGCACGGGGCGGGGAGGAGTTTGGGGGGGATCAGACTGCACGGAGCGGGGAGGAGTTTGGGGGGGGATCAGACTGCACGGGGGGGAGGAGTTTGGGGGGATCGGACTGCACGGGGCGGGGAGGAGTTTGGGGGGGATCGGACTGCACGGAGGGAGAGGAGTTTGGGGGGATCGGACTGCACGGGGCGGGGAGGAGTTTGGGGGGGATCAGACTGCACGGGGGGAGAGGAGTTTGGGGGGATCGGATTGCACGGGGGGGAAGAGTTTGGGGGGATCGGACTGCACGGGGCGGGGAGGAGTTTGGGGGGGGATCAGACTGCACGGGGCGGGGAGGAGTTTGGGGGGGGATCAGACTGCACGGGGCGGGGAGGAGTTGGGGGGGATCAGACTGCACGGGGCGGGGAGGAGTTGGGGGGGGATCAGACTGCACGGGGCGGGGAGGAGTTGGGGGGGGATCAGACTGCACGGGGCGGGGAGGAGTTTGGGGGTGGATCAGACTGCACGGGGGGAGAGGAGTTTGGGGGGGGATCAGACTGCACGGGGCAGGGAGGAGCTTTGGGGGGGATCAGACTGCACGGGGCGGACGGGAGTTTGGGGGGGCGATCAGACTGCACGGGGCGGAGGGGAGTGTGGGGGGGATCGGACTGCACGGGGGGGAGAGGAGTTTGGGGGGGATCGGACTGCACGGAGCGGGGAGGAGTTTGGGGGGGATCGGACTGCACGGGGCGGGGAAGAGTTTGGGGGGGATCGGACTGCACGGGGCGGGGAGGAGTTTGGGGGGGATCGGACTGCACGGGGGGAGAGGAGTTTGGGGGGATCGGACTGCACGGGGGGGAAGAGTTTGGGGGGATCGGACTGCACGGGGCGGGGAGGAGTTTGGGGGGATCGGACTGCCCGGGGCGGGGAGGAGTTGGGGGGGGATCGGACTGCACGGGGCGGGGAGGAGTTTGGGGGGGATCAGACTGCACGGGGCGGGGAGGAGTTTGGGGGGGATCAGACTGCACGGGGCGGGGAGGAGTTTGGGGGGGATCAGACTGCACGGGGCGGGGAGGAGTTTGGGGGGGATCAGACTGCACGGGGCGGGGAGGAGTGTGGGGGGGATCAGACTGCACGGGGCGGGGAGGAGTGTGGGGGGGATCAGACTCCACGGGGCGGGGAGGAGTGTGGGGGGGGATCAGACTGCACGGGGCGGGGAGGAGTGTGGGGGGGGATCAGACTGCACGGGGCGGAGGGGAGTGTGGGGGGATCAGACTGCACGGGGGGGAGAGGAGTTTGGGGTGGATCAGACTGCACGGGGGGAGAGGAGTTTGGGGGGGGATCAGACTGCACGGGGCAGGGAGGAGCTTTGGGGGGGATCAGACTGCACGGGGCGGACGGGAGTTTGGGGGGGCGATCAGACTGCACGGGGCGGAGGGGAGTGTGGGGGGGATCAGACTGCACGGGGGGGAGAGGAGTTTGGGGGGGATCGGACTGCACGGAGCGGGGAGGAGTTTGGGGGGGGATCGGACTGCACGGGGCGGGGAAGAGTTTGGGGGGGATCGGACTGCACGGGGCGGGGAGGAGTTTGGGGGGGATCGGACTGCACGGGGGGAGAGGAGTTTGGGGGGATCGGACTGCACGGGGGGGAAGAGTTTGGGGGGATCGGACTGCACGGGGCGGGGAGGAGTTGGGGGGGGATCGGACTGCACGGGGCGGGGAGGAGTTGGGGGGGGATCAGACTGCACGGGGCGGGGAGGAGTTGGGGGGGGATCAGACTGCACGGGGCGGGGAGGAGTTGGGGGGGGATCAGACTGCACGGGGCGGGGAGGAGTTGGGGGGGGATCAGACTGCACGGGGCGGGGAGGAGTTGGGGGGGGATCAGACTGCACGGGGCGGGGAGGAGTTTGGGGGGGGATCAGACTGCACGGGGCGGGGAGGAGTTTGGGGGGGGATCAGACTGCACGGGGCGGGGAGGAGTTTGGGGGGGATCAGACTGCACGGGGCGGGGAGGAGTGTGGGGGGGGATCAGACTGCACGGGGCGGGGAGGAGTGTGGGGGGGGATCAGACTGCACGGGGCGGAGGGGAGTGTGGGGGGGATCAGACTGCACGGGGGGGAGAGGAGTTTGGGGGGATCAGACTGCACGGGGGGGAGAGGAGTTTGGGGTGGATCAGACTGCACGGGGGGAGAGGAGTTTGGGGGGGGATCAGACTGCACGGGGCAGGGAGGAGCTTTGGGGGGGATCAGACTGCACGGGGCGGACGGGAGTTTGGGGGGGCGATCGGACTGCACGGGGCGGAGGGGAGTGTGGGGGGGATCGGACTGCACGGGGGGGAGAGGAGTTTGGGGGGGATCGGACTGCACGGAGCGGGGAGGAGTTTGGGGGGGGGGGATCGGACTGCACGGGGCGGGGAAGAGTTTGGGGGGATCGGACTGCATGGGGCGGGGAGGAGTTTGGGGGGGATCGGACTGCACGGGGGGAGAGGAGTTTGGGGGGATCGGACTGCACGGGGGGGAAGAGTTTGGGGGGATCGGACTGCACGGGGCGGGGAGGAGTTGGGGGGGGATCGGACTGCACGGGGCGGGGAGGAGTTGGGGGGGGATCGGACTGCACGGGGCGGGGAGGAGTTGGGGGGGATCGGACTGCACGGGGCGGGGAGGAGTTTGGGGGGGGATCGGACTGCACGGGGGGAGAGGAGTTTGGGGGGGATCGGACTGCACGGAGGGAGAGGAGTTTGGGGCGATCAGACTGCACGGGGCGGAGGGGAGTGTGGGGGGGATCAGACTGCACGGGGGGGAGAGGAGTTTGGGGGGGATCAGACTGCACGGAGCGGGGAAGAGTTTGGGGGGGATCGGGCTGCACGGGGCGGGGAGGAGTTTGGGGGGGATCGGACTGCACGGAAAAAGAGGAGTTTGGGGGGATCGGACTGCACGGGGCGGGGAAGAGTTTGGGGGGATCGGACTGCACGGGGCGGGGAAGAGTTTGGGGGGATCGGACTGCACGGGGCGGGGAGGAGTTTGGGGGGGATCGGACTGCACGGGGCGGGGAGGAGTTTGGGGGGGATCGGACTGCACGGGGCGTGGAGGAGTTTGGGGGGGATCAGATTGCACGGGGCGGGGAGGAGTTTGGGGGGGATCAGACTGCACGGGGCGGGGAGGAGTTTGGGGGGATCAGACTGCACGGGGCGGGGAGGAGTTTGGGGGGGATCAGACTGCACGGGGCGGACAGGAGTTTGGGGGGGCGATCAGACTGCACGGGGGGAGAGGAGTTTGGGGGGATCAGACTGCACGGGGGGAGAGGAGTTTGGGGTGGATCAGACTGCACGGAGCGGGGAGGAGTTTGGGGGGGGATCAGACTGCACGGGGCAGGGAGGAGCTTTGGGGGGGATCAGACTGCACGGGGACGGACAGGAGTTTGGGGGGGCGATCAGACTGCACGGGGCGGAGGGGAGTGTGGGGGGGATCAGACTGCACGGGGGGGAGAGGAGTTTGGAGGGCATCGGACTGCACGGAGCGGGGAGGAGTTTGGGGGGGGATCGGACTGAACGGGGCGGGGAGGAGTTTGGGGGGATCGGACTGCACGGGGCGGGGAGGAGTTTGGGGGGGATCGGACTGCACGGAAGGAGAGGAGTTTGGGGGGATCGGACTGCACGGGGCGGGGAAGAGTTTGGGGGGATCGGACTGCACGGGGCGGGGAGGGGTTTGGGGGGGATCAGACTGCACGGGGGGGAGGAGTTTGGGGGGATCAAACTGCACGGGGGGAGAGGAGTTTGGGGGGGATCGGACTGCACGGGGCGGGGAAGAGTTTGGGGGGATCGGACTGCACGGGGCGGGGAGGAGTTTGGGGGGGATCAGACTGCACGGGGGGAGAGGAGTTTGGGGGGATCAGATTGCACGGGGGGGAAGAGTTTGGGGGGATCGGACTGCACGGGGCGGGGAGGAGTTTGGGGGGATCGGACTGCACGGAGCGGGGAGGAGTTTGGGGGGGGATCAGACTGCACGGGGGGGAGGATCAGACTGCACGGGGGGGAGGAGTTTGGAGGGGGATCAGACTGCACGGGGCGGGGAGGAGTTTGGGGGGGATCGGACTGCACGGGGCGGGGAGGTGTTTGGGGGGGATCGGACTGCACGGGGCGGGGAGGTGTTTGGGGGGGATCATACTGCACGGGGGGAGAGGAGTTTGGGGGGATCGGACTGCACGGGGCGGGGAAGAGTTTGGGGGGATCGGACTGCACGGGGCGGGGAGGAGTTTGGGGGGATCAGACTGCACGGGGGGAGAGGAGTTTGGGGGGATCAGACTGCACGGGGGGGAGGATCAGAGTGCACGGGGCGGAGGGGAAGTTTGGGGGGATCAGACTGCACGGGGGGGAGGAGTTTGAGGGGGGATCAGACTGCACGGGGCGGGGAGGAGTTTGGGGGGATCAGACTGCACGGGGCGGGGAGGAGTTTGGGGGGGAAGGGTTGCCGCGGAGTCTCCTCTCCCGAGTGGGGGCGGGGCATCAGCTGCGGACGCTGCCGTCTCTGAGGCAGGAGCCCCGCCCAGCAATGGGGAGGGGCGGGATGAGGGGGAGTAGGGAAAGTAGCCGCAGTGGCTTGTGGGAAACTGAGTGCCCCTGTCCGCAGCTCCCATCGGCCATTGCAGGGCCAGGGCAGGCCCGGCGCTGTTCGGTTGGGCGGGTGCAGCGGAAGTGACATCACAACGGGGCATTGACCAGGGAGCGACGCGGTTGGTCCCGCGCTCGTGTCACTCCAAGTGTTAGCGACGCATCCTGGGACTTGTAGTTCTCATAGTGCGGCCTCCCGGGGCACGTCGCAGCGCGCCCCGCCCCTATCATAGCCCCGCCCCCCGGCATAGCCCCGCCCAGCGTGTTCTTAGTTCGGAATGGGGCATTTCTACCCTAAGAACAATCTTTTTTATTCGGAAATAACGGCCCTTAGCAGAGCAACAGTGACACTCGGTAGTCACCGGCGGTAATGCACGTGTAATTCCGTAGCGCCTCCACAGTGCCGCTCGGTGGTCATTGCAGGTAATGCACGTGTAATTCCGAAGCGCCTCCATAGTGCCGCTCGGTGGTCATTGCCGGTAATGCACGTGTAATTCCGTAGCGCCTCCACAGTGCCGCTCGGTGGTCAGTGCAGGTAATGCACGTGTAATTCCGAAGCGCCTCCACAGTGCCACTCGGTGGTCATTGCAGGTAATGCACGTGTAATTCCGAAGCGCCTCCACAGTGCCACTCGGTGGTCAGTGCAGGTAATGCACGTGTAATTCCGAAGCGCCTCCACAGTGCCCCTCGGTGGTCATTGCCGGTAATACACGTGTAATTCCGAAGCGCCTCCACAGTGCCACTCGGTGGTCATTGCGGGTAATGCACGTGTAATTCCATCGCCCCCAGCTGCTGTCCCTGCTGCGCACGCCACGTGGCCCCAGTCTTGCCCTTTGACAGCAGGCAAAGTAAGAAGCTCGTTATTTCCAGGCTCCGCGCAGCCCTCTCCCCTCCTGCCCCCGGCCCCCTCATCCCACACACCAGGCTCCGCGCAGCCCTCTCCCCTCCTGCCCATGGCCCCCTCATCCCGCACTCCAGGCTCCGCACAGCCCTCTCCCCTCCTGCCCCCGGCCCCCTCATCCCGCACTCCAGGCTCCGCACAGCCCTCTCCTCTCCTGCCCCCGGCCCCCTCATCCCGCACTCCAGGCTCCGCACAGCCCTCTCCCCTCCTGCCCATGGCCCCCTCATCCCGCACTCCAGGCTCCGCGCAGCCCCCTCCCCTCCTGCTTCCTCACCCCAGCCTGCACCCCGTCCATACTCTTATCCCGGGGCCCTTCCTCTCCCCAGCCTGCACCCCCGTCCATATGCTTATCCCGGGGCCCTTCCTCCCCCCAGCCTGCACCCCCATCCATATTCTTATCCCGGGGCCCTTCCTCACTCCAGTCTGCACGCCCATTCATGGGAGCCATCAGTCCACCTTTTCCCTGCACCACATTCAGTAAAGTGTCTGATCAGGGTATGAGAGCAGCCCTGAGCCTTTGTCTCCACTCAGCAGGTTGCACCACACAGGATATGTGGATGGTCCTGGGCTTTGTACAGCACTCCAGACTGACCCCTGGACACGGCTTCTGGGTCCTAGCCCTTTGCTGTCACTCCTGCCCGAGGGCTTTGCTGGCTCCAGACTGGGTAACAGCTGGGAAACTGGCTGGGCAGTGGGCTGAGAAGATACCGTCCGAGATGGACTTGAGCTGCCTGGACGTGATTCTCGGAACACGTGAAGGGTCCTCAGCGTTCGGCCTTCCCATGGCTCTGTGTGAGTAAGAGGTGCGTGCTTTGAAATCTTCAAGCGTCCTGGCAGTATGTTTCTTCTGAGGCAGAGAGCTTCCTGCTGGGGCACGGAGCCTGGTGGCTTGGGGACTGGTGAAGGGGCAGTAGGCGGTTCAACAGTGCGTGGATAGATATTCAAGGCCTCCGTTCTCTCCGAGTTCCTGGAGTGGCAGCGGGAGGGGGTGGCCGATGGTGGGAGGAGAAGCGATGCCGCGTCCTTGCGGACTGAAAAGCTAAGTTGTTTGTTTGTTTTTTCCCCTCAGCTGTGTTCGGTAGCGAGCGATAAGAAGTCAACCCTCCCGGTGTCCTCCCGTCTGGGGATGGAACGGAAAAGAGAACGGCGAGCTTGGGAGCTTGGTCGAAGCGAGGCGAGAACCGTCCTGCTGGGAGCGGAGCAGCCATCGCTGACCGGGAGATAAGTGTCGGGTCTGGAAATCTCTCGGCTTACGGCCCACTCGGGTCTAGGAAGGGAAGTCACGTTTGCTTAGACAGCGAGTCCGAGCGGAGGTTCCCGAGGTGCTTACTTGGTAGTGGGAGAAACAGGGCTCCCGTTTGTCAGGGGTGCTGGTTTCTCTGGAACACGGTGTCCTTCTCAGCAGACGCTTGGCTCGAGGAGGAAGACGCAAGGTGGTAAGGTTTCTGGCTGCCTCGCATGTGTTTCTCTCTTGTTGCTCTCTCGTATTGGCCAATACGTCCTGTCTGTCTGTTTCTCTCTGTGTCTTTGTCCTTGCTCTGCTTCTGCCGTGTCCTTGTACAGCACACTTGCAGGCATTCCAGGTGAGCATCTCCAAGGGTTAAGGGCTCAGGAGCCAACGGGAATTCAGCAGGTTCGCAAGTCGCGCAAGGGAGAGCGGTGGTGCGTCATGGCTGAATGACTCGGTGTTCTTGTAGAGGACCCGATACATAGGCGAGAGGGGGCTAAAGGATAGAATTCCCACAGCCACAGACTTTAGTGAGTGAGAGCTAACGCTGGGCTTTTTTGGCCACCCTTGCAGAGGAATCAGTGCGTGGCCGTGGGCGGAGAATAAATCGTCCGAGATGTACTTGAGCTGCCTGGACGTGATTCTCGGAACATGTGAAGGGTCCTCAGCGTTCGGCCTTCCCATGGCTCTGTGTGAGTAAGAGGTGCGTGCTTTGAAATCTTTAAGCGTCCTGGCAGTATGTTTCTTCTGAGGCAGAGAGCTTCCTGCTGGGTCACGGAGCCTGGTGGCTTGGGGACTGGTGAAGGGGCATAGGCAGTTCAACAGAGCGTGGATAGATATTCAAGGCCTCCGTTCTCTCCGCGTTCCTGGAGTGGCAGCGGGAGGGGGTGGCCGATGGTGGGAGGCAGCGGTGCGATGGTGGGAGGAGAAGCGATGCCGCGTCCTTGCGGACTGAAAAGCTAAGTTGTTTGTTTGTTTTTTCCCCTCTGCTGTGTTCGGTAGTGAGCGATAAGAAGTCAACCCTCCCGGTGTCCTCCCGTCTGGGGATGGAACGGAAACGAGAACAGCGAGCTCGGGAGCTTGGTCGAAGCGAGGCGAGAACCGTCCGGCTGGGAGCGGAGCAGCCATCGCTGACAGGGAGATAAGTGTCGGGTTTGGCAATCTCTCGGCTTACGGCGCACTCGGGTCTAGGAAGGGAAGTCAGGTTTGCTTAGACAGCGAGTCCGAGCGGAGGTTCGCGAGGTGATTCCTTGGTAGTGGGAGAAACAGGGCTTCCGTTTGTCAGGGGTGCTGATTTCTCTGGAACACGGTGTCCTTCTCAGCAGACGCTTGGCTCGAGGAGGAAGACGCAAGGCGGTAAGGTTTCCGTCTGCCTCTCATGTGTTTCTCTCTTGTTGCTCTCTCGTATTGGCCAATACGTTCTGTCTGTCTGTTTCTGTCTGTGTCTTTGTCCTTGCTCTGCTTCTGCCGTGTCCTTGTATAGCTCACGTGCAGGCATTCCAGGTGAGCATCTCCACGGGTTAAGGGCTCAGGAGCCAACGGGAATTCTGCAGGTACGCTAGTCGCGCAAGGGAGAGCGGTGGTGCGTCATGGCTGACTGACTCAGTGTTCTTGTAGAGGGCCCTATACATAGGCGAGGGGCGGGGGGGAAGGGCTAAATGATAGAATTCCCACAGCCACAGACCTTAGTGAGTGAGAGGTCTCTTCAGTCACGCCGCTCTCGGATCTCGCTGCAGGGAGGGATTCTGGTGCCGCTCTCGGGTCGTGCAGCTTGGGGGTGTCTCTAGCGCTGCTCTCGGGTCTCGCTGCTGGGGGGGAGGGGTCTTTGGGGCCACTCTCAGGTCGTGCTGCTGGGAGGGGTCTCTGGCACCGTTTTCGGGTCACTCTGCTGGGGGAGGTCTCTGGCTTCGCTCTCGGGTCACGCTGCTGGGGAGGGTCTCTGGTGCCGCCCTCGGGACTTGCTGCTGGGGGGGGTCTCTGGCGCCGCCCTCGGGTCGCAATGCCGGGGGGGTTCTTTCGCGCTGCTCTCGGGTTTTGCTGCTGGGGGGGGGGTCTCTTGTTTCGCTCTCGGGTCATGCTGCTGGGGGGGGGACTTTGCAAGCGGGGCCGGGTACTAAAGGCACTAAGCAGCTGGCGGAATCACTGAGAACAAGGGTCATGGGGTCGGGGGTTGGTTGAGACTCTTTGGACCAGAGGCAGGGGGTCCAGGCTGCCAAATGTGTCGCGGAGAACCTCCATCTATCGGACGCGGCTTCCTCTCCGCGCTTGCAGAACCGAGCAGCTAAAAGTGTTAGAAGCCAAATCAGAGCGGCTCATGTGTGTGTTAGAAACGGCTACGGGGAGCCAATTGCACTGGCACCTGACGCCTTCTTCAGCCCTTTGTTGCTGCATTCTCAGGCTGGCACCTCTCACAACCATTCATTCATCGT
Source organism: Pelodiscus sinensis (assembly GCF_052426305.1). Lineage (NCBI taxonomy): Eukaryota > Metazoa > Chordata > Testudines > Trionychidae > Pelodiscus > Pelodiscus sinensis. Next base: position 78,797,199 of record NC_143058.1, read on the forward strand.
CCAAGCACTCTCTCTCTTATGTACATTCCCTAATTAATGTTTCCCATACAGTATTTTGCATAATAATACAAGAGTTGTAGTTACAAAAAGTTACAAACGTTTCTGGGTGGCATTTCTTAAAACATTCTCTCTCTGAGCGCTGAGTTAGTTACTGTTATAGTTACAATGCTTCACTTTGCGATTAGGGTTAAGTGCTTCACAATGCTTTGAAGAGAACGGTTGTCAATTGTGTAACAGTAAGTTTGAGCGTGCCCTGGCGCACAGCGAGGGGAGCTGTTTCTGGCTACATAGTAGTATATTTTTAACAGTTTGAAGTTACATGACCTAATATTACATTCCTAACCAATTATATTCTAGAGGGGCAAAAATGTTTAGATTTATAATTAAACAATCCTAACAAATAATAATAATAATAATAATTATAAATCTAAACACTTCTCAAGCTTGATAACACTAAATCTAAACACTTTCACAAGAATAAATCTAAACACTTCTATGCTTCTTCTACTTAACAAACTTCTCCTCCTTAGACTTTTAGTTGTGGGGAACAAATTCTGGGGAGTCACTTCCACTTGGGGAATCCTGTTTCATACTTGACTATGTTATCCCTACACTAAGGCTGGCCGAGAGACTGTCCCGGACTGATCGTAACAGACTGTTCTGTCCGCGAATGGGCTGAGAGTAAAGGGCGTGTTCGGAATCTGTGGCGCCCAATCTGAGGCTGTCCGAGGTGACTCTTAACGGACTGCTCCGTGCGCCAATGGGCGGTGACTCAAGGCGTGTTCTGGGGCTGCTGGCGGCCAATAGGTTGTCCGGGGTGGATTATAACAGACTCTTCTGTCCGCGAATGGGCTGTGACTAAGGGGCGTGTTCTGAATCAGAGGCACCCAATAGGCTGACCCGGCTGCATCTTAACGGACAGCTCTGTCTGCGAATGCGGTGTGACTAGGGGGACTGACCTGCCACTGCTCTCGACCAATAGGCTGTCCGGGGTGGATCTTAATGGGCTGCTCTGTCCTCGAATTGTCTGTGACTTAGGGGTGGTTCCTGGCTGTGTGCCAGCCAATGGGCTTTCGGAAGACAGCCTTGGCGGAGGAGAGTGTCGCCCAATGGGCTGTCAGCAAAGGGGATCCTGCCTCTGGTTCGGCCAATGGGCTGCCGCAGGGGGGCGTTGTCTGACTGGGCGGCCGGCGCCGCCATGACAGGAAGGTCCGAGGAGCGCGCGGGGGCGCGAGCGAATCCTGGGTCCGAGTGCGAAGCTCCCCGCCCCCAGCCCGCCCCTTGTTGGTGTCTGGCCCGGGGGAGGAGGGGGCGCGAGGGAAGGTGGGGGAGCGGGCTGGGGGTGGGGTGTCTGGACAGGGGTGAGGTGTAGGAGCAGGCTGGGTGTGAGGGGCCGGGGGGGGCGCTTGGCACTGGGGGGGCAGGAGGGGGTGAGGGGCCGGGGGGGCGCTCGGCACTGGGGGGGCAGGAGGGGGTGAGGGGCCGGGGGGGTGCTCGGCACTGGGGGGGCAGGAGGGAGGGGGAGGGGCCGGGGGGGGCCTTGGCACTGGGGGGGGCAGGAGGGGACAGGGCGCGGGAGAGCGCAGGCGCGGGCGGCGCTGGCTGGGCGGGAAACTCCCGGGACGCTCGCGCTGACGAGGCGGGCGGGAAAACGCTGCGGGGGGCGCTGAGGGGCGGAGCCTGGGGGGCGGGGCGGGAGCTGGCAGTGACGTGGAGCCCCCCCCCCCGCCTGCTTCTCTCCGGGCCCCAGGCTGGACATCGGCGGGGCGGCCCCTGGCGGAGGTGGGGGGGCGATTTCTGCCCCCCCCCCCCGGCGCTGCAGCCTCCCCGGGGAGCAGCGCCCCTGTGACCCCCCCCACGTGGTGCCGGGGGAACGGGGCTGTGGCCCCCCCTTTGGGGCGCGGGAGCTGACCCGGGCTCCAGTCACGTGGGTGTCTCGGGGAGGGGGGGCTGCGGGCCACCGGGGCGCGGGAGTGTCACGTGCCCCCTCCCCCCGCCGGGGAGCCGCGCGCCCTCGAGGGGTGGTTCCCGCGGGCGGGGCACGCACAGAACGTGTCCCGCACGCGGGGGGGCGGGGCGGCCTGAGCCCTGCTCCCCGCGCTGCTCGCTGCCTGGGGGCGGGGCCGGGTGCCCGCTGAATCCCCCCTGTGCCCGGGGGGGGGCAGTTCGGCGGAGGGCGATGCTCTGGCCCTGGCTGCCCGCAGTGCTGCCCAGTGCCCGGCTGTGCCTCCTGCAGAGGCCGAGAGCGTCCTGGGTGGGGGGCGTGTGGGGAGAGGGGAGGAGTGGCTGAGAATTGGGGGGCAAACTTAGGGGCTGCACGGGGCGGGGAGGAGTTTGGTGAGGGGGGATCATACTGCATGGGGCGGAGAGGAGTTTGGGGGGAAGCAGACTGCACGGGGCGGGGAGGAGTTTGGTGAGGGGGGATCAGACTGCATGGCGCGGAGAGGAGTTAGGGGGGTAGGGGATCAGACTGCAGGGGGCGGAGAGGAGTTTCGTGGGGGGTAGGAGATCAGACTGCACGGGGGGAGGAGGAGTTTGGGGGGGGATCAGACTGCACGGGGCGGGGAGGAGTTGGGGGGGGATCAGACTGCACGGGGCGAGGAGGAGTTTAGGGGGGGATCAGACTGCACGGGGGGAGGAGTTTGGGGGGGATCAGACTGCACGGGGGTGAGGAGTTTGGGGGGATCAGACTGCATGGGGCGGGGAGGAGTTTAGGGGGATCAGACTGCACGGGGCGGACAGGAGTTTTGGGGAGCGATCAGACTGCACGGGGCGGAGGGGAGTGTGGGGGGGATCAGACTGCACGGGGGGGAGAGGAGTTTGGGGGGATCAGACTGCACGGGGGGAGAGGAGTTTGGGGGGGATCAGACTGCACGGAGCGGGGAGGAGTTTGGGGGGATCAGACTGCACGGGGGGGAGGATCAGACTGCACGGAGCGGGGAGGAGTTTGGGGGGGGATCAGACTGCACGGGGCAGGGAGGAGCTTTGGGGGGGATCAGACTGCACGGGGCGGACAGGAGTTTGGGGGGGCGATCAGACTGCACGGGGCGGAGAGGAGTGTGGGGGGGATCAGACTGCACGGGGGGGAGAGGAGTTTGGGGTGGATCAGACTGCACGGAGCGGGGAGGAATTTGGGGGGGATCAGACTGAACGGGGCGGGGAGGAGTTTTGGGGGAGATCAGACTGCACGGGGCGGGGAGGAGTTTGGGGGGATCGGACTGCACGGGGCGGGGAGGTGTTTGGGGGGGATCATACTGCACGGGGGGAGAGGAGTTTGGGGGGATCGGACTGCACGGGGCGGGGAAGAGTTTGGGGGGGATCGGACTGCACGGGGGGAGAGGAGTTTGGGGGGATCGGACTGCACGGGGGGGAAGAGTTTGGGGGGATCGGACTGCACGGGGCGGGGAGGAGTTGGGGGGGGATCAGACTGCACGGGGCGGGGAGGAGTTTGGGGGGGATCAGACTGCACGGGGCGGGGAGGAGTTTGGGGGGGATCAGACTGCACGGGGCGGGGAGGAGTTTGGGGGGGATCAGACTGCACGGGGCGGGGAGGAGTTTGGGGGGGATCAGACTGCACGGAGCGGGGAGGAGTTTGGGGGGGGATCAGACTGCACGGGGGGGAGGAGTTTGGGGGGATCGGACTGCACGGGGCGGGGAGGAGTTTGGGGGGGATCGGACTGCACGGAGGGAGAGGAGTTTGGGGGGATCGGACTGCACGGGGCGGGGAGGAGTTTGGGGGGGATCAGACTGCACGGGGGGAGAGGAGTTTGGGGGGATCGGATTGCACGGGGGGAGAGGAGTTTGGGGGGATCGGATTGCACGGGGGGGAAGAGTTTGGGGGGATCGGACTGCACGGGGCGGGGAGGAGTTTGGGGGGGGATCAGACTGCACGGGGCGGGGAGGAGTTTGGGGGGGGATCAGACTGCACGGGGCGGGGAGGAGTTGGGGGGGATCAGACTGCACGGGGCGGGGAGGAGTTGGGGGGGGATCAGACTGCACGGGGCGGGGAGGAGTTGGGGGGGGATCAGACTGCACGGGGCGGGGAGGAGTTTGGGGGTGGATCAGACTGCACGGGGGGAGAGGAGTTTGGGGGGGGATCAGACTGCACGGGGCAGGGAGGAGCTTTGGGGGGGATCAGACTGCACGGGGCGGACGGGAGTTTGGGGGGCGATCGGACTGCACGGGGCGGAGGGGAGTGTGGGGGGGATCGGACTGCACGGGGGGGAGAGGAGTTTGGGGGGGATCGGACTGCACGGAGCGGGGAGGAGTTTGGGGGGGGATCGGACTGCACGGGGCGGGGAAGAGTTTGGGGGGGATCGGACTGCACGGGGCGGGGAGGAGTTTGGGGGGGATCGGACTGCACGGGGGGAGAGGAGTTTGGGGGGATCGGACTGCACGGGGGGGAAGAGTTTGGGGGGATCGGACTGCACGGGGCGGGGAGGAGTTTGGGGGGATCGGACTGCCCGGGGCGGGGAGGAGTTGGGGGGGGATCGGACTGCACGGGGCGGGGAGGAGTTTGGGGGGGATCAGACTGCACGGGGCGGGGAGGAGTTTGGGGGGGATCAGACTGCACGGGGCGGGGAGGAGTTTGGGGGGGATCAGACTGCACGGGGCGGGATCAGACTGCACGGGGCGGGGAGGAGTTTGGGGGGGATCAGACTGCACGGGGCGGGGAGGAGTGTGGGGGGGATCAGACTCCACGGGGCGGGGAGGAGTGTGGGGGGGGATCAGACTGCACGGGGCGGGGAGGAGTGTGGGGGGGGATCAGACTGCACGGGGCGGAGGGGAGTGTGGGGGGATCAGACTGCACGGGGGGGAGAGGAGTTTGGGGTGGATCAGACTGCACGGGGGGAGAGGAGTTTGGGGGGGGATCAGACTGCACGGGGCAGGGAGGAGCTTTGGGGGGGATCAGACTGCACGGGGCGGACGGGAGTTTGGGGGGGCGATCAGACTGCACGGGGCGGAGGGGAGTGTGGGGGGGATCAGACTGCACGGGGGGGAGAGGAGTTTGGGGGGGATCGGACTGCACGGAGCGGGGAGGAGTTTGGGGGGGGGGGATCGGACTGCACGGGGCGGGGAAGAGTTTGGGGGGGATCGGACTGCACGGGGCGGGGAGGAGTTTGGGGGGGATCGGACTGCACGGGGGGAGAGGAGTTTGGGGGGATCGGACTGCACGGGGGGGAAGAGTTTGGGGGGATCGGACTGCACGGGGCGGGGAGGAGTTGGGGGGGGATCGGACTGCACGGGGCGGGGAGGAGTTGGGGGGGGATCAGACTGCACGGGGCGGGGAGGAGTTGGGGGGGGATCAGACTGCACGGGGCGGGGAGGAGTTGGGGGGGGATCAGACTGCACGGGGCGGGGAGGAGTTGGGGGGGGATCAGACTGCACGGGGCGGGGAGGAGTTGGGGGGGGATCAGACTGCACGGGGCGGGGAGGAGTTGGGGGGGGATCAGACTGCACGGGGCGGGGAGGAGTTTGGGGGGGGATCAGACTGCACGGGGCGGGGAGGAGTTTGGGGGGGATCAGACTGCACGGGGCGGGGAGGAGTGTGGGGGGGGATCAGACTGCACGGGGCGGGGAGGAGTGTGGGGGGGGATCAGACTGCACGGGGCGGAGGGGAGTGTGGGGGGGATCAGACTGCACGGGGGGGAGAGGAGTTTGGGGGGATCAGACTGCACGGGGGGGAGAGGAGTTTGGGGTGGATCAGACTGCACGGGGGGAGAGGAGTTTGGGGGGGGATCAGACTGCACGGGGCAGGGAGGAGCTTTGGGGGGGATCAGACTGCACGGGGCGGACGGGAGTTTGGGGGGGGCGATCGGACTGCACGGGGCGGAGGGGAGTGTGGGGGGGATCGGACTGCACGGGGGGGAGAGGAGTTTGGGGGGGATCGGACTGCACGGAGCGGGGAGGAGTTTGGGGGGGGGATCGGACTGCACGGGGCGGGGAAGAGTTTGGGGGGATCGGACTGCATGGGGCGGGGAGGAGTTTGGGGGGGATCGGACTGCACGGGGGGAGAGGAGTTTGGGGGGATCGGACTGCACGGGGGGGAAGAGTTTGGGGGGATCGGACTGCACGGGGCGGGGAGGAGTTGGGGGGGGATCGGACTGCACGGGGCGGGGAGGAGTTGGGGGGGGATCGGACTGCACGGGGCGGGGAGGAGTTGGGGGGGGATCGGACTGCACGGGGCGGGGAGGAGTTGGGGGGGGATCGGACTGCACGGGGCGGGGAGGAGTTTGGGGGGGGATCGGACTGCACGGGGGGAGAGGAGTTTGGGGGGGATCGGACTGCACGGAGGGAGAGGAGTTTGGGGCGATCAGACTGCACGGGGCGGAGGGGAGTGTGGGGGGGATCAGACTGCACGGGGGGGAGAGGAGTTTGGGGGGGATCAGACTGCACGGAGCGGGGAAGAGTTTGGGGGGGATCGGGCTGCACGGGGCGGGGAGGAGTTTGGGGGGGATCGGACTGCACGGAAAAAGAGGAGTTTGGGGGGATCGGACTGCACGGGGCGGGGAAGAGTTTGGGGGGATCGGACTGCACGGGGCGGGGAAGAGTTTGGGGGGATCGGACTGCACGGGGCGGGGAGGAGTTTGGGGGGGATCGGACTGCACGGGGCGGGGAGGAGTTTGGGGGGGATCGGACTGCACGGGGCGTGGAGGAGTTTGGGGGGGATCGGATTGCACGGGGCGGGGAGGAGTTTGGGGGGGATCAGACTGCACGGGGCGGGGAGGAGTTTGGGGGGATCAGACTGCACGGGGCGGGGAGGAGTTTGGGGGGGATCAGACTGCACGGGGCGGACAGAAGTTTTGGGGGGCGATCAGACTGCACGGGGGGAGAGGAGTTTGGGGGGATCAGACTGCACGGGGGGAGAGGAGTTTGGGGTGGATCAGACTGCACGGAGCGGGGAGGAGTTTGGGGGGGGATCAGACTGCACGGGGCAGGGAGGAGCTTTGGGGGGGATCAGACTGCACGGGGACGGACAGGAGTTTGGGGGGGCGATCAGACTGCACGGGGCGGAGGGGAGTGTGGGGGGGATCAGACTGCACGGGGGGGAGAGGAGTTTGGAGGGCATCGGACTGCACGGGGGGGAGAGGAGTTTGGAGGGCATCGGACTGCACGGAGCGGGGAGGAGTTTGGGGGGGGATCGGACTGAACGGGGCGGGGAGGAGTTTGGGGGGATCGGACTGCACGGGGCGGGGAGGAGTTTGGGGGGGATCGGACTGCACGGAAGGAGAGGAGTTTGGGGGGATCGGACTGCACGGGGCGGGGAAGAGTTTGGGGGGATCGGACTGCACGGGGCGGGGAGGGGTTTGGGGGGGATCAGACTGCACGGGGGGGAGGAGTTTGGGGGGATCAAACTGCACGGGGGGAGAGGAGTTTGGGGGGGATCGGACTGCACGGGGCGGGGAAGAGTTTGGGGGGATCGGACTGCACGGGGCGGGGAGGAGTTTGGGGGGGATCAGACTGCACGGGGGGAGAGGAGTTTGGGGGGATCAGATTGCACGGGGGGGAAGAGTTTGGGGGGATCGGACTGCACGGGGCGGGGAGGAGTTTGGGGGGATCGGACTGCACGGAGCGGGGAGGAGTTTGGGGGGGGATCAGACTGCACGGGGGGGAGGATCAGACTGCACGGGGGGGAGGAGTTTGGAGGGGGATCAGACTGCACGGGGCGGGGAGGAGTTTGGGGGGGATCGGACTGCACGGGGCGGGGAGGTGTTTGGGGGGGATCGGACTGCACGGGGCGGGGAGGTGTTTGGGGGGGATCATACTGCACGGGGGGAGAGGAGTTTGGGGGGATCGGACTGCACGGGGCGGGGAAGAGTTTGGGGGGATCGGACTGCACGGGGCGGGGAGGAGTTTGGGGGGATCAGACTGCACGGGGGGAGAGGAGTTTGGGGGGATCAGACTGCACGGGGGGGAGGATCAGAGTGCACGGGGCGGAGGGGAAGTTTGGGGGGATCAGACTGCACGGGGGGGAGGAGTTTGAGGGGGGATCAGACTGCACGGGGCGGGGAGGAGTTTGGGGGGATCAGACTGCACGGGGCGGGGAGGAGTTTGGGGGGGAAGGGTTGCCGCGGAGTCTCCTCTCCCGAGTGGGGGCGGGGCATCAGCTGCGGACGCTGCCGTCTCTGAGGCAGGAGCCCCGCCCAGCAATGGGGAGGGGCGGGATGAGGGGGAGTAGGGAAAGTAGCCGCAGTGGCTTGTGGGAAACTGAGTGCCCCTGTCCGCAGCTCCCATCGGCCATTGCAGGGCCAGGGCAGGCCCGGCGCTGTTCGGTTGGGCGGGTGCAGCGGAAGTGACATCACAACGGGGCATTGACCAGGGAGCGACGCGGTTGGTCCCGCGCTCGTGTCACTCCAAGTGTTAGCGACGCATCCTGGGACTTGTAGTTCTCATAGTGCGGCCTCCCGGGGCACGTCGCAGCGCGCCCCGCCCCCCGGCATAGCCCCGCCCCCCGGCATAGCCCCGCCCAGCGTGTTCTTAGTTCGGAATGGGGCATTTCTACCCTAAGAACAATCTTTTTTATTCGGAAATAACGGCCCTTAGCAGAGCAACAGTGACACTCGGTAGTCACCGGCGGTAATGCACGTGTAATTCCGTAGCGCCTCCACAGTGCCGCTCGGTGGTCATTGCAGGTAATGCACGTGTAATTCCGAAGCGCCTCCATAGTGCCGCTCGGTGGTCATTGCCGGTAATGCACGTGTAATTCCGTAGCGCCTCCACAGTGCCGCTCGGTGGTCAGTGCAGGTAATGCACGTGTAATTCCGAAGCGCCTCCACAGTGCCACTCGGTGGTCATTGCAGGTAATGCACGTGTAATTCCGAAGCGCCTCCACAGTGCCACTCGGTGGTCAGTGCAGGTAATGCACGTGTAATTCCGAAGCGCCTCCACAGTGCCCCTCGGTGGTCATTGCCGGTAATACACGTGTAATTCCGAAGCGCCTCCACAGTGCCACTCGGTGGTCATTGCGGGTAATGCACGTGTAATTCCATCGCCCCCAGCTGCTGTCCCTGCTGCGCACGCCACGTGGCCCCAGTCTTGCCCTTTGACAGCAGGCAAAGTAAGAAGCTCGTTATTTCCAGGCTCCGCGCAGCCCTCTCCCCTCCTGCCCCCGGCCCCCTCATCCCACACACCAGGCTCCGCGCAGCCCTCTCCCCTCCTGCCCATGGCCCCCTCATCCCGCACTCCAGGCTCCGCACAGCCCTCTCCCCTCCTGCCCCCGGCCCCCTCATCCCGCACTCCAGGCTCCGCACAGCCCTCTCCTCTCCTGCCCCCGGCCCCCTCATCCCGCACTCCAGGCTCCGCACAGCCCTCTCCCCTCCTGCCCATGGCCCCCTCATCCCGCACTCCAGGCTCCGCGCAGCCCCCTCCCCTCCTGCTTCCTCACCCCAGCCTGCACCCCGTCCATACTCTTATCCCGGGGCCCTTCCTCTCCCCAGCCTGCACCCCCGTCCATATGCTTATCCCGGGGCCCTTCCTCCCCCCAGCCTGCACCCCCATCCATATTCTTATCCCGGGGCCCTTCCTCACTCCAGTCTGCACGCCCATTCATGGGAGCCATCAGTCCACCTTTTCCCTGCACCACATTCAGTAAAGTGTCTGATCAGGGTATGAGAGCAGCCCTGAGCCTTTGTCTCCACTCAGCAGGTTGCACCACACAGGATATGTGGATGGTCCTGGGCTTTGTACAGCACTCCAGACTGACCCCTGGACACGGCTTCTGGGTCCTAGCCCTTTGCTGTCACTCCTGCCCGAGGGCTTTGCTGGCTCCAGACTGGGTAACAGCTGGGAAACTGGCTGGGCAGTGGGCTGAGAAGATACCGTCCGAGATGGACTTGAGCTGCCTGGACGTGATTCTCGGAACACGTGAAGGGTCCTCAGCGTTCGGCCTTCCCATGGCTCTGTGTGAGTAAGAGGTGCGTGCTTTGAAATCTTCAAGCGTCCTGGCAGTATGTTTCTTCTGAGGCAGAGAGCTTCCTGCTGGGGCACGGAGCCTGGTGGCTTGGGGACTGGTGAAGGGGCAGTAGGCGGTTCAACAGTGCGTGGATAGATATTCAAGGCCTCCGTTCTCTCCGAGTTCCTGGAGTGGCAGCGGGAGGGGGTGGCCGATGGTGGGAGGAGAAGCGATGCCGCGTCCTTGCGGACTGAAAAGCTAAGTTGTTTGTTTGTTTTTTCCCCTCAGCTGTGTTCGGTAGCGAGCGATAAGAAGTCAACCCTCCCGGTGTCCTCCCGTCTGGGGATGGAACGGAAAAGAGAACGGCGAGCTTGGGAGCTTGGTCGAAGCGAGGCGAGAACCGTCCTGCTGGGAGCGGAGCAGCCATCGCTGACCGGGAGATAAGTGTCGGGTCTGGAAATCTCTCGGCTTACGGCCCACTCGGGTCTAGGAAGGGAAGTCACGTTTGCTTAGACAGCGAGTCCGAGCGGAGGTTCCCGAGGTGCTTACTTGGTAGTGGGAGAAACAGGGCTCCCGTTTGTCAGGGGTGCTGGTTTCTCTGGAACACGGTGTCCTTCTCAGCAGACGCTTGGCTCGAGGAGGAAGACGCAAGGTGGTAAGGTTTCTGGCTGCCTCGCATGTGTTTCTCTCTTGTTGCTCTCTCGTATTGGCCAATACGTCCTGTCTGTCTGTTTCTCTCTGTGTCTTTGTCCTTGCTCTGCTTCTGCCGTGTCCTTGTACAGCACACTTGCAGGCATTCCAGGTGAGCATCTCCAAGGGTTAAGGGCTCAGGAGCCAACGGGAATTCAGCAGGTTCGCAAGTCGCGCAAGGGAGAGCGGTGGTGCGTCATGGCTGAATGACTCGGTGTTCTTGTAGAGGACCCGATACATAGGCGAGAGGGGGCTAAAGGATAGAATTCCCACAGCCACAGACTTTAGTGAGTGAGAGCTAACGCTGGGCTTTTTTGGCCACCCTTGCAGAGGAATCAGTGCGTGGCCGTGGGCGGAGAATAAATCGTCCGAGATGTACTTGAGCTGCCTGGACGTGATTCTCGGAACATGTGAAGGGTCCTCAGCGTTCGGCCTTCCCATGGCTCTGTGTGAGTAAGAGGTGCGTGCTTTGAAATCTTTAAGCGTCCTGGCAGTATGTTTCTTCTGAGGCAGAGAGCTTCCTGCTGGGTCACGGAGCCTGGTGGCTTGGGGACTGGTGAAGGGGCATAGGCAGTTCAACAGAGCGTGGATAGATATTCAAGGCCTCCGTTCTCTCCGCGTTCCTGGAGTGGCAGCGGGAGGGGGTGGCCGATGGTGGGAGGCAGCGGTGCGATGGTGGGAGGAGAAGCGATGCCGCGTCCTTGCGGACTGAAAAGCTAAGTTGTTTGTTTGTTTTTTCCCCTCTGCTGTGTTCGGTAGTGAGCGATAAGAAGTCAACCCTCCCGGTGTCCTCCCGTCTGGGGATGGAACGGAAACGAGAACAGCGAGCTCGGGAGCTTGGTCGAAGCGAGGCGAGAACCGTCCGGCTGGGAGCGGAGCAGCCATCGCTGACAGGGAGATAAGTGTCGGGTTTGGCAATCTCTCGGCTTACGGCGCACTCGGGTCTAGGAAGGGAAGTCAGGTTTGCTTAGACAGCGAGTCCGAGCGGAGGTTCGCGAGGTGATTCCTTGGTAGTGGGAGAAACAGGGCTTCCGTTTGTCAGGGGTGCTGATTTCTCTGGAACACGGTGTCCTTCTCAGCAGACGCTTGGCTCGAGGAGGAAGACGCAAGGCGGTAAGGTTTCCGTCTGCCTCTCATGTGTTTCTCTCTTGTTGCTCTCTCGTATTGGCCAATACGTTCTGTCTGTCTGTTTCTGTCTGTGTCTTTGTCCTTGCTCTGCTTCTGCCGTGTCCTTGTATAGCTCACGTGCAGGCATTCCAGGTGAGCATCTCCACGGGTTAAGGGCTCAGGAGCCAACGGGAATTCTGCAGGTACGCTAGTCGCGCAAGGGAGAGCGGTGGTGCGTCATGGCTGACTGACTCAGTGTTCTTGTAGAGGGCCCTATACATAGGCGAGGGGCGGGGGGGAAGGGCTAAATGATAGAATTCCCACAGCCACAGACCTTAGTGAGTGAGAGGTCTCTTCAGTCACGCCGCTCTCGGATCTCGCTGCAGGGAGGGATTCTGGTGCCGCTCTCGGGTCGTGCAGCTTGGGGGTGTCTCTAGCGCTGCTCTCGGGTCTCGCTGCTGGGGGGGAGGGGTCTTTGGGGCCACTCTCAGGTCGTGCTGCTGGGAGGGGTCTCTGGCACCGTTTTCGGGTCACTCTGCTGGGGGAGGTCTCTGGCTTCGCTCTCGGGTCACGCTGCTGGGGAGGGTCTCTGGTGCCGCCCTCGGGACTTGCTGCTGGGGGGGGTCTCTGGCGCCGCCCTCGGGTCGCAATGCCGGGGGGGTTCTTTCGCACTGCTCTCGGGTTTTGCTGCTGGGGGGGGGGTCTCTTGTTTCGCTCTCGGGTCATGCTGCTGGGGGGGGGACTTTGCAAGCGGGGCCGGGTACTAAAGGCACTAAGCAGCTGGCGGAATCACTGAGAACAAGGGTCATGGGGTCGGGGGTTGGTTGAGACTCTTTGGACCAGAGGCAGGGGGTCCAGGCTGCCAAATGTGTCGCGGAGAACCTCCATCTATCGGACGCGGCTTCCTCTCCGCGCTTGCAGAACCGAGCAGCTAAAAGTGTTAGAAGCCAAATCAGAGCGGCTCATGTGTGTGTTAGAAACGGCTACGGGGAGCCAATTGCACTGGCACCTGACGCCTTCTTCAGCCCTTTGTTGCTGCATTCTCAGGCTGGCACCTCTCACAACCATTCATTCATCGTCCAAGCACTCTCTCTCTTATGTACATTCCCTAATTAATGTTTCCCATACAGTATTTTGCATAATAATACAAGAGTTGTAGTTACAAAAAGTTACAAACGTTTCTGGGTGGCATTTCTTAAAACATTCTCTCTCTGAGCGCTGAGTTAGTTACTGTTATAGTTACAATGCTTCACTTTGCGATTAGGGTTAAGTGCTTCACAATGCTTTGAAGAGAACGGTTGTCAATTGTGTAACAGTAAGTTTGAGCGTGCCCTGGCGCACAGCGAGGGGAGCTGTTTCTGGCTACATAGTAGTATATTTTTAACAGTTTGAAGTTACATGACCTAATATTACATTCCTAACCAATTATATTCTAGAGGGGCAAAAATGTTTAGATTTATAATTAAACAATCCTAACAAATAATAATAATAATAATAATTATAAATCTAAACACTTCTCAAGCTTGATAACACTAAATCTAAACACTTTCACAAGAATAAATCTAAACACTTCTATGCTTCTTCTACTTAACAAACTTCTCCTCCTTAGACTTTTAGTTGTGGGGAACAAATTCTGGGGAGTCACTTCCACTTGGGGAATCCTGTTTCATACTTGACTATGTTATCCCTACACTAAGGCTGGCCGAGAGACTGTCCCGGACTGATCGTAACAGACTGTTCTGTCCGCGAATGGGCTGAGAGTAAAGGGCGTGTTCGGAATCTGTGGCGCCCAATCTGAGGCTGTCCGAGGTGACTCTTAACGGACTGCTCCGTGCGCCAATGGGCGGTGACTCAAGGCGTGTTCTGGGGCTGCTGGCGGCCAATAGGTTGTCCGGGGTGGATTATAACAGACTCTTCTGTCCGCGAATGGGCTGTGACTAAGGGGCGTGTTCTGAATCAGAGGCACCCAATAGGCTGACCCGGCTGCATCTTAACGGACAGCTCTGTCTGCGAATGCGGTGTGACTAGGGGGACTGACCTGCCACTGCTCTCGACCAATAGGCTGTCCGGGGTGGATCTTAATGGGCTGCTCTGTCCTCGAATTGTCTGTGACTTAGGGGTGGTTCCTGGCTGTGTGCCAGCCAATGGGCTTTCGGAAGACAGCCTTGGCGGAGGATAGTGTCGCCCAATGGGCTGTCAGCAAAGGGGATCCTGCCTCTGGTTCGGCCAATGGGCTGCCGCAGGGGGGCGTTGTCTGACTGGGCGGCCGGCGCCGCCATGACAGGAAGGTCCGAGGAGCGCGCGGGGGCGCGAGCGAATCCTGGGTCCGAGTGCGAAGCTCCCCGCCCCCAGCCCGCCCCTTGTTGGTGTCTGGCCCGGGGGAGGAGGGGGCGCGAGGGAAGGTGGGGGAGCGGGCTGGGGGTGGGGTGTCTGGACAGGGGTGAGGTGTAGGAGCAGGCTGGGTGTGAGGGGCCGGGGGGGGCGCTTGGCACTGGGGGGGCAGGAGGGGGTGAGGGGCCGGGGGGGCGCTCGGCACTGGGGGGGCAGGAGGGGGTGAGGGGCCGGGGGGGTGCTCGGCACTGGGGGGGCAGGAGGGAGGGGGAGGGGCCGGGGGGGGCCTTGGCACTGGGGGGGGCAGGAGGGGACAGGGCGCGGGAGAGCGCAGGCGCGGGCGGCGCTGGCTGGGCGGGAAACTCCCGGGACGCTCGCGCTGACGAGGCGGGCGGGAAAACGCTGCGGGGGGCGCTGAGGGGCGGAGCCTGGGGGGCGGGGCGGGAGCTGGCAGTGACGTGGAGCCCCCCCCCCCCGCCTGCTTCTCTCCGGGCCCCAGGCTGGACATCGGCGGGGCGGCCCCTGGCGGAGGTGGGGGGGCGATTTCTGCCCCCCCCCCCCGGCGCTGCAGCCTCCCCGGGGAGCAGCGCCCCTGTGACCCCCCCCACGTGGTGCCGGGGGAACGGGGCTGTGGCCCCCCCTTTGGGGCGCGGGAGCTGACCCGGGCTCCAGTCACGTGGGTGTCTCGGGGAGGGGGGGCTGCGGGCCACCGGGGCGCGGGAGTGTCACGTGCCCCCTCCCCCCGCCGGGGAGCCGCGCGCCCTCGAGGGGTGGTTCCCGCGGGCGGGGCACGCACAGAACGTGTCCCGCACGCGGGGGGGCGGGGCGGCCTGAGCCCTGCTCCCCGCGCTGCTCGCTGCCTGGGGGCGGGGCCGGGTGCCCGCTGAATCCCCCCTGTGCCCGGGGGGGGGCAGTTCGGCGGAGGGCGATGCTCTGGCCCTGGCTGCCCGCAGTGCTGCCCAGTGCCCGGCTGTGCCTCCTGCAGAGGCCGAGAGCGTCCTGGGTGGGGGGCGTGTGGGGAGAGGGGAGGAGTGGCTGAGAATTGGGGGGCAAACTTAGGGGCTGCACGGGGCGGGGAGGAGTTTGGTGAGGGGGGATCATACTGCATGGGGCGGAGAGGAGTTTGGGGGGAAGCAGACTGCACGGGGCGGGGAGGAGTTTGGTGAGGGGGGATCAGACTGCATGGCGCGGAGAGGAGTTAGGGGGGTAGGGGATCAGACTGCAGGGGGCGGAGAGGAGTTTCGTGGGGGGTAGGAGATCAGACTGCACGGGGGGAGGAGGAGTTTGGGGGGGGATCAGACTGCACGGGGCGGGGAGGAGTTGGGGGGGGATCAGACTGCACGGGGCGAGGAGGAGTTTAGGGGGGGATCAGACTGCACGGGGGGAGGAGTTTGGGGGGGATCAGACTGCACGGGGGTGAGGAGTTTGGGGGGATCAGACTGCATGGGGCGGGGAGGAGTTTAGGGGGATCAGACTGCACGGGGCGGACAGGAGTTTTGGGGAGCGATCAGACTGCACGGGGCGGAGGGGAGTGTGGGGGGGATCAGACTGCACGGGGGGGAGAGGAGTTTGGGGGGATCAGACTGCACGGGGGGAGAGGAGTTTGGGGGGGATCAGACTGCACGGAGCGGGGAGGAGTTTGGGGGGATCAGACTGCACGGGGGGGAGGATCAGACTGCACGGAGCGGGGAGGAGTTTGGGGGGGGATCAGACTGCACGGGGCAGGGAGGAGCTTTGGGGGGGATCAGACTGCACGGGGCGGACAGGAGTTTGGGGGGGCGATCAGACTGCACGGGGCGGAGAGGAGTGTGGGGGGGATCAGACTGCACGGGGGGGAGAGGAGTTTGGGGTGGATCAGACTGCACGGAGCGGGGAGGAGTTTGGGGGGGGATCAGACTGAACGGGGCGGGGAGGAGTTTTGGGGGAGATCAGACTGCACGGGGCGGGGAGGAGTTTGGGGGGATCGGACTGCACGGGGCGGGGAGGTGTTTGGGGGGGATCATACTGCACGGGGGGAGAGGAGTTTGGGGGGATCGGACTGCACGGGGCGGGGAAGAGTTTGGGGGGATCGGACTGCACGGGGCGGGGAGGAGTTTGGGGGGATCAGACTGCACGGGGGGAGAGGAGTTTGGGGGGATCAGACTGCACGGGGGGGAGGATCAGAGTGCACGGGGCGGAGGGGAAGTTTGGGGGGATCAGACTGCACGGGGGGGAGGAGTTTGAGGGGGGATCAGACTGCACGGGGCGGGGAGGAGTTTGGGGGGATCAGACTGCACGGGGTGGGGAGGAGTTTGGGGGGGAAGGGTTGCCGCGGAGTCTCCTCTCCCGAGTGGGGGCGGGGCATCAGCTGCGGACGCTGCCGTCTCTGAGGCAGGAGCCCCGCCCAGCAATGGGGAGGGGCGGGATGAGGGGGAGTAGGGAAAGTAGCCGCAGTGGCTTGTGGGAAACTGAGTGCCCCTGTCCGCAGCTCCCATCGGCCATTGCAGGGCCAGGGCAGGCCCGGCGCTGTTCGGTTGGGCGGGTGCAGCGGAAGTGACATCACAACGGGGCATTGACCAGGGAGCGACGCGGTTGGTCCCGCGCTCGTGTCACTCCAAGTGTTAGCGACGCATCCTGGGACTTGTAGTTCTCATAGTGCGGCCTCCCGGGGCACGTCGCAGCGCGCCCCGCCCCTATCATAGCCCCGCCCCCCGGCATAGCCCCGCCCAGCGTGTTCTTAGTTCGGAATGGGGCATTTCTACCCTAAGAACAATCTTTTTTATTCGGAAATAACGGCCCTTAGCAGAGCAACAGTGACACTCGGTAGTCACCGGCGGTAATGCACGTGTAATTCCGTAGCGCCTCCACAGTGCCGCTCGGTGGTCATTGCAGGTAATGCACGTGTAATTCCGTAGCGCCCCCACAGTGCCGCTCGGTGGTCATTGCGGGTAATGCACGTGTAATTCCGAAGCGCCTCCACAGTGCCGCTCGGTGGTCATTGCGGGTAATGCACGTGTAATTCCATCGCCCCCAGCTGCTGTCCCTGCTCCGCACGCCACGTGGCCCCAGTCTTGCCCTTTGACAGCAGGCAAAGTAAGAAGCTCGTTATTTCCAGGCTCCGCGCAGCCCTCTCCCCTCCTGCCCCCGGCCCCCTCATCCCACACACCAGGCTCCGCGCAGCCCTCTCCCCTCCTGCCCATGGCCCCCTCATCCCGCACTCCAGGCTCCGCACAGCCCTCTCCCCTCCTGCCCCCGGCCCCCTCATCCCGCACTCCAGGCTCCGCACAGCCCTCTCCCCTCCTGCCCATGGCCCCCTCATCCCGCACTCCAGGCTCCGCGCAGCCCCCTCCCCTCCTGCTTCCTCACCCCAGCCTGCACCCCGTCCATACTCTTATCCCGGGGCCCTTCCTCTCCCCAGCCTGCACCCCCGTCCATATGCTTATCCCGGGGCCCTTCCTCCCCCCAGCCTGCACCCCCATCCATATTCTTATCCCGGGGCCCTTCCTCACTCCAGTCTGCACGCCCATTCATGGGAGCCATCAGTCCACCTTTTCCCTGCACCACATTCAGTAAAGTGTCTGATCAGGGTATGAGAGCAGCCCTGAGCCTTTGTCTCCACTCAGCAGGTTGCACCACACAGGATATGTGGATGGTCCTGGGCTTTGTACAGCACTCCAGACTGACCCCTGGACACGGCTTCTGGGTCCTAGCCCTTTGCTGTCACTCCTGCCCGAGGGCTTTGCTGGCTCCAGACTGGGTAACAGCTGGGAAACTGGCTGGGCAGTGGGCTGAGAAGATACCGTCCGAGATGGACTTGAGCTGCCTGGACGTGATTCTCGGAACACGTGAAGGGTCCTCAGCGTTCGGCCTTCCCATGGCTCTGTGTGAGTAAGAGGTGCGTGCTTTGAAATCTTCAAGCGTCCTGGCAGTATGTTTCTTCTGAGGCAGAGAGCTTCCTGCTGGGTCACGGAGCCTGGTGGCTTGGGGACTGGTGAAGGGGCATAGGCGGTTCAACAGAGCGTGGATAGATATTCAAGGCCTCCGTTCTCTCCGCGTTCCTGGAGTGGCAGCGGGAGGGGGTGGCCGATGGTGGGAGGCAGCGGTGCGATGGTGGGAGGAGAAGCGATGCCGCGTCCTTGCGGACTGAAAAGCTAAGTTGTTTGTTTGTTTTTTCCCCTCTGCTGTGTTCGGTAGTGAGCGATAAGAAGTCAACCCTCCCGGTGTCCTCCCGTCTGGGGATGGAACGGAAACGAGAACAGCGAGCTCGGGAGCTTGGTCGAAGCGAGGCGAGAACCGTCCGGCTGGGAGCGGAGCAGCCATCGCTGACAGGGAGATAAGTGTCGGGTTTGGCAATCTCTCGGCTTACGGCGCACTCGGGTCGAGGAAGGGAAGTCAGGTTTGCTTAGACAGCGAGTCCGAGCGGAGGTTCGCGAGGTGATTCCTTGGTAGTGGGAGAAACAGGGCTTCCGTTTGTCAGGGGTGCTGATTTCTCTGGAACACGGTGTCCTTCTCAGCAGACGCTTGGCTCGAGGAGGAAGACGCAAGGCGGTAAGGTTTCCGTCTGCCTCTCATGTGTTTCTCTCTTGTTGCTCTCTCGTATTGGCCAATACGTTCTGTCTGTCTGTTTCTGTCTGTGTCTTTGTCCTTGCTCTGCTTCTGCCGTGTCCTTGTATAGCTCACGTGCAGGCATTCCAGGTGAGCATCTCCACGGGTTAAGGGCTCAGGAGCCAACGGGAATTCTGCAGGTACGCTAGTCGCGCAAGGGAGAGCGGTGGTGCGTCATGGCTGACTGACTCAGTGTTCTTGTAGAGGGCCCTATACATAGGCGAGGGGCGGGGGGGAAGGGCTAAAGGATAGAATTCCCACAGCCACAGACCTTAGTGAGTGAGAGGTCTCTTCAGTCACGCCGCTCTCGGATCTCGCTGCAGGGAGGGATTCTGGTGCCGCTCTCGGGTCGTGCAGCTTGGGGGTGTCTCTAGCGCTGCTCTCGGGTCTCGCTGCTGGGGGGAGGGGTCTTTGGGGCCACTCTCAGGTCGTGCTGCTGGGAGGGAGTCTGGCGCCTCTCTCGGGTTATGCTGCTGCGGGGAATCTCTGGTGCCGCTCTCGAGTCGCGCTACTGGGGGGGGTCTCTGGCGCCTCCTTGGGATCATGCTGCTGGGGGGGTCTCTGGCTTCGCTCTCCGGTCGTGCTGCTGGGGGGGGGTCTCTGTTACCGCTTTCGGGTCGCGCTGTTGGGGGGAGGTCTCTGGCGCCGCTCTCGGGTCGCACTACTGGGGGTGGTCTCTGGAGCCTCCCTCCGGTCATGCTGCAGACGGGGGGTGTCACTGGCCCCGCTATCAGGTGATGCTGCTGCGGGGGGTCACTGGCACCTCTCTCGGGTTTTGCTGCTGGGTGGGTGTCTGGGGCCGCTCTCGGGTGATGCTGTTCGGGGAGGTCTCTGGCGCCGCTCTCCGGTAGCGGTGCTGGGGGTGGGGTTTCTGTCTCCACTCTCGGGTAATGCTTCTGGGGGGGTCTCCGGCGCCGGTCTCGGGTCGCGCTCCTTGGGGGTGGGGGTCTCTGTCGCCACTTTCATCTCATGCTGCTGGGGGGGGTCTCTGGCGCCACTCTCGGGTGATGCTGCTGGGGGGGGCCTCTGGCTCCCATCTCAGGTTGTGCTGCTGGGGGGGGGGAGATCTCTGTCGCCGTTCTCTGGTGATGCTGCTGGGGGGAGGGTCTCTGGCGCCACTCTTGGGTCGCACTGCTGGGGGCGGGTCTGTGGTGCCGCTCTCGGGTCTTGCTGCTGGGGGGGGTCTCTGGCACCGTTTTCGGGTCACTCTGCTGGGGGAGGTCTCTGGCTTCGCTCTCGGGTCACGCTGCTGGGGAGGGTCTCTGGCGCCGCCCTCGGGACTTGCTGCTGGGGGGGGTCTCTGGCGCCGCCCTCGGGTCGCAATGCCGGGGGGGTTCTTTCGCGCTGCTCTCGGGTTTTGCTGCTGGGGGGGGGGTCTCTTGTTTCGCTCTCGGGTCATGCTGCTGGGGGGGGGGACTTTGCAAGCGGGGCCGGGTACTAAAGGCACCAAGCAGCTGGCGGAATCACTGAGAACAAGGGTCATGGGGTCGGGGGTTGGTTGAGACTCTTTGGACCAGAGGCAGGGGGTCCAGGCTGCCAAATGTGTCGCGGAGAACCTCCATCTATCGGACGCGGCTTCCTCTCCGCGCTTGCAGAACCGAGCAGCTAAAAGTGTTAGAAGCCAAATCAGAGCGGCTCGTGTGTGTTAGAAACGGCTACGGGGAGCCAATTGCACTGGCACCTGACGCCTTCTTCAGCCCTTTGTTGCTGCATTCTCAGGCTGGCACCTCTCACAACCATTCATTCATCGTCCAAGCACTCTCTCTCTTATGTACATTCCCTAATTAATGTTTCCCATACAGTATTTTGCATAATAATACAAGAGTTGTAGTTACAAAAAGTTACAAACGTTTCTGGGTGGCATTTCTTAAAACATTCTCTCTCTGAGCGCTGAGTTAGTTACTGTTATAGTTACAATGCTTCACTTTGCGATTAGGGTTAAGTGCTTCACAATGCTTTGAAGAGAACGGTTGTCAATTGTGTAACAGTAAGTTTGAGCGTGCCCTGGCGCACAGCGAGGGGAGCTGTTTCTGGCTACATAGTAGTATATTTTTAACAGTTTGAAGTTACATGACCTAATATTACATTCCTAACCAATTATATTCTAGAGGGGCAAAAATGTTTAGATTTATAATTAAACAATCCTAACAAATAATAATAATAATAATAATTATAAATCTAAACACTTCTCAAGCTTGATAACACTAAATCTAAACACTTTCACAAGAATAAATCTAAACACTTCTATGCTTCTTCTACTTAACAAACTTCTCCTCCTTAGACTTTTAGTTGTGGGGAACAAATTCTGGGGAGTCACTTCCACTTGGGGAATCCTGTTTCATACTTGACTATGTTATCCCTACACTAAGGCTGGCCGAGAGACTGTCCCGGACTGATCGTAACAGACTGTTCTGTCCGCGAATGGGCTGAGAGTAAAGGGCGTGTTCGGAATCTGTGGCGCCCAATCTGAGGCTGTCCGAGGTGACTCTTAACGGACTGCTCCGTGCGCCAATGGGCGGTGACTCAAGGCGTGTTCTGGGGCTGCTGGCGGCCAATAGGTTGTCCGGGGTGGATTATAACAGACTCTTCTGTCCGCGAATGGGCTGTGACTAAGGGGCGTGTTCTGAATCAGAGGCACCCAATAGGCTGACCCGGCTGCATCTTAACGGACAGCTCTGTCTGCGAATGCGGTGTGACTAGGGGGACTGACCTGCCACTGCTCTCGACCAATAGGCTGTCCGGGGTGGATCTTAATGGGCTGCTCTGTCCTCGAATTGTCTGTGACTTAGGGGTGGTTCCTGGCTGCGTGCCAGCCAATGGGCTTTCGGAAGACAGCCTTGGCGGAGGAGAGTGTCGCCCAATGGGCTTTCAGCAAAGGGGATCCTGCCTCTGGTTCGGCCAATGGGCTGCCGCAGGGGGGCGTTGTCTGACTGGGCGGCCGGCGCCGCCATGACAGGAAGGTCCGAGGAGCGCGCGGGGGCGCGAGCGAATCCTGGGTCCGAGTGCGAAGCTGCCCCGCCCCCAGCCCGCCCCTTGTTGGTGTCTGGCCCGGGGGAGGAGGGGGCGCGAGGGAAGGTGGGGGAGCGGGCTGGGGGTGGGGTGTCTGGACAGGGGTGAGGTGTAGGAGCAGGCTGGGTGTGAGGGGCCGGGGGGGGCGCTTGGCACTGGGGGGGCAGGAGGGGGTGAGGGGCCGGGGGGGGTGCTCGGCACTGGGGGGGCAGGAGGGAGGGGGAGGGGCCGGGGGGGCCTTGGCACGGGGGGGGGGGGCAGGAGGGGACAGGGCGCGGGAGAGCGCAGGCGCGGGCGGCGCTGGCTGGGCGGGAAACTCCCGGGACGCTCGCGCTGACGAGGCGGGCGGGAAAACGCTGCGGGGGGCGCTGAGGGGCGGAGCCTGGGGGGCGGGGCGGGAGCTGGCAGTGACGTGGAGCCCCCCCCCCCCCCGCCTGCTTCTCTCCGGGCCCCAGGCTGGACATCGGCGGGGCGGCCCCTGGCGGAGGTGGGGGGGCGATTTCTGCCCCCCCCCCCCCGGCGCTGCAGCCTCCCCGGGGAGCAGCGCCCCTGTGACCCCCCCCCCCACGTGGTGCCGGGGGAACGGGACTGTGGCCCCCCCTTTGGGGCGCGGGAGCTGACCCGGGCTCCAGTCACGTGGGTGTCTCGGGGAGGGGGGGCTGCGGGCCACCGGGGCGCGGGAGTGTCACGTGCCCCCTCCCCCCGCCGGGGAGCCGCGCGCCCTCGAGGGGTGGTTCCCGCGGGCGGGGCACGCACAGAACGTGTCCCGCACGCGGGGGGGCGGGGCGGCCTGAGCCCTGCTCCCCGCGCTGCTCGCTGCCTGGGGGCGGGGCCGGGTGCCCGCTGAATCCCCCCTGTGCCCGGGGGGGGCAGTTCGGCGGGGGGCGCTGTGGGGGGGGATGCTCTGGCCCTGGCTGCCCGCAGTGCCGCCCAGTGCCCGGCTGTGCCTCCTGCAGAGGCCGAGAGCGTCCTGGGTGTGGGGAGAGGGGGGGGGAGTGGCTGAGAATTGGGGGGCAAACAGGTGACAGACAAACCAACCGACAGAAAAGCCTCCCTGCCTGGCCCCCAGCTGAGCGGAGAAACGTCCCCCTGGCGGCCAGAGCACTGCAGGGCCCAGCCTAGTCGCTTTGTGCGCTCCAGCCCCACGGCGTGGGGAGGGGGTGACGGTGGAGGAGCCCCATGCACCCAGGCCTTAGGTTCCCCACCCGCCTTCTAAGCACTGAGCATTTTAGGCCTGGCTGGACTAGAGAAGGGGGCACCAGGGGAGTTGCCGCTGAAGGCGCGCGGCCGCGCACAAACACCCCTCTGCCGCCCACCTCCGTTGCGGAGCCTTGCAGCGGCACTCGCCTTCCTGCTGGCCGGGGAATGGCGCGGTTGTTTTCCTGATCTGGTGGAGGGCGGCTGCCCCGTTGTGTCCCTGCTGGGGCAGCCTCGCCCCACCTCCAGCTGCGATTGGGGCTTCTGTTTGTTTCTGTTCATACAGTTTGCTGCAGTTTTCCATCCCCGAGGACCTGCGTGAAGCTGGTCCGACCAGAGATACGGGGATCGATTTTTAAGAGTAAGAGGTTTTGTTTTTAAAGCAGGGGTGAGGAACCTAATACCCCAGCTCACGTGAGTGTGGCCCTCGAGACTCAAGGTTCCCACACTAACGCTCTAGCTCCCCTCCAGATTGGTGATAGAAATGTAGCCGTGTTAGTCTGGGGTAGTTGAAGCAAAATGCAGGACAATGTAGCACTTTAAAGACTAACAAGATGGTTTATTAGATGATGAGCTTTCGTGGGCCAGACCCACTTCCTCAGATCAAATAGTGGAAGAAAGTAGTCACAACCATATATACCAAAGGATACAATTAAAAAAAAGAACAAATATGAAAAGGACAAATCACATTGCAGAACAGGAGGGGGATGCGGTGGGGGGGAGGGGGAAGGAAGGTAAGTGTCTGTGAATTGATGATATTAGAGGTAGGGAGAGTGGGATGTTTGTGAGTTAATGGTATTAGAGGTGATAATTGGGGAAACTATCTTGGTAATGGGTGAGATAACAAACATTTGAACTAAGTCCTTGTTGGAAAGTGTCGAATTTTAACATGAATGACAGTTCAGAGGATTCCCTTTCAAGTGCAGATGTAAAAGGTCTTTGTAGCAGAATGCAGGTGGTTAAGTCATTGAGAGAGTGTCCTTTCTGGTTAAAATGGCAAGAAACTGTTTTCTCTTTGTGATCTTGTCTGATATCTGTTTTGTGGGCATTAATCCTTTGGCGAAGTGTCTGAGATGTTTGTCCAATGTACATAGCAGACGGACACTTTCGGCACACGATAGCATAGATTATATTTCTGGATGCGCAGGAATATGTGTTCTTGATCTTATAACTCACTTGGTTGGGTCCAATAATGGTATCAGCAGAATGAATATGTGGACAAAGCTGGCAAGGGGGTTTGTTGCAAGGGAAGGTACCAGGGTTGGTATTAGTGTGGTATGTCCTGTGGTGGTTGGTAAGAATCATCTTGAGGTTAGGTGGTTGTCTATAGGAGACTATGGGTCTGTCTCCCAGAGCCTCTTTGAGTATGGTATCCTGTTCCAATATAGGCTGTAGTTTATTGATAATGTGTTGGACAGGTTTAAGTTGGGGGTTGTAGGTGATGACAAGTGGTGTTCTATTGTTGGTTTTCTTGGGTCTGTCTTGAAGTAGATGGTTTCTAGGTATTCGTCTGGCTCTTTCAATTTGCTTTTTTATTTCTCTGGGTGGCCAGATTGGAGCAGACAAATTCTGCTAGCCTGCCCCGCCCCGCCCCCCCCTCCTCACAAGCTCCGGTGTGCGAGGGGAATGTGGGAAGCCTCTTCCTCCTTCTCAGTTGGGGCATGTGTTAATGCGGATGGTGGGGTTTGGGATTTTTTTTTTCTTCACACTTGTGTGTAGGGTTGCCAGGTGTCTAGCACTGAGCCAGACAGCCCGGTAGTTGCACTTTTTGTCCGGTAAATAAATTTAGAAAATACCGGACATACAAAATGTCCAGTATTTTCTGCTTTTCCTCTGTGCCCAGCAGAAATAAGCCGGGGCGGGGAGATTGGCTGACTAATTAAAGGGGTCACAACTGGATTTTGCTCAACAAAAATGTTCCTGGTGGGGTTTTTTTGTTTGGTTGGCTTCTTTCCCTCAACAAAAATTTTCCTGGCGCCTTTTTTTTTTTTTTTTTTTTTTTGCTGAAACCATCTGGCAACCCTACTAGTGTGTGCCTTCCGCCCCCCCAATAAGGTTCCCCACCCCGTCTGAAAGCGAGAGTTGGGAGAACAGGTTACCTTGCGTTCCTGTGTCCTTATAAGGAAGTTGAAGGCTACTATAAAATCCCCCCTCATGGTCTCCTCTTCAGACTAAAGAAACCTAAATCCCTCAGCCTCTTCATAGAGCAATTGCTCCAGCCCCCTAATCATTTTGGTTGTCCTCTGCTGGACCCTCTCCAATGTGTCCACATCCCTTCTGTAGTGGGGGGCCCAGAACTGGACACAGTACTCCAGATGTGGCCTCACCAAAGCCGAATAAAGGGGAATAATGACATCTCTGGATCTACTGGCAATGCTCCTCTTAATGCAACCTAATATGCCATTAGCCTTCTTGGCTACAAGGGCACACTGTTGACTCATCTCCAGCTTCTCATCCACTGTAACCCCCAGGTCCCTGTCTGCAGAACTACTACTTAACTGGTTGGTCCCCAGCTTGTAACTATGCTTGGGATTCTTCCATCCCAAGTGCAGGACTCTACACTTGTCCTTGTTGAACCTCATCAGATTTCTTGTGGCCCAATCCTCCAATTTGTCTAAGTCATTCTGGACCCTATCTCCGCCCTTAGGCATCTTTTAGCCTTTTTGTTCTATTATTGTTTTTCTATTTGGTACTAGAAAATCAAACTTTCCTCCTGCTTGGGCCTCAAGTTTCACTCCAGCAGCCCTTCCACAAGTAGAATCGTCTGCAAAATAAAATGTCAGGGCTACCGTCATTAAGGTGCTTGTCCCTGTAAGGACATGTGACTGAACTGGTTGTTCAGAAGGTTTCTGGTGAATTGGTTTATGCACAGGTATGCCTCCCGTTCTTCTTTAACCACCGCAGTCTCTTGTTTTTGTCCGGAAGCAAATTCTCTGCCAAGCCACCTTTTTTCCCTTTCATGTAATTGTCTGCTCTTTCGTTCGGTGTGGTAGACTTGTTCTAGTGTGGCATTAGACAACCGAGCCACAGAAAAGTCTGCCTTGGTACCACTGAGTACCGGCCCAGACCAAAGTAGCTTTCAGACACCTTAAGAGAGTCTTGATTTGCAATTCTCCCCTTTCTTCTCCTTGGATTTTCAACTAGGAAAGTGTGCTAATCATCTGCTTTTGCGGAAAAACTTGCCAGCTGTCTACACTGGCCGCTTGAATTTCCGCAAAAGCACTGACGATCTCATGTAAGATTGTCAGTGCTTCTGCGGGAATACTATGCTGCTCCCGTTCGGGCAAAAGTCTTTTTCCGAAAGACTTCTGCGCAAAAGGGCCAGTGTAGACAGCAGAGAGTTCTTTTCCGCAAAAAAGCCCCGATGGCGAAAATGGCGATTGGGGCTTTTTTGCAGAAAAGCGCGACTAGATTGGCCACGGACGCTTTTCCGTAAAAAGTTTACATACCCAGTATCTTGTGAAGAACTTGTCACCTCAGCACAGGCTCCCGGGGCGGGCTTTACCATAAGGGACCCGGAGAGATCATCTAGGCCAGCTGGAGGGGGCAGGGCAGGGCAGGGCAGGGGAGAGGAGAGGAGAGGAGAGGAGGTTGGCCACTGAAAATGTTGCAGTATTAATTTTCCTTTTATTTGACTTCATATCAAACAAATATTTACAGTTTAAATGACCTTGTTAATTCTCCCTTGTGTTAGTACTCTTTCTTCCAGAACGTTTTAAAAACACAGACGAGACATGTCTTCGCCTGGGTGGCAGGCATCCGAAGAAGGGCACGTGACCTCGATCTTGGAGCACGAGACAAAACTCACTCCGCTCCTGGAGGGGAAATGTTAGAGGCAACACTGGGCTCCAGTGAGCAGCAGCCAGGTGACGCACGTGTCTGTCCTTTCCACACATCTAGGGTGGCCTAGCTCCTAACCGTTCTCTGTCTCTTTTTCGGTCCCTGTAGACTTGGAGGAGATGAGAGGCTGGCCATGTGGTGGCAGAGACCGAAAGGAGCCACCCCCCCGAGACCCTGCCGGCAGATGGAAACCAGACAGCGATCTATGGAAGAAGAGCAAATAGCAATTGGCTCAAGGTAAGTATCGAGGGAGGGCCGCACAGACGTTTGCGAGCGTGGTACGGGTCCCTGAGAAAAGGCCCTCTGGCTCGTGGTGGAAGAACTTGAAAATACGAAGTACAAAAGTCACAGTGTTGTACTTAAAAGAAGTACTCGGGATCTTTTTCAGAGGGATAAGGCAACACGCCACATTTATTGATCACACACACACACATTATATATATATATATATATAGAGAGAGAGAAATTATTTATTTACCACATGCATATGATAAGTATTGATTATTCTGTGTCACTCACGCACTCACTCTCACACACACACACACACACGTGCACAAGCACACTCCGTCTTGCTGTTGTTACCAACTTGTTGCTCCCCTTAACTTCACTGGCCAGGTGAGTTAGATGGGGGAGGGGTGGAGCCGGGCTTCTGCTGATCCGGATCGATGCTCCGATGGTGACAAGATGAGACCCGGAGTCCTCTGCAAGACAACTCACTTTTATAGCAGCTTCCCTCTTATGCAAATATATCCCAGATTCAAAATCTGGGTCTGTGTCCTTTGGTCCCTTTGTGGGTGCTGTCTGTTAAGAGAGGGTGTTTTCCAAAGAAGGTGCTTGCTTCTAATCCCCAAGGCCTTCAATATGTCTGCTCTTCTTTCTTGAGCCCTCTTGACACCTTGGGTCTGGCTTCTACCCCCTTTTCAACTGGTGTAGCTCTCTGGAGGTGCTTGGCTCCCAAGTGTTACTCATTCACACCTCGTTCATTCAACTGGGCAATTGATTACAGAGTGGGGGGAGAGAGTGGGGGAAAGATCTTATTCTACTCCTAGCAAATGACATTTTTACCTCTTTAACTATATACTCTGTATTAGAACCCTATGTAGAAAACTAAGTTACAAGGTTATATGGATTCAGGTTCTAATACAAAGTGACAAGGTCATATGGATTAATACAAAGTTACAAGGTTATATGGAGAGGCACAGTGTCAAGTCATATGAAGTACATAGGTTTATCTACAACAGAAACTGAACACCGATTTTTGTATTTTTAAAAATGTCATTAATCCCCCCGCCCCGCCGCCCCCCGAATCTCCTGGCTGGCGATACTTAACGTGTCTAGGATCATACGGAAAACTAAGTGAGTAGGCTGCCAATTGACCTAGCGTCACGCATGCGGAGAGTTGGCAAAACTGGGATTGAAATAAAGACTTGGTCTCCAGCAGCACCGAGGAGCCCCAGACATGGATTAGGGCCTCGTGGGAATAGTTGTCTCCTAATTGATCTAATCTTTGGCTTTTGAGTTTAATATTATTGGTGAGTCCTTC
This sequence comes from Pelodiscus sinensis, assembly GCF_052426305.1. Taxonomy (NCBI): domain Eukaryota; kingdom Metazoa; phylum Chordata; order Testudines; family Trionychidae; genus Pelodiscus; species Pelodiscus sinensis. Next base: position 78,825,392 of record NC_143058.1, read on the forward strand.
TAGGCGACTGTTAGTCGGCGTGCATGCGTGCGCACGTAAGTATGAGTGCAAGTGTGTGCGTCCGCAAGTGTCCATTTGCGTGTGTGCGCACATGCCTGCGTGCGGGCAGATTGAGCAGATGCGTGTGTGGGCATCTGAGCGAGGGCATGAGTGGGCGCCCAGGCGTGTTAATCTGTTAATTCGCGTTTGTGAGTGTGTACACGCATCCCTGCGTGTGAGCATTTGGCAGGGTGAGTGGCTGTGGCACGGGCGTGTGCGTCTGACGTGTGCCAGTCAGACGGCGCCCTGGCAGCAGTAGCTCCTGGAAAGCGACACCCCTCCCCTCCCATCTGGAGCATGCAACTGGGATGAGAGGGGCAGGGAAGAGTAGCACTGCTGCAGCGCATTTCAGCACGAGGCTCTAACTGCCGCGCGGTAGCTGCTCCTTTTGTATCCGACGTGGGGCAACAAGGAGCGGCCTCGCATCATGCCGGCGCCACGTGCGTTCAGTCCCACGGACCGGAAGTGACGTTTGCTCGGTCCACAGCCTGACAGCAACCGACTGGGAACCGTGACCGGAAGGTGCCCAGGTACGAGCGCTCAGCTGGTGCCAGGTCAGCGGGTGGTAGGCAGGAGACACGGGGCCAGGCGGGACGGGTTCAGACACGGGGTGCCTGGCTGGGACAGCGACTGGGGTTGGAGGTTTCCTGCGGCGGTGCAGCCAGCGTAGGCCACCAGCTCCCGTGGTACGTGGGGCAGAGGAAGGGGAGGCTGGAACCGCTCCGACAAGGCACCACTCTGCTTATGGTTGCCAGGTGTCCGGTTTTGAACTGGACGGTCCAGGCTTTCAGCTTTTTCTTCGGGAAACAAATTTATATTTTCTCAATGTCCGCGAAAGCGGCAAGGAGTTCTGTGCCACAGGGCTCCTCGCTGCTTTTGCAGATTCAGACTAACGCGGCTACTCCTCTGATAAATGTCGGGTATTTTCTAAATCCGACGGAATGCAGATTGTGATGTCATGTCAGGCGTGCCTGGTATTTTTGGTGAAACCATCTGGCAACCCTAGCTCTGCTCCTTGCTTGGCCGGGGTGGCGCCCTGCCTCTGTGGCAGGTCCTGACGTCACAGGGAGCGTGTTCCCCAGGAAATCCGGGCAGTGCAGCGGCTTCCGGTCCGCGCCACCCGGCCCCAAGGGAGCGGCGGCGGGAGGCGGCAGGGAGGTCAGAGCGTGACGCTGCCCCGCCCGGATCTCAGCCCTTGGGCGCCCCAGTGTGCACCCCGCCCGGCCGGGCCGCTCCCCTGTAGCTCCGCCCCCAGCGCTGCGCCCGCTGCCTCGTGGCCCGGCTCGGTGCGAAGCTGCCACTGCCGGCTACGAACAGCAGCGCACTGCTAGTGACGTCATTGCCCTGGCGCGGTGCATGCAAATGACGGAACGCGGGGCACGTTCTATCGGCTCCCGGGCGAGTGACACGTGGGTTTGTGTGGCACACAGACGGGTCCCAGGCTCCGTCATTAATGGCAGGGGCGGGGCCACTGACTGGCAGGAACTCAGCTGTGACACAGAAGTGAGCGGCAGAAAACTCCTCGGGGTCTCCGGAAAATCCTCGCGCGGCCCCTCTGGGCTTGTGAACGGGACGCAGCAGAGGCAGCCGCCCCCCTCCCCACCCACCCGCCTCACGCTCCCCGCTGCACTTTCGAAGGCAACAGCAGCATCAGCCTGTCCCGCTGCCAGTCCCTGCACAAGCCGGCTGGGAAATTTGGTGTTGGGGGGAGCAGACTGCACGGGGCGGAGAGGAGTTTGGGGGTGGTGGGGGATCAGACTGCATGGGGCGGAGAGGAGTTTGGTGAAGGGGAATCATACTGCATGGGGCGGAGAGGAGTTTGGGGGGAAGCAGACTGCACGGGGAGGGGAGGAGTTTGGTGAGGGGGGATCAGACTGCATGGCGCGGAGAGGAGTTAGGGGGGTAGGGGATCAGACTGCAGGGGGCGGAGAGGAGTTTCGTGGGGGGTAGGAGATCAGACTGCACGGGGGGAGGAGTTTGGGGGGGATCAGACTGCACGGGGCGAGGAGGAGTTTGGGGGGGGATCAGACTGCACGGGGCGGGGAGGAGTTGGGGGGGGATCAGACTGCACGGGGCGGGGAGGAGTTGGGGGGGGATCAGACTGCACGGGGCGGGGAGGAGTTTGGGGGGGATCAGACTGCACGGGGCGAGGAGGAGTTTAGGGGGGGATCAGACTGCACGGGGGGAGGAGTTTGGGGGGATCAGACTGCATGGGGCGGGGAGGAGTTTGGGGGGGATCAGACTGCACGGGGCGGGGAGGAGTTTTGGGGGGCGATCAGACTGCACGGGGTGGAGGGGAGTGTGGGGGGGATCAGACTGCACGGGGGGAGAGGAGTTTGGGGGGATCAGACTGCACGGGGGGAGAGGAGTTTGGGGGGGATCAGACTGCACGGAGCGGGGAGGAGTTTGGGGGGGATCAGACTGCACGGGGCGAGGAGGAGTTTGGGGGGGGATCAGACTGCACGGGGGGGAGGAGTTTGGGGGGATCAGACTGCACGGGGGGAGAGGAGTTTGGGGGGGATCGGACTGCACGGAGGGAGAGGAGTTTGGGGGGATTGGACTGCACGGGGCGGGGAAGAGTTTGGGGGGATCGGACTGCACGGGGCGGGGAGGAGTTTGGGGGGATCAGACTGCATGGAGGGGAGGATCAGACTGCACGGAGCGGGGAGGAGTTTGGGGGGGGATCAGACTGCACGGGGGGGAGGAGTTTGGGGGGATCGGACTGCACGGGGCGGGGAGGAGTTTGGGGGGGATCGGACTGCACGGAGGGAGAGGAGTTTGGGGGGATCGGACTGCACGGGGCGGGGAGGAGTTTGGGGGGGATCAGACTGCACGGGGGGAGAGGAGTTTGGGGGGATCGGACTGCACGGGGGGGAGGAGTTTGGGGGGATCGGATTGCACGGGGCGGGGAAGAGTTTGGGGGGGATCGGACTGCACGGGGCGGGGAGGAGTTTGGGGGGGGATCAGACTGCACGGGGCGGGGAGGAGTTGGGGGGGGATCAGACTGCACGGGGCGGGGAGGAGTTGGGGGGGGATCAGACTGCACGGGGCGGGGAGGAGTTTGGGGGGGGATCAGACTGCACGGGGCGGGGAGGAGTTTGGGGGGGGATCAGACTGCACGGGGCGGGGAGGAGTTTGGGGGGGGATCAGACTGCACGGGGCGGGGAGGAGTTTGGGGGGGGATCAGACTGCACGGGGCGGGGAGGAGTTTGGGGGGGATCAGACTGCACGGGGCGGGGAGGAGTTTGGGGGGGATCAGACTGCACGGGGCGGAGGGGAGTGTGGGGGGGATCAGACTGCACGGGGGGGAGAGGAGTTTGGGGGGATCAGACTGCACGGGGGGAGAGGAGTTTGGGGTGGATCAGACTGCACGGAGCGGGGAGGAGTTTGGGGGGGGATCAGACTGCACGGGGCAGGGAGGAGCTTTGGGGGGGATCAGACTGCACGGGGCGGACGGGAGTTTGGGGGGGCGATCGGACTGCACGGGGCGGAGGGGAGTGTGGGGGGGATCGGACTGCACGGGGGGGAGAGGAGTTTGGGGGGGATCGGACTGCACGGAGCGGGGAGGAGTTTGGGGGGGGGATCGGACTGAACGGGGCGGGGAAGAGTTTGGGGGGGATCGGACTGCACGGGGCGGGGAGGAGTTTGGGGGGGATCGGACTGCACGGAAGGAGAGGAGTTTGGGGGGATCGGACTGCACGGGGCGGGGAAGAGTTTGGGGGGATCGGACTGCACGGGGCGGGGAAGAGTTTGGGGGGATCGGACTGCACGGGGCGGGGAAGAGTTTGGGGGGATCGGACTGCACGGGGCGGGGAGGAGTTTGGGGGGGATCAGACTGCACGGGGCGGGGAGGAGTTTGGGGGGGATCAGACTGCACGGGGCGTGGAGGAGTTTGGGGGGGATCAGATTTCATGGGGCGGGGAGGAGTTTGGGGGGGATCAGACTGCACGGGGCGGGGAGGAGTTTGGGGGGATCAGACTGCACGGGGCGGGGAGGAGTTTGGGGGGGATCAGACTGCACGGGGCGGACAGAAGTTTGGGGGGATCAGACTGCACGGGGGGAGAGGAGTTTGGGGTGGATCAGACTGCACGGAGCGGGGAGGAGTTTGGGGGGGGATCAGACTGCACGGGGCAGGGAGGAGCTTTGGGGGGGATCAGACTGCACGGGGACGGACAGGAGTTTGGGGGGGCGATCAGACTGCACGGGGCGGAGGGGAGTGTGGGGGGGATCGGACTGCACGGGGGGGAGAGGAGTTTGGGGGGGATCGGACTGCACGGAGCGGGGAGGAGTTTGGGGGGGATCGGACTGCACGGGGCGGGGAGGAGTTTGGGGGGATCGGACTGCACGGGGCGGGGAAGAGTTTGGGGGGGATCGGACTGCACGGGGCGGGGAGGAGTTTGGGGGGGATCGGACTGCACGGAAGGAGAGGAGTTTGGGGGGATCGGACTGCACGGGGCGGGGAAGAGTTTGGGGGGATCGGACTGCACGGGGCGGGGAGGAGTTGGGGGGGGATCAGACTGCACGGGGGGGAGGAGTTTGGGGGGATCAAACTGCACGGGGGGAGAGGAGTTTGGGGGGGATCGGACTGCACGGGGCGGGGAAGAGTTTGGGGGGATCGGACTGCACGGGGCGGGGAGGAGTTTGGGGGGATCGGACTGCACGGGGCGGGGAGGAGTTTGGGGGGGATCGGACTGCACGGGGGGAGAGGAGTTTGGGGGGATCAGATTGCACGGGGGGGAAGAGTTTGGGGGGATCGGACTGCACGGGGCGGGGAGGAGTTTGGGGGGATCAGACTGCACGGAGCGGGGAGGAGTTTGGGGGGGGATCAGACTGCACGGGGGGAGGATCAGACTGCACGGGGGGGGAGGAGTTTGGAGGGGGATCAGACTGCACGGGGCGGGGAGGAGTTTGGGGGGGATCGGACTGCACGGGGCGGGGAGGTGTTTGGGGGGGATCGGACTGCACGGGGCGGGGAGGAGTTTGGGGGGGATCAGACTGCACGGGGCGAGGAGGAGTTTGGGGGGGGATCAGACTGCACGGGGGGGAGGAGTTTGGGGGGATCACACTGCACGGGGGGAGAGGAGTTTGGGGGGGATCGGACTGCACGGAGGGAGAGGAGTTTGGGGGGATCGGACTGCACGGGGCGGGGAAGAGTTTGGGGGGATCGGACTGCACGGGGCGGGGAGGAGTTTGGGGGGATCAGACTGCATGGAGGGGAGGATCAGACTGCACGGAGCGGGGAGGAGTTTGGGGGGGATCAGACTGCACGGGGGGGAGGAGTTTGGGGGGATCGGACTGCACGGGGCGGGGAGGAGTTTGGGGGGGTTCGGACTGCACGGAGGGAGAGGAGTTTGGGGGGATCGGACTGCACGGGGCGGGGAGGAGTTTGGGGGGGATCAGACTGCACGGGGGGAGAGGAGTTTGGGGGGATCGGACTGCACGGGGCGGGGAAGAGTTTGGGGGGATCGGACTGCACGGGGCGGGGAGGAGTTTGGGGGGATCAGACTGCACGGGGGGAGAGGAGTTTGGGGGGATCAGACTGCACGGGGGGGAGGATCAGAGTGCACGGGGCGGAGGGGAAGTTTGGGGGGATCAGACTGCACGGGGGGGAGGAGTTTGAGGGGGGATCAGACTGCACGGGGCGGGGAGGAGTTTGGGGGGATCAGACTGCACGGGGCGGGGAGGAGTTTGGGGGGGAAGGGTTGCCGCGGAGTCTCCTCTCCCGAGTGGGGGCGGGGCATCAGCTGCGGACGCTGCCGTCTCTGAGGCAGGAGCCCCGCCCAGCAATGGGGAGGGGCGGGATGAGGGGGAGTAGGGAAAGTAGCCGCAGTGGCTTGTGGGAAACTGAGTGCCCCTGTCCGCAGCTCCCATCGGCCATTGCAGGGCCAGGGCAGGCCCGGCGCTGTTCGGTTGGGCGGGTGCAGCGGAAGTGACATCACAACGGGGCATTGACCAGGGAGCGACGCGGTTGGTCCCGCGCTCGTGTCACTCCAAGTGTTAGCGACGCATCCTGGGACTTGTAGTTCTCATAGTGCGGCCTCCCGGGGCACGTCGCAGCGCGCCCCGCCCCTATCATAGCCCCGCCCCCCGGCATAGCCCCGCCCAGCGTGTTCTTAGTTCGGAATGGGGCATTTCTACCCTAAGAACAATCTTTTTTATTCGGAAATAACGGCCCTTAGCAGAGCAACAGTGACACTCGGTAGTCACCGGCGGTAATGCACGTGTAATTCCGTAGCGCCTCCACAGTGCCGCTCGGTGGTCATTGCAGGTAATGCACGTGTAATTCCGAAGCGCCTCCATAGTGCCGCTCGGTGGTCATTGCCGGTAATGCACGTGTAATTCCGTAGCGCCTCCACAGTGCCGCTCGGTGGTCAGTGCAGGTAATGCACGTGTAATTCCGAAGCGCCTCCACAGTGCCACTCGGTGGTCATTGCAGGTAATGCACGTGTAATTCCGAAGCGCCTCCACAGTGCCACTCGGTGGTCAGTGCAGGTAATGCACGTGTAATTCCGAAGCGCCTCCACAGTGCCCCTCGGTGGTCATTGCCGGTAATACACGTGTAATTCCGAAGCGCCTCCACAGTGCCACTCGGTGGTCATTGCGGGTAATGCACGTGTAATTCCATCGCCCCCAGCTGCTGTCCCTGCTGCGCACGCCACGTGGCCCCAGTCTTGCCCTTTGACAGCAGGCAAAGTAAGAAGCTCGTTATTTCCAGGCTCCGCGCAGCCCTCTCCCCTCCTGCCCCCGGCCCCCTCATCCCACACACCAGGCTCCGCGCAGCCCTCTCCCCTCCTGCCCATGGCCCCCTCATCCCGCACTCCAGGCTCCGCACAGCCCTCTCCCCTCCTGCCCCCGGCCCCCTCATCCCGCACTCCAGGCTCCGCACAGCCCTCTCCTCTCCTGCCCCCGGCCCCCTCATCCCGCACTCCAGGCTCCGCACAGCCCTCTCCCCTCCTGCCCATGGCCCCCTCATCCCGCACTCCAGGCTCCGCGCAGCCCCCTCCCCTCCTGCTTCCTCACCCCAGCCTGCACCCCGTCCATACTCTTATCCCGGGGCCCTTCCTCTCCCCAGCCTGCACCCCCGTCCATATGCTTATCCCGGGGCCCTTCCTCCCCCCAGCCTGCACCCCCATCCATATTCTTATCCCGGGGCCCTTCCTCACTCCAGTCTGCACGCCCATTCATGGGAGCCATCAGTCCACCTTTTCCCTGCACCACATTCAGTAAAGTGTCTGATCAGGGTATGAGAGCAGCCCTGAGCCTTTGTCTCCACTCAGCAGGTTGCACCACACAGGATATGTGGATGGTCCTGGGCTTTGTACAGCACTCCAGACTGACCCCTGGACACGGCTTCTGGGTCCTAGCCCTTTGCTGTCACTCCTGCCCGAGGGCTTTGCTGGCTCCAGACTGGGTAACAGCTGGGAAACTGGCTGGGCAGTGGGCTGAGAAGATACCGTCCGAGATGGACTTGAGCTGCCTGGACGTGATTCTCGGAACACGTGAAGGGTCCTCAGCGTTCGGCCTTCCCATGGCTCTGTGTGAGTAAGAGGTGCGTGCTTTGAAATCTTCAAGCGTCCTGGCAGTATGTTTCTTCTGAGGCAGAGAGCTTCCTGCTGGGGCACGGAGCCTGGTGGCTTGGGGACTGGTGAAGGGGCAGTAGGCGGTTCAACAGTGCGTGGATAGATATTCAAGGCCTCCGTTCTCTCCGAGTTCCTGGAGTGGCAGCGGGAGGGGGTGGCCGATGGTGGGAGGAGAAGCGATGCCGCGTCCTTGCGGACTGAAAAGCTAAGTTGTTTGTTTGTTTTTTCCCCTCAGCTGTGTTCGGTAGCGAGCGATAAGAAGTCAACCCTCCCGGTGTCCTCCCGTCTGGGGATGGAACGGAAAAGAGAACGGCGAGCTTGGGAGCTTGGTCGAAGCGAGGCGAGAACCGTCCTGCTGGGAGCGGAGCAGCCATCGCTGACCGGGAGATAAGTGTCGGGTCTGGAAATCTCTCGGCTTACGGCCCACTCGGGTCTAGGAAGGGAAGTCACGTTTGCTTAGACAGCGAGTCCGAGCGGAGGTTCCCGAGGTGCTTACTTGGTAGTGGGAGAAACAGGGCTCCCGTTTGTCAGGGGTGCTGGTTTCTCTGGAACACGGTGTCCTTCTCAGCAGACGCTTGGCTCGAGGAGGAAGACGCAAGGTGGTAAGGTTTCTGGCTGCCTCGCATGTGTTTCTCTCTTGTTGCTCTCTCGTATTGGCCAATACGTCCTGTCTGTCTGTTTCTCTCTGTGTCTTTGTCCTTGCTCTGCTTCTGCCGTGTCCTTGTACAGCACACTTGCAGGCATTCCAGGTGAGCATCTCCAAGGGTTAAGGGCTCAGGAGCCAACGGGAATTCAGCAGGTTCGCAAGTCGCGCAAGGGAGAGCGGTGGTGCGTCATGGCTGAATGACTCGGTGTTCTTGTAGAGGACCCGATACATAGGCGAGAGGGGGCTAAAGGATAGAATTCCCACAGCCACAGACTTTAGTGAGTGAGAGCTAACGCTGGGCTTTTTTGGCCACCCTTGCAGAGGAATCAGTGCGTGGCCGTGGGCGGAGAATAAATCGTCCGAGATGTACTTGAGCTGCCTGGACGTGATTCTCGGAACATGTGAAGGGTCCTCAGCGTTCGGCCTTCCCATGGCTCTGTGTGAGTAAGAGGTGCGTGCTTTGAAATCTTTAAGCGTCCTGGCAGTATGTTTCTTCTGAGGCAGAGAGCTTCCTGCTGGGTCACGGAGCCTGGTGGCTTGGGGACTGGTGAAGGGGCATAGGCAGTTCAACAGAGCGTGGATAGATATTCAAGGCCTCCGTTCTCTCCGCGTTCCTGGAGTGGCAGCGGGAGGGGGTGGCCGATGGTGGGAGGCAGCGGTGCGATGGTGGGAGGAGAAGCGATGCCGCGTCCTTGCGGACTGAAAAGCTAAGTTGTTTGTTTGTTTTTTCCCCTCTGCTGTGTTCGGTAGTGAGCGATAAGAAGTCAACCCTCCCGGTGTCCTCCCGTCTGGGGATGGAACGGAAACGAGAACAGCGAGCTCGGGAGCTTGGTCGAAGCGAGGCGAGAACCGTCCGGCTGGGAGCGGAGCAGCCATCGCTGACAGGGAGATAAGTGTCGGGTTTGGCAATCTCTCGGCTTACGGCGCACTCGGGTCTAGGAAGGGAAGTCAGGTTTGCTTAGACAGCGAGTCCGAGCGGAGGTTCGCGAGGTGATTCCTTGGTAGTGGGAGAAACAGGGCTTCCGTTTGTCAGGGGTGCTGATTTCTCTGGAACACGGTGTCCTTCTCAGCAGACGCTTGGCTCGAGGAGGAAGACGCAAGGCGGTAAGGTTTCCGTCTGCCTCTCATGTGTTTCTCTCTTGTTGCTCTCTCGTATTGGCCAATACGTTCTGTCTGTCTGTTTCTGTCTGTGTCTTTGTCCTTGCTCTGCTTCTGCCGTGTCCTTGTATAGCTCACGTGCAGGCATTCCAGGTGAGCATCTCCACGGGTTAAGGGCTCAGGAGCCAACGGGAATTCTGCAGGTACGCTAGTCGCGCAAGGGAGAGCGGTGGTGCGTCATGGCTGACTGACTCAGTGTTCTTGTAGAGGGCCCTATACATAGGCGAGGGGCGGGGGGGAAGGGCTAAATGATAGAATTCCCACAGCCACAGACCTTAGTGAGTGAGAGGTCTCTTCAGTCACGCCGCTCTCGGATCTCGCTGCAGGGAGGGATTCTGGTGCCGCTCTCGGGTCGTGCAGCTTGGGGGTGTCTCTAGCGCTGCTCTCGGGTCTCGCTGCTGGGGGGGAGGGGTCTTTGGGGCCACTCTCAGGTCGTGCTGCTGGGAGGGGTCTCTGGCACCGTTTTCGGGTCACTCTGCTGGGGGAGGTCTCTGGCTTCGCTCTCGGGTCACGCTGCTGGGGAGGGTCTCTGGTGCCGCCCTCGGGACTTGCTGCTGGGGGGGGTCTCTGGCGCCGCCCTCGGGTCGCAATGCCGGGGGGGTTCTTTCGCACTGCTCTCGGGTTTTGCTGCTGGGGGGGGGGTCTCTTGTTTCGCTCTCGGGTCATGCTGCTGGGGGGGGGACTTTGCAAGCGGGGCCGGGTACTAAAGGCACTAAGCAGCTGGCGGAATCACTGAGAACAAGGGTCATGGGGTCGGGGGTTGGTTGAGACTCTTTGGACCAGAGGCAGGGGGTCCAGGCTGCCAAATGTGTCGCGGAGAACCTCCATCTATCGGACGCGGCTTCCTCTCCGCGCTTGCAGAACCGAGCAGCTAAAAGTGTTAGAAGCCAAATCAGAGCGGCTCATGTGTGTGTTAGAAACGGCTACGGGGAGCCAATTGCACTGGCACCTGACGCCTTCTTCAGCCCTTTGTTGCTGCATTCTCAGGCTGGCACCTCTCACAACCATTCATTCATCGTCCAAGCACTCTCTCTCTTATGTACATTCCCTAATTAATGTTTCCCATACAGTATTTTGCATAATAATACAAGAGTTGTAGTTACAAAAAGTTACAAACGTTTCTGGGTGGCATTTCTTAAAACATTCTCTCTCTGAGCGCTGAGTTAGTTACTGTTATAGTTACAATGCTTCACTTTGCGATTAGGGTTAAGTGCTTCACAATGCTTTGAAGAGAACGGTTGTCAATTGTGTAACAGTAAGTTTGAGCGTGCCCTGGCGCACAGCGAGGGGAGCTGTTTCTGGCTACATAGTAGTATATTTTTAACAGTTTGAAGTTACATGACCTAATATTACATTCCTAACCAATTATATTCTAGAGGGGCAAAAATGTTTAGATTTATAATTAAACAATCCTAACAAATAATAATAATAATAATAATTATAAATCTAAACACTTCTCAAGCTTGATAACACTAAATCTAAACACTTTCACAAGAATAAATCTAAACACTTCTATGCTTCTTCTACTTAACAAACTTCTCCTCCTTAGACTTTTAGTTGTGGGGAACAAATTCTGGGGAGTCACTTCCACTTGGGGAATCCTGTTTCATACTTGACTATGTTATCCCTACACTAAGGCTGGCCGAGAGACTGTCCCGGACTGATCGTAACAGACTGTTCTGTCCGCGAATGGGCTGAGAGTAAAGGGCGTGTTCGGAATCTGTGGCGCCCAATCTGAGGCTGTCCGAGGTGACTCTTAACGGACTGCTCCGTGCGCCAATGGGCGGTGACTCAAGGCGTGTTCTGGGGCTGCTGGCGGCCAATAGGTTGTCCGGGGTGGATTATAACAGACTCTTCTGTCCGCGAATGGGCTGTGACTAAGGGGCGTGTTCTGAATCAGAGGCACCCAATAGGCTGACCCGGCTGCATCTTAACGGACAGCTCTGTCTGCGAATGCGGTGTGACTAGGGGGACTGACCTGCCACTGCTCTCGACCAATAGGCTGTCCGGGGTGGATCTTAATGGGCTGCTCTGTCCTCGAATTGTCTGTGACTTAGGGGTGGTTCCTGGCTGTGTGCCAGCCAATGGGCTTTCGGAAGACAGCCTTGGCGGAGGATAGTGTCGCCCAATGGGCTGTCAGCAAAGGGGATCCTGCCTCTGGTTCGGCCAATGGGCTGCCGCAGGGGGGCGTTGTCTGACTGGGCGGCCGGCGCCGCCATGACAGGAAGGTCCGAGGAGCGCGCGGGGGCGCGAGCGAATCCTGGGTCCGAGTGCGAAGCTCCCCGCCCCCAGCCCGCCCCTTGTTGGTGTCTGGCCCGGGGGAGGAGGGGGCGCGAGGGAAGGTGGGGGAGCGGGCTGGGGGTGGGGTGTCTGGACAGGGGTGAGGTGTAGGAGCAGGCTGGGTGTGAGGGGCCGGGGGGGGCGCTTGGCACTGGGGGGGCAGGAGGGGGTGAGGGGCCGGGGGGGGCGCTCGGCACTGGGGGGGCAGGAGGGGGTGAGGGGCCGGGGGGGTGCTCGGCACTGGGGGGGCAGGAGGGAGGGGGAGGGGCCGGGGGGGGCCTTGGCACTGGGGGGGGCAGGAGGGGACAGGGCGCGGGAGAGCGCAGGCGCGGGCGGCGCTGGCTGGGCGGGAAACTCCCGGGACGCTCGCGCTGACGAGGCGGGCGGGAAAACGCTGCGGGGGGCGCTGAGGGGCGGAGCCTGGGGGGCGGGGCGGGAGCTGGCAGTGACGTGGAGCCCCCCCCCCCCGCCTGCTTCTCTCCGGGCCCCAGGCTGGACATCGGCGGGGCGGCCCCTGGCGGAGGTGGGGGGGCGATTTCTGCCCCCCCCCCCCGGCGCTGCAGCCTCCCCGGGGAGCAGCGCCCCTGTGACCCCCCCCACGTGGTGCCGGGGGAACGGGGCTGTGGCCCCCCCTTTGGGGCGCGGGAGCTGACCCGGGCTCCAGTCACGTGGGTGTCTCGGGGAGGGGGGGCTGCGGGCCACCGGGGCGCGGGAGTGTCACGTGCCCCCTCCCCCCGCCGGGGAGCCGCGCGCCCTCGAGGGGTGGTTCCCGCGGGCGGGGCACGCACAGAACGTGTCCCGCACGCGGGGGGGCGGGGCGGCCTGAGCCCTGCTCCCCGCGCTGCTCGCTGCCTGGGGGCGGGGCCGGGTGCCCGCTGAATCCCCCCTGTGCCCGGGGGGGGGCAGTTCGGCGGAGGGCGATGCTCTGGCCCTGGCTGCCCGCAGTGCTGCCCAGTGCCCGGCTGTGCCTCCTGCAGAGGCCGAGAGCGTCCTGGGTGGGGGGCGTGTGGGGAGAGGGGAGGAGTGGCTGAGAATTGGGGGGCAAACTTAGGGGCTGCACGGGGCGGGGAGGAGTTTGGTGAGGGGGGATCATACTGCATGGGGCGGAGAGGAGTTTGGGGGGAAGCAGACTGCACGGGGCGGGGAGGAGTTTGGTGAGGGGGGATCAGACTGCATGGCGCGGAGAGGAGTTAGGGGGGTAGGGGATCAGACTGCAGGGGGCGGAGAGGAGTTTCGTGGGGGGTAGGAGATCAGACTGCACGGGGGGAGGAGGAGTTTGGGGGGGGATCAGACTGCACGGGGCGGGGAGGAGTTGGGGGGGGATCAGACTGCACGGGGCGAGGAGGAGTTTAGGGGGGGATCAGACTGCACGGGGGGAGGAGTTTGGGGGGGATCAGACTGCACGGGGGTGAGGAGTTTGGGGGGATCAGACTGCATGGGGCGGGGAGGAGTTTAGGGGGATCAGACTGCACGGGGCGGACAGGAGTTTTGGGGAGCGATCAGACTGCACGGGGCGGAGGGGAGTGTGGGGGGGATCAGACTGCACGGGGGGGAGAGGAGTTTGGGGGGATCAGACTGCACGGGGGGAGAGGAGTTTGGGGGGGATCAGACTGCACGGAGCGGGGAGGAGTTTGGGGGGATCAGACTGCACGGGGGGGAGGATCAGACTGCACGGAGCGGGGAGGAGTTTGGGGGGGGATCAGACTGCACGGGGCAGGGAGGAGCTTTGGGGGGGATCAGACTGCACGGGGCGGACAGGAGTTTGGGGGGGCGATCAGACTGCACGGGGCGGAGAGGAGTGTGGGGGGGATCAGACTGCACGGGGGGGAGAGGAGTTTGGGGTGGATCAGACTGCACGGAGCGGGGAGGAGTTTGGGGGGGGATCAGACTGAACGGGGCGGGGAGGAGTTTTGGGGGAGATCAGACTGCACGGGGCGGGGAGGAGTTTGGGGGGATCGGACTGCACGGGGCGGGGAGGTGTTTGGGGGGGATCATACTGCACGGGGGGAGAGGAGTTTGGGGGGATCGGACTGCACGGGGCGGGGAAGAGTTTGGGGGGATCGGACTGCACGGGGCGGGGAGGAGTTTGGGGGGATCAGACTGCACGGGGGGAGAGGAGTTTGGGGGGATCAGACTGCACGGGGGGGAGGATCAGAGTGCACGGGGCGGAGGGGAAGTTTGGGGGGATCAGACTGCACGGGGGGGAGGAGTTTGAGGGGGGATCAGACTGCACGGGGCGGGGAGGAGTTTGGGGGGATCAGACTGCACGGGGTGGGGAGGAGTTTGGGGGGGAAGGGTTGCCGCGGAGTCTCCTCTCCCGAGTGGGGGCGGGGCATCAGCTGCGGACGCTGCCGTCTCTGAGGCAGGAGCCCCGCCCAGCAATGGGGAGGGGCGGGATGAGGGGGAGTAGGGAAAGTAGCCGCAGTGGCTTGTGGGAAACTGAGTGCCCCTGTCCGCAGCTCCCATCGGCCATTGCAGGGCCAGGGCAGGCCCGGCGCTGTTCGGTTGGGCGGGTGCAGCGGAAGTGACATCACAACGGGGCATTGACCAGGGAGCGACGCGGTTGGTCCCGCGCTCGTGTCACTCCAAGTGTTAGCGACGCATCCTGGGACTTGTAGTTCTCATAGTGCGGCCTCCCGGGGCACGTCGCAGCGCGCCCCGCCCCTATCATAGCCCCGCCCCCCGGCATAGCCCCGCCCAGCGTGTTCTTAGTTCGGAATGGGGCATTTCTACCCTAAGAACAATCTTTTTTATTCGGAAATAACGGCCCTTAGCAGAGCAACAGTGACACTCGGTAGTCACCGGCGGTAATGCACGTGTAATTCCGTAGCGCCTCCACAGTGCCGCTCGGTGGTCATTGCAGGTAATGCACGTGTAATTCCGTAGCGCCCCCACAGTGCCGCTCGGTGGTCATTGCGGGTAATGCACGTGTAATTCCGAAGCGCCTCCACAGTGCCGCTCGGTGGTCATTGCGGGTAATGCACGTGTAATTCCATCGCCCCCAGCTGCTGTCCCTGCTCCGCACGCCACGTGGCCCCAGTCTTGCCCTTTGACAGCAGGCAAAGTAAGAAGCTCGTTATTTCCAGGCTCCGCGCAGCCCTCTCCCCTCCTGCCCCCGGCCCCCTCATCCCACACACCAGGCTCCGCGCAGCCCTCTCCCCTCCTGCCCATGGCCCCTCATCCCGCACTCCAGGCTCCGCACAGCCCTCTCCCCTCCTGCCCCCGGCCCCCTCATCCCGCACTCCAGGCTCCGCACAGCCCTCTCCCCTCCTGCCCATGGCCCCCTCATCCCGCACTCCAGGCTCCGCGCAGCCCCCTCCCCTCCTGCTTCCTCACCCCAGCCTGCACCCCGTCCATACTCTTATCCCGGGGCCCTTCCTCTCCCCAGCCTGCACCCCCGTCCATATGCTTATCCCGGGGCCCTTCCTCCCCCCAGCCTGCACCCCCATCCATATTCTTATCCCGGGGCCCTTCCTCACTCCAGTCTGCACGCCCATTCATGGGAGCCATCAGTCCACCTTTTCCCTGCACCACATTCAGTAAAGTGTCTGATCAGGGTATGAGAGCAGCCCTGAGCCTTTGTCTCCACTCAGCAGGTTGCACCACACAGGATATGTGGATGGTCCTGGGCTTTGTACAGCACTCCAGACTGACCCCTGGACACGGCTTCTGGGTCCTAGCCCTTTGCTGTCACTCCTGCCCGAGGGCTTTGCTGGCTCCAGACTGGGTAACAGCTGGGAAACTGGCTGGGCAGTGGGCTGAGAAGATACCGTCCGAGATGGACTTGAGCTGCCTGGACGTGATTCTCGGAACACGTGAAGGGTCCTCAGCGTTCGGCCTTCCCATGGCTCTGTGTGAGTAAGAGGTGCGTGCTTTGAAATCTTCAAGCGTCCTGGCAGTATGTTTCTTCTGAGGCAGAGAGCTTCCTGCTGGGTCACGGAGCCTGGTGGCTTGGGGACTGGTGAAGGGGCATAGGCGGTTCAACAGAGCGTGGATAGATATTCAAGGCCTCCGTTCTCTCCGCGTTCCTGGAGTGGCAGCGGGAGGGGGTGGCCGATGGTGGGAGGCAGCGGTGCGATGGTGGGAGGAGAAGCGATGCCGCGTCCTTGCGGACTGAAAAGCTAAGTTGTTTGTTTGTTTTTTCCCCTCTGCTGTGTTCGGTAGTGAGCGATAAGAAGTCAACCCTCCCGGTGTCCTCCCGTCTGGGGATGGAACGGAAACGAGAACAGCGAGCTCGGGAGCTTGGTCGAAGCGAGGCGAGAACCGTCCGGCTGGGAGCGGAGCAGCCATCGCTGACAGGGAGATAAGTGTCGGGTTTGGCAATCTCTCGGCTTACGGCGCACTCGGGTCGAGGAAGGGAAGTCAGGTTTGCTTAGACAGCGAGTCCGAGCGGAGGTTCGCGAGGTGATTCCTTGGTAGTGGGAGAAACAGGGCTTCCGTTTGTCAGGGGTGCTGATTTCTCTGGAACACGGTGTCCTTCTCAGCAGACGCTTGGCTCGAGGAGGAAGACGCAAGGCGGTAAGGTTTCCGTCTGCCTCTCATGTGTTTCTCTCTTGTTGCTCTCTCGTATTGGCCAATACGTTCTGTCTGTCTGTTTCTGTCTGTGTCTTTGTCCTTGCTCTGCTTCTGCCGTGTCCTTGTATAGCTCACGTGCAGGCATTCCAGGTGAGCATCTCCACGGGTTAAGGGCTCAGGAGCCAACGGGAATTCTGCAGGTACGCTAGTCGCGCAAGGGAGAGCGGTGGTGCGTCATGGCTGACTGACTCAGTGTTCTTGTAGAGGGCCCTATACATAGGCGAGGGGCGGGGGGGAAGGGCTAAAGGATAGAATTCCCACAGCCACAGACCTTAGTGAGTGAGAGGTCTCTTCAGTCACGCCGCTCTCGGATCTCGCTGCAGGGAGGGATTCTGGTGCCGCTCTCGGGTCGTGCAGCTTGGGGGTGTCTCTAGCGCTGCTCTCGGGTCTCGCTGCTGGGGGGAGGGGTCTTTGGGGCCACTCTCAGGTCGTGCTGCTGGGAGGGAGTCTGGCGCCTCTCTCGGGTTATGCTGCTGCGGGGAATCTCTGGTGCCGCTCTCGAGTCGCGCTACTGGGGGGGGTCTCTGGCGCCTCCTTGGGATCATGCTGCTGGGGGGGTCTCTGGCTTCGCTCTCCGGTCGTGCTGCTGGGGGGGGGTCTCTGTTACCGCTTTCGGGTCGCGCTGTTGGGGGGAGGTCTCTGGCGCCGCTCTCGGGTCGCACTACTGGGGGTGGTCTCTGGAGCCTCCCTCCGGTCATGCTGCAGACGGGGGGTGTCACTGGCCCCGCTATCAGGTGATGCTGCTGCGGGGGGTCACTGGCACCTCTCTCGGGTTTTGCTGCTGGGTGGGTGTCTGGGGCCGCTCTCGGGTGATGCTGTTCGGGGAGGTCTCTGGCGCCGCTCTCCGGTAGCGGTGCTGGGGGTGGGGTTTCTGTCTCCACTCTCGGGTAATGCTTCTGGGGGGGTCTCCGGCGCCGGTCTCGGGTCGCGCTCCTTGGGGGTGGGGGTCTCTGTCGCCACTTTCATCTCATGCTGCTGGGGGGGGTCTCTGGCGCCACTCTCGGGTGATGCTGCTGGGGGGGGCCTCTGGCTCCCATCTCAGGTTGTGCTGCTGGGGGGGGGGAGATCTCTGTCGCCGTTCTCTGGTGATGCTGCTGGGGGGAGGGTCTCTGGCGCCACTCTTGGGTCGCACTGCTGGGGGCGGGTCTGTGGTGCCGCTCTCGGGTCTTGCTGCTGGGGGGGGTCTCTGGCACCGTTTTCGGGTCACTCTGCTGGGGGAGGTCTCTGGCTTCGCTCTCGGGTCACGCTGCTGGGGAGGGTCTCTGGCGCCGCCCTCGGGACTTGCTGCTGGGGGGGGTCTCTGGCGCCGCCCTCGGGTCGCAATGCCGGGGGGGTTCTTTCGCGCTGCTCTCGGGTTTTGCTGCTGGGGGGGGGGTCTCTTGTTTCGCTCTCGGGTCATGCTGCTGGGGGGGGGGACTTTGCAAGCGGGGCCGGGTACTAAAGGCACCAAGCAGCTGGCGGAATCACTGAGAACAAGGGTCATGGGGTCGGGGGTTGGTTGAGACTCTTTGGACCAGAGGCAGGGGGTCCAGGCTGCCAAATGTGTCGCGGAGAACCTCCATCTATCGGACGCGGCTTCCTCTCCGCGCTTGCAGAACCGAGCAGCTAAAAGTGTTAGAAGCCAAATCAGAGCGGCTCGTGTGTGTTAGAAACGGCTACGGGGAGCCAATTGCACTGGCACCTGACGCCTTCTTCAGCCCTTTGTTGCTGCATTCTCAGGCTGGCACCTCTCACAACCATTCATTCATCGTCCAAGCACTCTCTCTCTTATGTACATTCCCTAATTAATGTTTCCCATACAGTATTTTGCATAATAATACAAGAGTTGTAGTTACAAAAAGTTACAAACGTTTCTGGGTGGCATTTCTTAAAACATTCTCTCTCTGAGCGCTGAGTTAGTTACTGTTATAGTTACAATGCTTCACTTTGCGATTAGGGTTAAGTGCTTCACAATGCTTTGAAGAGAACGGTTGTCAATTGTGTAACAGTAAGTTTGAGCGTGCCCTGGCGCACAGCGAGGGGAGCTGTTTCTGGCTACATAGTAGTATATTTTTAACAGTTTGAAGTTACATGACCTAATATTACATTCCTAACCAATTATATTCTAGAGGGGCAAAAATGTTTAGATTTATAATTAAACAATCCTAACAAATAATAATAATAATAATAATTATAAATCTAAACACTTCTCAAGCTTGATAACACTAAATCTAAACACTTTCACAAGAATAAATCTAAACACTTCTATGCTTCTTCTACTTAACAAACTTCTCCTCCTTAGACTTTTAGTTGTGGGGAACAAATTCTGGGGAGTCACTTCCACTTGGGGAATCCTGTTTCATACTTGACTATGTTATCCCTACACTAAGGCTGGCCGAGAGACTGTCCCGGACTGATCGTAACAGACTGTTCTGTCCGCGAATGGGCTGAGAGTAAAGGGCGTGTTCGGAATCTGTGGCGCCCAATCTGAGGCTGTCCGAGGTGACTCTTAACGGACTGCTCCGTGCGCCAATGGGCGGTGACTCAAGGCGTGTTCTGGGGCTGCTGGCGGCCAATAGGTTGTCCGGGGTGGATTATAACAGACTCTTCTGTCCGCGAATGGGCTGTGACTAAGGGGCGTGTTCTGAATCAGAGGCACCCAATAGGCTGACCCGGCTGCATCTTAACGGACAGCTCTGTCTGCGAATGCGGTGTGACTAGGGGGACTGACCTGCCACTGCTCTCGACCAATAGGCTGTCCGGGGTGGATCTTAATGGGCTGCTCTGTCCTCGAATTGTCTGTGACTTAGGGGTGGTTCCTGGCTGCGTGCCAGCCAATGGGCTTTCGGAAGACAGCCTTGGCGGAGGAGAGTGTCGCCCAATGGGCTTTCAGCAAAGGGGATCCTGCCTCTGGTTCGGCCAATGGGCTGCCGCAGGGGGGCGTTGTCTGACTGGGCGGCCGGCGCCGCCATGACAGGAAGGTCCGAGGAGCGCGCGGGGGCGCGAGCGAATCCTGGGTCCGAGTGCGAAGCTGCCCCGCCCCCAGCCCGCCCCTTGTTGGTGTCTGGCCCGGGGGAGGAGGGGGCGCGAGGGAAGGTGGGGGAGCGGGCTGGGGGTGGGGTGTCTGGACAGGGGTGAGGTGTAGGAGCAGGCTGGGTGTGAGGGGCCGGGGGGGGCGCTTGGCACTGGGGGGGCAGGAGGGGGTGAGGGGCCGGGGGGGGTGCTCGGCACTGGGGGGGCAGGAGGGAGGGGGAGGGGCCGGGGGGGCCTTGGCACGGGGGGGGGGGGCAGGAGGGGACAGGGCGCGGGAGAGCGCAGGCGCGGGCGGCGCTGGCTGGGCGGGAAACTCCCGGGACGCTCGCGCTGACGAGGCGGGCGGGAAAACGCTGCGGGGGGCGCTGAGGGGCGGAGCCTGGGGGGCGGGGCGGGAGCTGGCAGTGACGTGGAGCCCCCCCCCCCCCCGCCTGCTTCTCTCCGGGCCCCAGGCTGGACATCGGCGGGGCGGCCCCTGGCGGAGGTGGGGGGGCGATTTCTGCCCCCCCCCCCCCGGCGCTGCAGCCTCCCCGGGGAGCAGCGCCCCTGTGACCCCCCCCCCCACGTGGTGCCGGGGGAACGGGACTGTGGCCCCCCCTTTGGGGCGCGGGAGCTGACCCGGGCTCCAGTCACGTGGGTGTCTCGGGGAGGGGGGGCTGCGGGCCACCGGGGCGCGGGAGTGTCACGTGCCCCCTCCCCCCGCCGGGGAGCCGCGCGCCCTCGAGGGGTGGTTCCCGCGGGCGGGGCACGCACAGAACGTGTCCCGCACGCGGGGGGGCGGGGCGGCCTGAGCCCTGCTCCCCGCGCTGCTCGCTGCCTGGGGGCGGGGCCGGGTGCCCGCTGAATCCCCCCTGTGCCCGGGGGGGGCAGTTCGGCGGGGGGCGCTGTGGGGGGGGATGCTCTGGCCCTGGCTGCCCGCAGTGCCGCCCAGTGCCCGGCTGTGCCTCCTGCAGAGGCCGAGAGCGTCCTGGGTGTGGGGAGAGGGGGGGGGAGTGG
Organism: Pelodiscus sinensis; assembly: GCF_052426305.1. Classification (NCBI taxonomy): domain Eukaryota; kingdom Metazoa; phylum Chordata; order Testudines; family Trionychidae; genus Pelodiscus; species Pelodiscus sinensis. The sequence goes on from NC_143058.1 coordinate 78,845,678, forward strand.
CTGAGAATTGGGGGGCAAACAGGTGACAGACAAACCAACCGACAGAAAAGCCTCCCTGCCTGGCCCCCAGCTGAGCGGAGAAACGTCCCCCTGGCGGCCAGAGCACTGCAGGGCCCAGCCTAGTCGCTTTGTGCGCTCCAGCCCCACGGCGTGGGGAGGGGGTGACGGTGGAGGAGCCCCATGCACCCAGGCCTTAGGTTCCCCACCCGCCTTCTAAGCACTGAGCATTTTAGGCCTGGCTGGACTAGAGAAGGGGGCACCAGGGGAGTTGCCGCTGAAGGCGCGCGGCCGCGCACAAACACCCCTCTGCCGCCCACCTCCGTTGCGGAGCCTTGCAGCGGCACTCGCCTTCCTGCTGGCCGGGGAATGGCGCGGTTGTTTTCCTGATCTGGTGGAGGGCGGCTGCCCCGTTGTGTCCCTGCTGGGGCAGCCTCGCCCCACCTCCAGCTGCGATTGGGGCTTCTGTTTGTTTCTGTTCATACAGTTTGCTGCAGTTTTCCATCCCCGAGGACCTGCGTGAAGCTGGTCCGACCAGAGATACGGGGATCGATTTTTAAGAGTAAGAGGTTTTGTTTTTAAAGCAGGGGTGAGGAACCTAATACCCCAGCTCACGTGAGTGTGGCCCTCGAGACTCAAGGTTCCCACACTAACGCTCTAGCTCCCCTCCAGATTGGTGATAGAAATGTAGCCGTGTTAGTCTGGGGTAGTTGAAGCAAAATGCAGGACAATGTAGCACTTTAAAGACTAACAAGATGGTTTATTAGATGATGAGCTTTCGTGGGCCAGACCCACTTCCTCAGATCAAATAGTGGAAGAAAGTAGTCACAACCATATATACCAAAGGATACAATTAAAAAAAAGAACAAATATGAAAAGGACAAATCACATTGCAGAACAGGAGGGGGATGCGGTGGGGGGGAGGGGGAAGGAAGGTAAGTGTCTGTGAATTGATGATATTAGAGGTAGGGAGAGTGGGATGTTTGTGAGTTAATGGTATTAGAGGTGATAATTGGGGAAACTATCTTGGTAATGGGTGAGATAACAAACATTTGAACTAAGTCCTTGTTGGAAAGTGTCGAATTTTAACATGAATGACAGTTCAGAGGATTCCCTTTCAAGTGCAGATGTAAAAGGTCTTTGTAGCAGAATGCAGGTGGTTAAGTCATTGAGAGAGTGTCCTTTCTGGTTAAAATGGCAAGAAACTGTTTTCTCTTTGTGATCTTGTCTGATATCTGTTTTGTGGGCATTAATCCTTTGGCGAAGTGTCTGAGATGTTTGTCCAATGTACATAGCAGACGGACACTTTCGGCACACGATAGCATAGATTATATTTCTGGATGCGCAGGAATATGTGTTCTTGATCTTATAACTCACTTGGTTGGGTCCAATAATGGTATCAGCAGAATGAATATGTGGACAAAGCTGGCAAGGGGGTTTGTTGCAAGGGAAGGTACCAGGGTTGGTATTAGTGTGGTATGTCCTGTGGTGGTTGGTAAGAATCATCTTGAGGTTAGGTGGTTGTCTATAGGAGACTATGGGTCTGTCTCCCAGAGCCTCTTTGAGTATGGTATCCTGTTCCAATATAGGCTGTAGTTTATTGATAATGTGTTGGACAGGTTTAAGTTGGGGGTTGTAGGTGATGACAAGTGGTGTTCTATTGTTGGTTTTCTTGGGTCTGTCTTGAAGTAGATGGTTTCTAGGTATTCGTCTGGCTCTTTCAATTTGCTTTTTTATTTCTCTGGGTGGCCAGATTGGAGCAGACAAATTCTGCTAGCCTGCCCCGCCCCGCCCCCCCCTCCTCACAAGCTCCGGTGTGCGAGGGGAATGTGGGAAGCCTCTTCCTCCTTCTCAGTTGGGGCATGTGTTAATGCGGATGGTGGGGTTTGGGATTTTTTTTTCTTCACACTTGTGTGTAGGGTTGCCAGGTGTCTAGCACTGAGCCAGACAGCCCGGTAGTTGCACTTTTTGTCCGGTAAATAAATTTAGAAAATACCGGACATACAAAATGTCCAGTATTTTCTGCTTTTCCTCTGTGCCCAGCAGAAATAAGCCGGGGCGGGGAGATTGGCTGACTAATTAAAGGGGTCACAACTGGATTTTGCTCAACAAAAATGTTCCTGGTGGGGTTTTTTTGTTTGGTTGGCTTCTTTCCCTCAACAAAAATTTTCCTGGCGCCTTTTTTTTTTTTTTTTTTTTTTTGCTGAAACCATCTGGCAACCCTACTAGTGTGTGCCTTCCGCCCCCCCAATAAGGTTCCCCACCCCGTCTGAAAGCGAGAGTTGGGAGAACAGGTTACCTTGCGTTCCTGTGTCCTTATAAGGAAGTTGAAGGCTACTATAAAATCCCCCCTCATGGTCTCCTCTTCAGACTAAAGAAACCTAAATCCCTCAGCCTCTTCATAGAGCAATTGCTCCAGCCCCCTAATCATTTTGGTTGTCCTCTGCTGGACCCTCTCCAATGTGTCCACATCCCTTCTGTAGTGGGGGGCCCAGAACTGGACACAGTACTCCAGATGTGGCCTCACCAAAGCCGAATAAAGGGGAATAATGACATCTCTGGATCTACTGGCAATGCTCCTCTTAATGCAACCTAATATGCCATTAGCCTTCTTGGCTACAAGGGCACACTGTTGACTCATCTCCAGCTTCTCATCCACTGTAACCCCCAGGTCCCTGTCTGCAGAACTACTACTTAACTGGTTGGTCCCCAGCTTGTAACTATGCTTGGGATTCTTCCATCCCAAGTGCAGGACTCTACACTTGTCCTTGTTGAACCTCATCAGATTTCTTGTGGCCCAATCCTCCAATTTGTCTAAGTCATTCTGGACCCTATCTCCGCCCTTAGGCATCTTTTAGCCTTTTTGTTCTATTATTGTTTTTCTATTTGGTACTAGAAAATCAAACTTTCCTCCTGCTTGGGCCTCAAGTTTCACTCCAGCAGCCCTTCCACAAGTAGAATCGTCTGCAAAATAAAATGTCAGGGCTACCGTCATTAAGGTGCTTGTCCCTGTAAGGACATGTGACTGAACTGGTTGTTCAGAAGGTTTCTGGTGAATTGGTTTATGCACAGGTATGCCTCCCGTTCTTCTTTAACCACCGCAGTCTCTTGTTTTTGTCCGGAAGCAAATTCTCTGCCAAGCCACCTTTTTTCCCTTTCATGTAATTGTCTGCTCTTTCGTTCGGTGTGGTAGACTTGTTCTAGTGTGGCATTAGACAACCGAGCCACAGAAAAGTCTGCCTTGGTACCACTGAGTACCGGCCCAGACCAAAGTAGCTTTCAGACACCTTAAGAGAGTCTTGATTTGCAATTCTCCCCTTTCTTCTCCTTGGATTTTCAACTAGGAAAGTGTGCTAATCATCTGCTTTTGCGGAAAAACTTGCCAGCTGTCTACACTGGCCGCTTGAATTTCCGCAAAAGCACTGACGATCTCATGTAAGATTGTCAGTGCTTCTGCGGGAATACTATGCTGCTCCCGTTCGGGCAAAAGTCTTTTTCCGAAAGACTTCTGCGCAAAAGGGCCAGTGTAGACAGCAGAGAGTTCTTTTCCGCAAAAAAGCCCCGATGGCGAAAATGGCGATTGGGGCTTTTTTGCAGAAAAGCGCGACTAGATTGGCCACGGACGCTTTTCCGTAAAAAGTTTACATACCCAGTATCTTGTGAAGAACTTGTCACCTCAGCACAGGCTCCCGGGGCGGGCTTTACCATAAGGGACCCGGAGAGATCATCTAGGCCAGCTGGAGGGGGCAGGGCAGGGCAGGGCAGGGGAGAGGAGAGGAGAGGAGAGGAGGTTGGCCACTGAAAATGTTGCAGTATTAATTTTCCTTTTATTTGACTTCATATCAAACAAATATTTACAGTTTAAATGACCTTGTTAATTCTCCCTTGTGTTAGTACTCTTTCTTCCAGAACGTTTTAAAAACACAGACGAGACATGTCTTCGCCTGGGTGGCAGGCATCCGAAGAAGGGCACGTGACCTCGATCTTGGAGCACGAGACAAAACTCACTCCGCTCCTGGAGGGGAAATGTTAGAGGCAACACTGGGCTCCAGTGAGCAGCAGCCAGGTGACGCACGTGTCTGTCCTTTCCACACATCTAGGGTGGCCTAGCTCCTAACCGTTCTCTGTCTCTTTTTCGGTCCCTGTAGACTTGGAGGAGATGAGAGGCTGGCCATGTGGTGGCAGAGACCGAAAGGAGCCACCCCCCCGAGACCCTGCCGGCAGATGGAAACCAGACAGCGATCTATGGAAGAAGAGCAAATAGCAATTGGCTCAAGGTAAGTATCGAGGGAGGGCCGCACAGACGTTTGCGAGCGTGGTACGGGTCCCTGAGAAAAGGCCCTCTGGCTCGTGGTGGAAGAACTTGAAAATACGAAGTACAAAAGTCACAGTGTTGTACTTAAAAGAAGTACTCGGGATCTTTTTCAGAGGGATAAGGCAACACGCCACATTTATTGATCACACACACACACATTATATATATATATATATATAGAGAGAGAGAAATTATTTATTTACCACATGCATATGATAAGTATTGATTATTCTGTGTCACTCACGCACTCACTCTCACACACACACACACACACGTGCACAAGCACACTCCGTCTTGCTGTTGTTACCAACTTGTTGCTCCCCTTAACTTCACTGGCCAGGTGAGTTAGATGGGGGAGGGGTGGAGCCGGGCTTCTGCTGATCCGGATCGATGCTCCGATGGTGACAAGATGAGACCCGGAGTCCTCTGCAAGACAACTCACTTTTATAGCAGCTTCCCTCTTATGCAAATATATCCCAGATTCAAAATCTGGGTCTGTGTCCTTTGGTCCCTTTGTGGGTGCTGTCTGTTAAGAGAGGGTGTTTTCCAAAGAAGGTGCTTGCTTCTAATCCCCAAGGCCTTCAATATGTCTGCTCTTCTTTCTTGAGCCCTCTTGACACCTTGGGTCTGGCTTCTACCCCCTTTTCAACTGGTGTAGCTCTCTGGAGGTGCTTGGCTCCCAAGTGTTACTCATTCACACCTCGTTCATTCAACTGGGCAATTGATTACAGAGTGGGGGGAGAGAGTGGGGGAAAGATCTTATTCTACTCCTAGCAAATGACATTTTTACCTCTTTAACTATATACTCTGTATTAGAACCCTATGTAGAAAACTAAGTTACAAGGTTATATGGATTCAGGTTCTAATACAAAGTGACAAGGTCATATGGATTAATACAAAGTTACAAGGTTATATGGAGAGGCACAGTGTCAAGTCATATGAAGTACATAGGTTTATCTACAACAGAAACTGAACACCGATTTTTGTATTTTTAAAAATGTCATTAATCCCCCCGCCCCGCCGCCCCCCGAATCTCCTGGCTGGCGATACTTAACGTGTCTAGGATCATACGGAAAACTAAGTGAGTAGGCTGCCAATTGACCTAGCGTCACGCATGCGGAGAGTTGGCAAAACTGGGATTGAAATAAAGACTTGGTCTCCAGCAGCACCGAGGAGCCCCAGACATGGATTAGGGCCTCGTGGGAATAGTTGTCTCCTAATTGATCTAATCTTTGGCTTTTGAGTTTAATATTATTGGTGAGTCCTTCTAGGCGACTGTTAGTCGGCGTGCATGCGTGCGCACGTAAGTATGAGTGCAAGTGTGTGCGTCCGCAAGTGTCCATTTGCGTGTGTGCGCACATGCCTGCGTGCGGGCAGATTGAGCAGATGCGTGTGTGGGCATCTGAGCGAGGGCATGAGTGGGCGCCCAGGCGTGTTAATCTGTTAATTCGCGTTTGTGAGTGTGTACACGCATCCCTGCGTGTGAGCATTTGGCAGGGTGAGTGGCTGTGGCACGGGCGTGTGCGTCTGACGTGTGCCAGTCAGACGGCGCCCTGGCAGCAGTAGCTCCTGGAAAGCGACACCCCTCCCCTCCCATCTGGAGCATGCAACTGGGATGAGAGGGGCAGGGAAGAGTAGCACTGCTGCAGCGCATTTCAGCACGAGGCTCTAACTGCCGCGCGGTAGCTGCTCCTTTTGTATCCGACGTGGGGCAACAAGGAGCGGCCTCGCATCATGCCGGCGCCACGTGCGTTCAGTCCCACGGACCGGAAGTGACGTTTGCTCGGTCCACAGCCTGACAGCAACCGACTGGGAACCGTGACCGGAAGGTGCCCAGGTACGAGCGCTCAGCTGGTGCCAGGTCAGCGGGTGGTAGGCAGGAGACACGGGGCCAGGCGGGACGGGTTCAGACACGGGGTGCCTGGCTGGGACAGCGACTGGGGTTGGAGGTTTCCTGCGGCGGTGCAGCCAGCGTAGGCCACCAGCTCCCGTGGTACGTGGGGCAGAGGAAGGGGAGGCTGGAACCGCTCCGACAAGGCACCACTCTGCTTATGGTTGCCAGGTGTCCGGTTTTGAACTGGACGGTCCAGGCTTTCAGCTTTTTCTTCGGGAAACAAATTTATATTTTCTCAATGTCCGCGAAAGCGGCAAGGAGTTCTGTGCCACAGGGCTCCTCGCTGCTTTTGCAGATTCAGACTAACGCGGCTACTCCTCTGATAAATGTCGGGTATTTTCTAAATCCGACGGAATGCAGATTGTGATGTCATGTCAGGCGTGCCTGGTATTTTTGGTGAAACCATCTGGCAACCCTAGCTCTGCTCCTTGCTTGGCCGGGGTGGCGCCCTGCCTCTGTGGCAGGTCCTGACGTCACAGGGAGCGTGTTCCCCAGGAAATCCGGGCAGTGCAGCGGCTTCCGGTCCGCGCCACCCGGCCCCAAGGGAGCGGCGGCGGGAGGCGGCAGGGAGGTCAGAGCGTGACGCTGCCCCGCCCGGATCTCAGCCCTTGGGCGCCCCAGTGTGCACCCCGCCCGGCCGGGCCGCTCCCCTGTAGCTCCGCCCCCAGCGCTGCGCCCGCTGCCTCGTGGCCCGGCTCGGTGCGAAGCTGCCACTGCCGGCTACGAACAGCAGCGCACTGCTAGTGACGTCATTGCCCTGGCGCGGTGCATGCAAATGACGGAACGCGGGGCACGTTCTATCGGCTCCCGGGCGAGTGACACGTGGGTTTGTGTGGCACACAGACGGGTCCCAGGCTCCGTCATTAATGGCAGGGGCGGGGCCACTGACTGGCAGGAACTCAGCTGTGACACAGAAGTGAGCGGCAGAAAACTCCTCGGGGTCTCCGGAAAATCCTCGCGCGGCCCCTCTGGGCTTGTGAACGGGACGCAGCAGAGGCAGCCGCCCCCCTCCCCACCCACCCGCCTCACGCTCCCCGCTGCACTTTCGAAGGCAACAGCAGCATCAGCCTGTCCCGCTGCCAGTCCCTGCACAAGCCGGCTGGGAAATTTGGTGTTGGGGGGAGCAGACTGCACGGGGCGGAGAGGAGTTTGGGGGTGGTGGGGGATCAGACTGCATGGGGCGGAGAGGAGTTTGGTGAAGGGGAATCATACTGCATGGGGCGGAGAGGAGTTTGGGGGGAAGCAGACTGCACGGGGAGGGGAGGAGTTTGGTGAGGGGGGATCAGACTGCATGGCGCGGAGAGGAGTTAGGGGGGTAGGGGATCAGACTGCAGGGGGCGGAGAGGAGTTTCGTGGGGGGTAGGAGATCAGACTGCACGGGGGGAGGAGTTTGGGGGGGATCAGACTGCACGGGGCGAGGAGGAGTTTGGGGGGGGATCAGACTGCACGGGGCGGGGAGGAGTTGGGGGGGGATCAGACTGCACGGGGCGGGGAGGAGTTGGGGGGGGATCAGACTGCACGGGGCGGGGAGGAGTTTGGGGGGGATCAGACTGCACGGGGCGAGGAGGAGTTTAGGGGGGGATCAGACTGCACGGGGGGAGGAGTTTGGGGGGATCAGACTGCATGGGGCGGGGAGGAGTTTGGGGGGGATCAGACTGCACGGGGCGGGGAGGAGTTTTGGGGGGCGATCAGACTGCACGGGGTGGAGGGGAGTGTGGGGGGGATCAGACTGCACGGGGGGAGAGGAGTTTGGGGGGATCAGACTGCACGGGGGGAGAGGAGTTTGGGGGGGATCAGACTGCACGGAGCGGGGAGGAGTTTGGGGGGGATCAGACTGCACGGGGCGAGGAGGAGTTTGGGGGGGGATCAGACTGCACGGGGGGGAGGAGTTTGGGGGGATCAGACTGCACGGGGGGAGAGGAGTTTGGGGGGGATCGGACTGCACGGAGGGAGAGGAGTTTGGGGGGATTGGACTGCACGGGGCGGGGAAGAGTTTGGGGGGATCGGACTGCACGGGGCGGGGAGGAGTTTGGGGGGATCAGACTGCATGGAGGGGAGGATCAGACTGCACGGAGCGGGGAGGAGTTTGGGGGGGGATCAGACTGCACGGGGGGGAGGAGTTTGGGGGGATCGGACTGCACGGGGCGGGGAGGAGTTTGGGGGGGATCGGACTGCACGGAGGGAGAGGAGTTTGGGGGGATCGGACTGCACGGGGCGGGGAGGAGTTTGGGGGGGATCAGACTGCACGGGGGGAGAGGAGTTTGGGGGGATCGGACTGCACGGGGGGGAGGAGTTTGGGGGGATCGGATTGCACGGGGCGGGGAAGAGTTTGGGGGGGATCGGACTGCACGGGGCGGGGAGGAGTTTGGGGGGGGATCAGACTGCACGGGGCGGGGAGGAGTTGGGGGGGGATCAGACTGCACGGGGCGGGGAGGAGTTGGGGGGGGATCAGACTGCACGGGGCGGGGAGGAGTTTGGGGGGGGATCAGACTGCACGGGGCGGGGAGGAGTTTGGGGGGGGATCAGACTGCACGGGGCGGGGAGGAGTGGGGGGGGATCAGACTGCACGGGCGGGGAGGAGTTTGGGGGGGGATCAGACTGCACGGGGCGGGGAGGAGTTTGGGGGGGATCAGACTGCACGGGGCGGGGAGGAGTTTGGGGGGGATCAGACTGCACGGGGCGGAGGGGAGTGTGGGGGGGATCAGACTGCACGGGGGGGAGAGGAGTTTGGGGGGATCAGACTGCACGGGGGGAGAGGAGTTTGGGGTGGATCAGACTGCACGGAGCGGGGAGGAGTTTGGGGGGGGATCAGACTGCACGGGGCAGGGAGGAGCTTTGGGGGGGATCAGACTGCACGGGGCGGACGGGAGTTTGGGGGGCGATCGGACTGCACGGGGCGGAGGGGAGTGTGGGGGGGATCGGACTGCACGGGGGGGAGAGGAGTTTGGGGGGGATCGGACTGCACGGAGCGGGGAGGAGTTTGGGGGGGGGGGATCGGACTGAACGGGGCGGGGAAGAGTTTGGGGGGGATCGGACTGCACGGGGCGGGGAGGAGTTTGGGGGGGATCGGACTGCACGGAAGGAGAGGAGTTTGGGGGGATCGGACTGCACGGGGCGGGGAAGAGTTTGGGGGGATCGGACTGCACGGGGCGGGGAAGAGTTTGGGGGGATCGGACTGCACGGGGCGGGGAAGAGTTTGGGGGGATCGGACTGCACGGGGCGGGGAAGAGTTTGGGGGGATCGGACTGCACGGGGCGGGGAGGAGTTTGGGGGGGATCAGACTGCACGGGGCGGGGAGGAGTTTGGGGGGGATCAGACTGCACGGGGCGTGGAGGAGTTTGGGGGGGATCAGATTTCATGGGGCGGGGAGGAGTTTGGGGGGGATCAGACTGCACGGGGCGGGGAGGAGTTTGGGGGGATCAGACTGCACGGGGCGGGGAGGAGTTTGGGGGGGATCAGACTGCACGGGGCGGACAGAAGTTTGGGGGGATCAGACTGCACGGGGGGAGAGGAGTTTGGGGTGGATCAGACTGCACGGAGCGGGGAGGAGTTTGGGGGGGGATCAGACTGCACGGGGCAGGGAGGAGCTTTGGGGGGGATCAGACTGCACGGGGACGGACAGGAGTTTGGGGGGGCGATCAGACTGCACGGGGCGGAGGGGAGTGTGGGGGGGATCGGACTGCACGGGGGGGAGAGGAGTTTGGGGGGGATCGGACTGCACGGAGCGGGGAGGAGTTTGGGGGGGGATCGGACTGCACGGGGCGGGGAGGAGTTTGGGGGGATCGGACTGCACGGGGCGGGGAAGAGTTTGGGGGGGATCGGACTGCACGGGGCGGGGAGGAGTTTGGGGGGGATCGGACTGCACGGAAGGAGAGGAGTTTGGGGGGATCGGACTGCACGGGGCGGGGAAGAGTTTGGGGGGATCGGACTGCACGGGGCGGGGAGGAGTTGGGGGGGGATCAGACTGCACGGGGGGGAGGAGTTTGGGGGGATCAAACTGCACGGGGGGAGAGGAGTTTGGGGGGGATCGGACTGCACGGGGCGGGGAAGAGTTTGGGGGGATCGGACTGCACGGGGCGGGGAGGAGTTTGGGGGGATCGGACTGCACGGGGCGGGGAGGAGTTTGGGGGGGATCGGACTGCACGGGGGGAGAGGAGTTTGGGGGGATCAGATTGCACGGGGGGGAAGAGTTTGGGGGGATCGGACTGCACGGGGCGGGGAGGAGTTTGGGGGGATCAGACTGCGCGGAGCGGGGAGGAGTTTGGGGGGGGATCAGACTGCACGGGGGGAGGATCAGACTGCACGGGGGGGGAGGAGTTTGGAGGGGGATCAGACTGCACGGGGCGGGGAGGAGTTTGGGGGGGATCGGACTGCACGGGGCGGGGAGGTGTTTGGGGGGGATCGGACTGCACGGGGCGGGGAGGAGTTTGGGGGGGATCAGACTGCACGGGGCGAGGAGGAGTTTGGGGGGGGATCAGACTGCACGGGGGGGAGGAGTTTGGGGGGATCACACTGCACGGGGGGAGAGGAGTTTGGGGGGGATCGGACTGCACGGAGGGAGAGGAGTTTGGGGGGATCGGACTGCACGGGGCGGGGAAGAGTTTGGGGGGATCGGACTGCACGGGGCGGGGAGGAGTTTGGGGGGATCAGACTGCATGGAGGGGAGGATCAGACTGCACGGAGCGGGGAGGAGTTTGGGGGGGGATCAGACTGCACGGGGGGGAGGAGTTTGGGGGGATCGGACTGCACGGGGCGGGGAGGAGTTTGGGGGGGTTCGGACTGCACGGAGGGAGAGGAGTTTGGGGGGATCGGACTGCACGGGGCGGGGAGGAGTTTGGGGGGGATCAGACTGCACGGGGGGAGAGGAGTTTGGGGGGATCGGACTGCACGGGGGGGAGGAGTTTGGGGGGATCGGACTGCACGGGGCGGGGAGGAGTTTGGGGGGGGATCGGACTGCACGGGGCGGGGAGGAGTTTGGGGGGGGATCGGACTGCACGGGGCGGGGAGGAGTTTGGGGGGGGATCGGACTGCACGGGGCGGGGAGGAGTTTGGGGGGGATCGGACTGCACGGGGCGGGGAGGAGTTTGGGGGGGGGGGATCGGACTGCACGGGGCGGGGAGGAGTTTGGGGGGGATCGGACTGAACGGGGCGGGGAGGAGTTTGGGGGGGGATCGGACTGCACGGGGCGGGGAAGAGTTTGGGGGGGGGATCGGACTGCACGGGGCGGGGAAGAGTTTGGGGGGATCGGACTGCACGGGGCGGGGAGGAGTTTGGGGGGGGATCGGACTGCACGGGGCGGGGAGGAGTTTGGGGGGGGATCGGACTGAACGGGGCGGGGAGGAGTTTGGGGGGGATCGGACTGCACGGAAGGAGAGGAGTTTGGGGGGATCGGACTGCACGGGGCGGGGAGGAGTTTGGGGGGATCGGACTGCACGGGGCGGGGAGGAGTTTGGGGGGATCGGACTGCACGGGGCGGGGAGGAGTTTGGGGGGGATCAGACTGCACGGGGCGTGGAGGAGTTTGGGGGGGATCAGATTGCACGGGGCGGGGAGGAGTTTGGGGGGGATCAGACTGCACGGGGCGGGGAGGAGTTGGGGGGGGATCAGACTGCACGGGGCGGGGAGGAGTTGGGGGGGGATCAGACTGCACGGGGCGGGGAGGAGTTTGGGGGGATCAGATTGCACGGGGGGGAAGAGTTTGGGGGGATCGGACTGCACGGGGCGGGGAGGAGTTTGGGGGGGGATCAGACTGCACGGGGGGGAGGATCAGACTGCACGGGGGGGGAGGAGTTTGGAGGGGGATCAGACTGCACGGGGCGGGGAGGAGTTTGGGGGGGATCGGACTGCACGGGGCGGGGAGGTGTTTGGGGGGGATCGGACTGCACGGGGCGGGGAGGTGTTTGGGGGGGATCATACTGCACGGGGGGAGAGGAGTTTGGGGGGATCGGACTGCACGGGGCGGGGAAGAGTTTGGGGGGATCGGACTGCACGGGGCGGGGAGGAGTTTGGGGGGATCAGACTGCACGGGGGGAGAGGAGTTTGGGGGGATCAGACTGCACGGGGGGGAGGATCAGAGTGCACGGGGCGGATGGGAAGTTTGGGGGGATCAGACTGCACGGGGGGGAGGAGTTTGAGGGGGGATCAGACTGCACGGGGCGGGGAGGAGTTTGGGGGGATCAGACTGCACGGGGCGGGGAGGAGTTTGGGGGGGAAGGGTTGCCGCGGAGTCTCCTCTCCCGAGTGGGGGCGGGGCATCAGCTGCGGACGCTGCCGTCTCTGAGGCAGGAGCCCCGCCCAGCAATGGGGAGGGGCGGGATGAGGGGGAGTAGGGAAAGTAGCCGCAGTGGCTTGTGGGAAACTGAGTGCCCCTGTCCGCAGCTCCCATCGGCCATTGCAGGGCCAGGGCAGGCCCGGCGCTGTTCGGTTGGGCGGGTGCAGCGGAAGTGACATCACAACGGGGCATTGACCAGGGAGCGACGCGGTTGGTCCCGCGCTCGTGTCACTCCAAGTGTTAGCGACGCATCCTGGGACTTGTAGTTCTCATAGTGCGGCCTCCCGGGGCACGTCGCAGCGCGCCCCGCCCCTATCATAGCCCCGCCCCCCGGCATAGCCCCGCCCAGCGTGTTCTTAGTTCGGAATGGGGCATTTCTACCCTAAGAACAATCTTTTTTATTCGGAAATAACGGCCCTTAGCAGAGCAACAGTGACACTCGGTAGTCACCGGCGGTAATGCACGTGTAATTCCGTAGCGCCTCCACAGTGCCGCTCGGTGGTCATTGCAGGTAATGCACGTGTAATTCCGAAGCGCCTCCACAGTGCCGCTCGGTGGTCATTGCCGGTAATGCACGTGTAATTCCGTAGCGCCTCCACAGTGCCGCTCGGTGGTCAGTGCAGGTAATGCACGTGTAATTCCGAAGCGCCTCCACAGTGCCACTCGGTGGTCATTGCAGGTAATGCACGTGTAATTCCGAAGCGCCTCCACAGTGCCACTCGGTGGTCAGTGCAGGTAATGCACGTGTAATTCCGAAGCGCCTCCACAGTGCCCCTCGGTGGTCATTGCCGGTAATACACGTGTAATTCCGAAGCGCCTCCACAGTGCCACTCGGTGGTCATTGCGGGTAATGCACGTGTAATTCCATCGCCCCCAGCTGCTGTCCCTGCTGCGCACGCCACGTGGCCCCAGTCTTGCCCTTTGACAGCAGGCAAAGTAAGAAGCTCGTTATTTCCAGGCTCCGCGCAGCCCTCTCCCCTCCTGCCCCCGGCCCCCTCATCCCACACACCAGGCTCCGCGCAGCCCTCTCCCCTCCTGCCCATGGCCCCCTAATCCCGCACTCCAGGCTCCGCACAGCCCTCTCCCCTCCTGCCCCCGGCTCCCTCATCCCGCACTCCAGGCTCCGCACAGCCCTCTCCTCTCCTGCCCCCGGCCCCCTCATCCCGCACTCCAGGCTCCGCACAGCCCTCTCCCCTCCTGCCCATGGCCCCCTCATCCCGCACTCCAGGCTCCGCGCAGCCCCCTCCCCTCCTGCTTCCTCACCCCAGCCTGCACCCCGTCCATACTCTTATCCCGGGGCCCTTCCTCTCCCCAGCCTGCACCCCCGTCCATATGCTTATCCCGGGGCCCTTCCTCCCCCCAGCCTGCACCCCCATCCATATTCTTATCCCGGGGCCCTTCCTCACTCCAGTCTGCACGCCCATTCATGGGAGCCATCAGTCCACCTTTTCCCTGCACCACATTCAGTAAAGTGTCTGATCAGGGTATGAGAGCAGCCCTGAGCCTTTGTCTCCACTCAGCAGGTTGCACCACACAGGATATGTGGATGGTCCTGGGCTTTGTACAGCACTCCAGACTGACCCCTGGACACGGCTTCTGGGTCCTAGCCCTTTGCTGTCACTCCTGCCCGAGGGCTTTGCTGGCTCCAGACTGGGTAACAGCTGGGAAACTGGCTGGGCAGTGGGCTGAGAAGATACCGTCCGAGATGGACTTGAGCTGCCTGGACGTGATTCTCGGAACACGTGAAGGGTCCTCAGCGTTCGGCCTTCCCATGGCTCTGTGTGAGTAAGAGGTGCGTGCTTTGAAATCTTCAAGCGTCCTGGCAGTATGTTTCTTCTGAGGCAGAGAGCTTCCTGCTGGGGCACGGAGCCTGGTGGCTTGGGGACTGGTGAAGGGGCAGTAGGCGGTTCAACAGTGCGTGGATAGATATTCAAGGCCTCCGTTCTCTCCAAGTTCCTGGAGTGGCAGCGGGAGGGGGTGGCCGATGGTGGGAGGAGAAGCGATGCCGCGTCCTTGCGGACTGAAAAGCTAAGTTGTTTGTTTGTTTTTTCCCCTCAGCTGTGTTCGGTAGCGAGCGATAAGAAGTCAACCCTCCCGGTGTCCTCCCGTCTGGGGATGGAACGGAAAAGAGAACGGCGAGCTTGGGAGCTTGGTCGAAGCGAGGCGAGAACCGTCCTGCTGGGAGCGGAGCAGCCATCGCTGACCGGGAGATAAGTGTCGGGTCTGGAAATCTCTCGGCTTACGGCCCACTCGGGTCTAGGAAGGGAAGTCACGTTTGCTTAGACAGCGAGTCCGAGCGGAGGTTCCCGAGGTGCTTACTTGGTAGTGGGAGAAACAGGGCTCCCGTTTGTCAGGGGTGCTGGTTTCTCTGGAACACGGTGTCCTTCTCAGCAGACGCTTGGCTCGAGGAGGAAGACGCAAGGTGGTAAGGTTTCTGGCTGCCTCGCATGTGTTTCTCTCTTGTTGCTCTCTCGTATTGGCCAATACGTCCTGTCTGTCTGTTTCTGTCTGTGTCTTTGTCCTTGCTCTGCTTCTGCCGTGTCCTTGTACAGCACACTTGCAGGCATTCCAGGTGAGCATCTCCAAGGGTTAAGGGCTCAGGAGCCAACGGGAATTCAGCAGGTTCGCAAGTCGCGCAAGGGAGAGCGGTGGTGCGTCATGGCTGAATGACTCGGTGTTCTTGTAGAGGACCCGATACATAGGCGAGAGGGGGAAAGGGCTAAAGGATAGAATTCCCACAGCCACAGACCTTAGTGAGTGAGAGGTCTCTTCAGTCACGCCGCTCTCGGATCTCGCTGCAGGGAGGGATTCTGGTGCCGCTCTCGGGTCGTGCAGCTTGGGGGTGTCTCTAGCGCTGCTCTCGGGTCTCGCTGCTGGGGGGGAGGGGTCTTTGGGGCCACTCTCAGGTCGTGCTGCTGGGAGGGAGTCTGGCGCCTCTCTCGGGTTATGCTGCTGCGGGGAATCTCTGGTGCCGCTCTCGAGTCGCGCTACTGGGGGGGGTCTCTGGCGCCTCCTTGGGATCATGCTGCTGGGGGGGTCTCTGGCTTCGCTCTCCGGTCGTGCTGCTGGGGGGGGGTCTCTGTTACCGCTTTCGGGTCGCGCTGTTGGGGGGGTCTCTGGTGCCGCTCTCGGTAGTGGTGCTGGGGGTGGGGTCTCTGTCTCCACTCTCGGGTCGCGCTGCTGGGGGGAGGTCTCTGGCGCCGCTCTCGGGTCGCACTACTGGGGGTGGTCTCTGGAGCCTCCCTCCGGTCATGCTGCAGACGGGGGGTGTCACTGGCCCCGCTATCAGGTGATGCTGCTGCGGGGGGTCTCTGGCACCTCTCTCGGGTTTTGCTGCTGGGTGGGTGTCTGGGGCCGCTCTCGGGTGATGCTGTTCGGGGAGGTCTCTGGCGCCGCTCTCCGGTAGCGGTGCTGGGGGTGGGGTTTCTGTCTCCACTCTCTGGTAATGCTTCTGGGGGGGTCTCCGGCGCCGGTCTCGGGTCGCGCTCCTTGGGGGTGGGGTCTCTGTCGCCACTTTCATCTCATGCTGCTGGGGGGGGTCTCTGGCGCCACTCTCGGGTGATGCTGCTGGGGGGAGGGTCTCTGGCGCCACTCTTGGGTCGCACTGCTGGGGGCGGGTCTGTGGTGCCGCTCTCCGGTCTTGCTGCTGGGGGGGGTCTCTGGCACCGTTTTCGGGTCACTCTGCTGGGGGAGGTCTCTGGCTTCGCTCTCGGGTCACGCTGCTGGGGAGGGTCTCTGGTGCCGCCCTCGGGACTTGCTGCTGGGGGGGGTCTCTGGCGCCGCCCTCGGGTCGCAATGCCGGGGGGGTTCCTTCGCGCTGCTCTCGGGTTTTGCTGCTGGGGGGGGGGTCTCTTGTTTCGCTCTCGGGTCATGCTGCTGGGGGGGGGACTTTGCAAGCGGGGCCGGGTACTAAAGGCACTAAGCAGCTGGCGGAATCACTGAGAACAAGGGTCATGGGGTCGGGGGTTGGTTGAGACTCTTTGGACCAGAGGCAGGGGGTCCAGGCTGCCAAATGTGTCGCGGAGAACCTCCATCTATCGGACGCGGCTTCCTCTCCGCGCTTTCAGAACCGAGCAGCTAAAAGTGTTAGAAGCCAAATCAGAGCGGCTCATGTGTGTGTTAGAAACGGCTACGGGGAGCCAATTGCACTGGCACCTGACGCCTTCTTCAGCCCTTTGTTGCTGCATTCTCAGGCTGGCACCTCTCACAACCATTCATTCATCGTCCAAGCACTCTCTCTCTTATGTACATTCCCTAATTAATGTTTCCCATACAGTATTTTGCATAATAATACAAGAGTTGTAGTTACAAAAAGTTACAAACGTTTCTGGGTGGCATTTCTTAAAACATTCTCTCTCTGAGCGCTGAGTTAGTTACTGTTATAGTTACAATGCTTCACTTTGCGATTAGGGTTAAGTGCTTCACAATGCTTTGAAGAGAACGGTTGTCAATTGTGTAACAGTAAGTTTGAGCGTGCCCTGGCGCACAGCGAGGGGAGCTGTTTCTGGCTACATAGTAGTATATTTTTAACAGTTTGAAGTTACATGACCTAATATTACATTCCTAACCAATTATATTCTAGAGGGGCAAAAATGTTTAGATTTATAATTAAACAATCCTAACAAATAATAATAATAATAATAATTATAAATCTAAACACTTCTCAAGCTTGATAACACTAAATCTAAACACTTTCACAAGAATAAATCTAAACACTTCTATGCTTCTTCTACTTAACAAACTTCTCCTCCTTAGACTTTTAGTTGTGGGGAACAAATTCTGGGGAGTCACTTCCACTTGGGGAATCCTGTTTCATACTTGACTATGTTATCCCTACACTAAGGCTGGCCGAGAGACTGTCCCGGACTGATCGTAACAGACTGTTCTGTCCGCGAATGGGCTGAGAGTAAAGGGCGTGTTCGGAATCTGTGGCGCCCAATCTGAGGCTGTCCGAGGTGACTCTTAACGGACTGCTCCGTGCGCCAATGGGCGGTGACTCAAGGCGTGTTCTGGGGCTGCTGGCGGCCAATAGGTTGTCCGGGGTGGATTATAACAGACTCTTCTGTCCGCGAATGGGCTGTGACTAAGGGGCGTGTTCTGAATCAGAGGCACCCAATAGGCTGACCCGGCTGCATCTTAACGGACAGCTCTGTCTGCGAATGCGGTGTGACTAGGGGGACTGACCTGCCACTGCTCTCGACCAATAGGCTGTCCGGGGTGGATCTTAATGGGCTGCTCTGTCCTCGAATTGTCTGTGACTTAGGGGTGGTTCCTGGCTGTGTGCCAGCCAATGGGCTTTCGGAAGACAGCCTTGGCGGAGGATAGTGTCGCCCAATGGGCTGTCAGCAAAGGGGATCCTGCCTCTGGTTCGGCCAATGGGCTGCCGCAGGGGGGCGTTGTCTGACTGGGCGGCCGGCGCCGCCATGACAGGAAGGTCCGAGGAGCGCGCGGGGGCGCGAGCGAATCCTGGGTCCGAGTGCGAAGCTCCCCGCCCCCAGCCCGCCCCTTGTTGGTGTCTGGCCCGGGGGAGGAGGGGGCGCGAGGGAAGGTGGGGGAGCGGGCTGGGGGTGGGGTGTCTGGACAGGGGTGAGGTGTAGGAGCAGGCTGGGTGTGAGGGGCCGGGGGGGCGCTTGGCACTGGGGGGGCAGGAGGGGGTGAGGGGCCGGGGGGGGTGCTCGGCACTGGGGGGGCAGGAGGGGGTGAGGGGCCGGGGGGGTGCTCGGCACTGGGGGGGCAGGAGGGAGGGGGAGGGGCCGGGGGGGGCCTTGGCACTGGGGGGGGCAGGAGGGGACAGGGCGCGGGAGAGCGCAGGCGCGGGCGGCGCTGGCTGGGCGGGAAACTCCCGGGACGCTCGCGCTGACGAGGCGGGCGGGAAAACGCTGCGGGGGGCGCTGAGGGGCGGAGCCTGGGGGGCGGGGCGGGAGCTGGCAGTGACGTGGAGCCCCCCCCCCCCCCCCCGCCTGCTTCTCTCCGGGCCCCAGGCTGGACATCGGCGGGGCGGCCCCTGGCGGAGGTGGGGGGGCGATTTCTGCCCCCCCCCCGGCGCTGCAGCCTCCCCGGGGAGCAGCGCCCCTGTGACCCCCCCCACGTGGTGCCGGGGGAACGGGGCTGTGGCCCCCCCTTTGGGGCGCGGGAGCTGACCCGGGCTCCAGTCACGTGGGTGTCTCGGGGAGGGGGGGCTGCGGGCCACCGGGGCGCGGGAGTGTCACGTGCCCCCCCCCCCCGCCGGGGAGCCGCGCGCCCTCGAGGGGTGGTTCCCGCGGGCGGGGCACGCACAGAACGTGTCCCGCACGCGGGGGGGCGGGGCGGCCTGAGCCCTGCTCCCCGCGCTGCTCGCTGCCTGGGGGCGGGGCCGGGTGCCCGCTGAATCCCCCCTGTGCCCGGGGGGGGGCAGTTCGGCGGAGGGCGATGCTCTGGCCCTGGCTGCCCGCAGTGCTGCCCAGTGCCCGGCTGTGCCTCCTGCAGAGGCCGAGAGCGTCCTGGGTGGGGGGCGTGTGGGGAGAGGGGGGGAGTGGCTGAGAATTGGGGGGCAAACTTAGGGGCTGCACGGGGCGGGGAGGAGTTTGGTGAGGGGGGATCATACTGCATGGGGCGGAGAGGAGTTTGGGGGGAAGCAGACTGCACGGGGCGGGGAGGAGTTTGGTGAGGGGGGATCAGACTGCATGGCGCGGAGAGGAGTTAGGGGGGTAGGGGATCAGACTGCAGGGGGCGGAGAGGAGTTTCGTGGGGGGTAGGAGATCAGACTGCACGGGGGGAGGAGGAGTTTGGGGGGGGATCAGACTGCACGGGGCGGGGAGGAGTTGGGGGGGGATCAGACTGCACGGGGCGAGGAGGAGTTTAGGGGGGGATCAGACTGCACGGGGGGAGGAGTTTGGGGGGGATCAGACTGCACGGGGGTGAGGAGTTTGGGGGGATCGGACTGCACGGGGCGGGGAGGTGTTTGGGGGGGATCATACTGCACGGGGGGAGAGGAGTTTGGGGGGATCGGACTGCACGGGGCGGGGAAGAGTTTGGGGGGATCGGACTGCACGGGGCGGGGAGGAGTTTGGGGGGATCAGACTGCACGGGGGGAGAGGAGTTTGGGGGGATCAGACTGCACGGGGGGGAGGATCAGAGTGCACGGGGCGGAGGGGAAGTTTGGGGGGATCAGACTGCACGGGGGGGAGGAGTTTGAGGGGGGATCAGACTGCACGGGGCGGGGAGGAGTTTGGGGGGATCAGACTGCACGGGGTGGGGAGGAGTTTGGGGGGGAAGGGTTGCCGCGGAGTCTCCTCTCCCGAGTGGGGGCGGGGCATCAGCTGCGGACGCTGCCGTCTCTGAGGCAGGAGCCCCGCCCAGCAATGGGGAGGGGCGGGATGAGGGGGAGTAGGGAAAGTAGCCGCAGTGGCTTGTGGGAAACTGAGTGCCCCTGTCCGCAGCTCCCATCGGCCATTGCAGGGCCAGGGCAGGCCCGGCGCTGTTCGGTTGGGCGGGTGCAGCGGAAGTGACATCACAACGGGGCATTGACCAGGGAGCGACGCGGTTGGTCCCGCGCTCGTGTCACTCCAAGTGTTAGCGACGCATCCTGGGACTTGTAGTTCTCATAGTGCGGCCTCCCGGGGCACGTCGCAGCGCGCCCCGCCCCTATCATAGCCCCGCCCCCCGGCATAGCCCCGCCCAGCGTGTTCTTAGTTCGGAATGGGGCATTTCTACCCTAAGAACAATCTTTTTTATTCGGAAATAACGGCCCTTAGCAGAGCAACAGTGACACTCGGTAGTCACCGGCGGTAATGCACGTGTAATTCCGTAGCGCCTCCACAGTGCCGCTCGGTGGTCATTGCAGGTAATGCACGTGTAATTCCGTAGCGCCTCCACAGTGCCGCTCGGTGGTCATTGCGGGTAATGCACGTGTAATTCCGAAGCGCCTCCACAGTGCCGCTCGGTGGTCATTGCGGGTAATGCACGTGTAATTCCATCGCCCCCAGCTGCTGTCCCTGCTCCGCACGCCACGTGGCCCCAGTCTTGCCCTTTGACAGCAGGCAAAGTAAGAAGCTCGTTATTTCCAGGCTCCGCGCAGCCCTCTCCCCTCCTGCCCCCGGCCCCCTCATCCCACACACCAGGCTCCGCGCAGCCCTCTCCCCTCCTGCCCATGGCCCCCTCATCCCGCACTCCAGGCTCCGCACAGCCCTCTCCCCTCCTGCCCCCGGCCCCCTCATCCCGCACTCCAGGCTCCGCACAGCCCTCTCCCCTCCTGCCCATGGCCCCCTCATCCCGCACTCCAGGCTCCGCGCAGCCCCCTCCCCTCCTGCTTCCTCACCCCAGCCTGCACCCCGTCCATACTCTTATCCCGGGGCCCTTCCTCTCCCCAGCCTGCACCCCCGTCCATATGCTTATCCCGGGGCCCTTCCTCCCCCCAGCCTGCACCCCCATCCATATTCTTATCCCGGGGCCCTTCCTCACTCCAGTCTGCACGCCCATTCATGGGAGCCATCAGTCCACCTTTTCCCTGCACCACATTCAGTAAAGTGTCTGATCAGGGTATGAGAGCAGCCCTGAGCCTTTGTCTCCACTCAGCAGGTTGCACCACACAGGATATGTGGATGGTCCTGGGCTTTGTACAGCACTCCAGACTGACCCCTGGACACGGCTTCTGGGTCCTAGCCCTTTGCTGTCACTCCTGCCCGAGGGCTTTGCTGGCTCCAGACTGGGTAACAGCTGGGAAACTGGCTGGGCAGTGGGCTGAGAAGATACCGTCCGAGATGGACTTGAGCTGCCTGGACGTGATTCTCGGAACACGTGAAGGGTCCTCAGCGTTCGGCCTTCCCATGGCTCTGTGTGAGTAAGAGGTGCGTGCTTTGAAATCTTCAAGCGTCCTGGCAGTATGTTTCTTCTGAGGCAGAGAGCTTCCTGCTGGGGCACGGAGCCTGGTGGCTTGGGGACTGGTGAAGGGGCAGTAGGCGGTTCAACAGTGCGTGGATAGATATTCAAGGCCTCCGTTCTCTCCGAGTTCCTGGAGTGGCAGCGGGAGGGGGTGGCCGATGGTGGGAGGAGAAGCGATGCCGCATCCTTGCGGACTGAAAAGCTAAGTTGTTTGTTTGTTTTTTCCCCTCAGCTGTGTTCGGTAGCGAGCGATAAGAAGTCAACCCTCCCGGTGTCCTCCCGTCTGGGGATGGAACGGAAAAGAGAACGGCGAGCTTGGGAGCTTGGTCGAAGCGAGGCGAGAACCGTCCTGCTGGGAGCGGAGCAGCCATCGCTGACCGGGAGATAAGTGTCGGGTCTGGAAATCTCTCGGCTTACGGCCCACTCGGGTCTAGGAAGGGAAGTCACGTTTGCTTAGACAGCGAGTCCGAGCGGAGGTTCCCGAGGTGCTTACTTGGTAGTGGGAGAAACAGGGCTCCCGTTTGTCAGGGGTGCTGGTTTCTCTGGAACACGGTGTCCTTCTCAGCAGACGCTTGGCTCGAGGAGGAAGACGCAAGGTGGTAAGGTTTCTGGCTGCCTCGCATGTGTTTCTCTCTTGTTGCTCTCTCGTATTGGCCAATACGTCCTGTCTGTCTGTTTCTGTCTGTGTCTTTGTCCTTGCTCTGCTTCTGCCGTGTCCTTGTACAGCACACTTGCAGGCATTCCAGGTGAGCATCTCCAAGGGTTAAGGGCTCAGGAGCCAACGGGAATTCAGCAGGTTCGCAAGTCGCGCAAGGGAGAGCGGTGGCGCGTCATGGCTGACTGACTCAGTGTTATTGTAGAGGGCCCTATACATAGGCGAGGGGTCGGGGGGAAGGGCTAAAGGATAGAATTCCCACAGCCACAGACCTTAGTGAGTGAGAGGTCTCTTCAGTCACGCCGGTCTCTGGTCTCGCTGCAGGGAGGGATTCTGGTGCCGCTCTCGGGTCGTGCAGCTTGGGGGTGTCTCTAGCGCTGCTCTCTGGTCTCGCTGCTAGGGGGGAGGGGTCTTTGGGGCCACTCTGAGGTCGTGCTGCTGGGAGGGAGTCTGGCGCCTCTCTCGGGTTATGCTGCTGCGGGGAATCTCTGGTGCCGCTCTCGAGTTGCGCTACTCGGGGGGTCTCCGGCGCCTCCTTGGGATCATGCTGCTGGGGGGGGTCTCTGGCTTCGCTCTCCAATCGTGCTGCTGGGGGGGGGTCTCTGTTATCGCTTCGGGTCGCGCTGTTAGGGGGGGTCTCTGGTGCCGCTCTCGGTAGTGGTGCTGGGGGTGGGGTCTCTGTCTCCACTCTCGGGTCGCGCTGCTGGGGGGAGGTCTCTGGCGCCGCTTTTGGGTCGCACTACTGGGGGTGGTCTCTGGAGCCTCTCTCCGGTCATGCTGCAGACGGGGGGTGTCACTGGCCCCGCTATCAGGTGATGCTGCTGCGGGGGGTCTCTGGCACCTCTCTCGGGTTTTGCTGCTGGGTGGGTGTCTGGGGCCGCTCTCGGGTGATGCTGTTCGGGGAGGTCTCTGGCGCCGCTCTCCGGTAGCGGTGCTGGGGGTGGGGTTTCTGTCTCCACTCTCGGGTAATTCTTCTGGGGGGGGGTCTCCGGCGCCGGTCTCGGGTCGCGCTCCTTGGGGGTGGGGTCTCTGTCGCCACTTTCATCTCATGCTGCTGGGGGGGGTCTCTGGCGCCACTCTCGGGTGATGCTGCTGGGGGGGGGCCTCTGGCTCCCATCTCAGGTCGTGCTGCTGGGGGGGGGAGATCTCTGTCGCCGTTCTCCGGTGATGCTGCTGGGGGGAGGGTCTCTGGCGCCACTCTTGGGTCGCACTGCTGGGGGCGGGTCTGTGGTGCCGCTCTCCGGTCTTGCTGCTGGGGGGGGTCTCTGGCACCGTTTTCGGGTCACTCTGCTGGGGGAGGTCTCTGGCTTCGCTCTCGGGTGACGCTGCTGGGGAGGGTCTCTGGTGCCGCCCTCGGGACTTGCTGCTGGGGGGGGTCTCTGGCGCCTCCCTCGGGTCGCAATGCCGGGGGGGTTCTTTCGCGCTGCTCTTGGGTTTTGCTGCTGGGGGGGGGGTCTCTTGTTTCGCTCTCGGGTCATGCTGCTGGGGGGGGACTTTGCAAGCGGGGCCGGGTACTAAAGGCACCAAGCAGCTGGCGGAATCACTGAGAACAAGGGTCATGGGGTCGGGGGTTGGTTGAGACTCTTTGGACCAGAGGCAGGGGGTCCAGGCTGCCAAATGTGTCGCGGAGAACCTCCATCTATCGGACGCGGCTTCCTCTCCGCGCTTGCAGAACCGAGCAGCTAAAAGTGTTAGAAGCCAAATCAGAGCGGCTCATGTGTGTGTTAGAAACGGCTATGGGGAGCCAATTGCGACGGCAGCTGTTTGTGACGTCACACCGGCCCCGGGACTGCGGCGTCATCGAGTAGTCATCAGGAGTCCATCGGCTGCTCTGCGAACCGACATGGACCGGCCTCAGCCCCACCAGCTCTGCGCCATGGCCGGTGGTCCTGCCCAGCTCCAACCAGTCAATCTTAACGGACTGCTCTGTCAGCAAATGGGCTGTGATTAAAGGGCGCGTCCTTTATCTGAGGCGACCAATAAGCTGACCCGGGAATGATCTTAAAGGACACCTTTTGGTTGCACTGGCACCTGACGCCTTCTTCAGCCCTTTGTTGCTGCATTCTCAGGCTGGCACCTCTCAGAACCGTTCATTCATCGTCCAAGCACTCTCTCTCTTACGTACATTCCCGAAGTAATGTTTCCCATACAGTATTTTGCATAATAATACAAGAGTTGTAGTTACAAAAGTTTCTGGGTGGCATTTCTTAAAACATTCTCTCTCTGAGTGCTGAGTTAGTTACTGTTATAGTTACAATGCTTCACTTTGCGATTAGGGTTAAGTGCTTCACAATGCTTTGAAGAGAACGGTTGTCAATTGTGTAACTAAGTTTGAGTGTGCCCTGGCACACAGCGAGGGGAGCTGTTTCTGGCTACATAGGTCATGTAACTTCAAACTGTTAAAAATATACTACTAATATTACATTCCTAACCAATTATATTCTAGAGGGGCAAAAATGTTTAGATTTATAATTAAACAATCCTAACAAATAATAATAATAATAATAATTATAAATCTAAACACTTCTCAAGCTTGATAACACTAAATCTAAACACTTTCACAAGAATAAATCTAAACCCTTCTATGCTTCTTCTACTTAACAAACTTCTCCTCCTTAGACTTTTAGTTGTGGGGAACAAATTCTGGGGAGTCACTTCCACTTGGGGAATCATGTTTCATACTTGACTATGTTATCCCTACACTAAGGCTGGCCGAGAGACTGTCCCAGACTGATCGTAACAGACTGTTCTGTCCGCGAATGGGCTGAGAGTAAAGGGCGTGTTCGGAATCTGTGGCGCCCAATCTGAGGCTGTCCGAGGTGACTCTTAACGGACTGCTCCGTGCGCCAATGGGCGGTGACTCAAGGCGTGTTCTGGGGCTGCTGGCGGCCAATAGGTTGTCCGGGGTGGATTATAACAGACTCTTCTGTCCGCGAATGGGCTGTGACTAAGGGGCGTGTTCTGAATCAGAGGCACCCAATAGGCTGACCCGGCTGCATCTTGACGGACAGCTCTGTCTGCGAATGCGGTGTGACTAGGGGGACTGACCTGCCACTGCTCTCGACCAATAGGCTGTCCGGGGTGGATCTTAATGGACTGCTCTGTCTTCGAATTGTCTGTGACTTAGGGGTGGTTCCTGGCTGTGTGCCAGCCAATGGGCTTTCGGAAGACAGCCTTGGCGGAGGATAGTGTCGCCCAATGGGCTGTCAGCAAAGGGGATCCTGCCTCTGGTTCGGCCAATGGGCTGCCGCAGGGGGGCGTTGTCTGACTGGGCGGCCGGCGCCGCCATGACAGGAAGGTCCGAGGAGCGCGCGGGGGCGCGAGCGAATCCTGGGTCCGAGTGCGAAGCTGCCCCGCCCCCAGCCCGCCCCTTGTTGGTGTCTGGCCCGGGGGAGGAGGGGGCGCGAGGGAAGGTGGGGGAGCGGGCTGGGGGAGGGGTGTCTGGCCCAGGGGGGGGAGGGGGCGCAACGGAAGGTGGGGGAGCGGGCTGGGGGAGGGGTGTCTGGCCCGGGGGAGGAGGCGGCGGCGCGAGGGAAGGTGGGGGAGCGGGCTGGTGGTGGGGTGTCTGGCCCGGGGGAGGAGGAGGGGGCGCGAGGGAATGTGGGGGAGCGGGCTGGGGGTGGGGTGTCTGGACAGGGGTGAGGTGTAGGAGCAGGCTGGGTGTGAGGGGTCTCAGCCTGGGTGAGTGAGGGGCCACTAACTTCTTTCACAGTGCTGCCAGCACCATGGCCCAGGATCAGCCTCCCGCTGCTCCCATTGGCAGGATATTGGCAAATGGGAGTAGCAGGAAAATCCTCCAGGAAGCGGGTCCATGCCCTGCTGTGGGAGGGGGAGGAGGAAGGGAAGCAGCAGTGTGCGGAGCCGATTCTAGCTCCGCTTCTTCCTTGCAAGTTGGATCCGGCAGGGAGCCTTGGGGCTTTTCCCCCACCCGCGCCCTTTCACCTCCCCTCTCCTGTGGCGTGTGAGAATGGAAGAGCGTCATATAGAGAGTTAACTTTCTTTTAGGAGCAAACAAGGAATTTTTCCTTTTTTTGAGGGAGACTTAGGACAGGTTATTTAGAGCTTGTCAGAAAACTTCAGATGATGTCCACTAGCAGACATCAAGAAATGAAGAACCCGTCACTTGCTTTGGTAGTTTGTGCCAGTGGTGAATCATCCTCCCTGTGAAGTATTGGTGCCCTATGTCCAAGAGGAACGTGTCTGGTTTCACCTTCCAGCCACTGGCTCTTGTCCTGCCTTTCTCTGCACCGTGAACCGGCCCTTTGGTACCCGACATGTTCTCTCCGGAAAGGCTCTTAGACGCCCGAGTAACGTCACCTCTCAGCTTTCCTTGTACAAGCCAAGCACACGGAGCTCAAGAGCAGAGGAGAAGGACTTTGTCTGCAGCCCTCCAGACTTTTTGCTCTTTGCTGCCCCGTTTCTAAGTTTCCAACAGCTTTTCAAAATGTGGCCCCTGAAGCAGGCTGCAGTCTCCAATCTCAGTCTCATGGACGCTGCATCACCTCCCTGCCCTGCTTGCTTCTCTGCTCGTGGGGCGGAGCTGGCGGGCAGGGCAGCGGGTCGGTCACAGCTCAGCCTCGCAGGGTCAGTGATGCGGCTCCCCCGGCTCCTTCTTTTTCTGCTTGTCCAGGGCCGAATCCACTCGCCCCTCAGCAGGAGCCAGGTGATGGGAAACATGCGTCTGGGCAGGCTCTACACGCTGCTCCAGTTTCACGCCATCCTCGCCGACTTCCCCTCCTGCTCCGTCGCCCCGGGTAGGTGGCAGCAATGGCGGGAGAGGCCCTCTAGAAATGGGCATGGGGGGGCTCTGGCCCGGCTGAGAAACGGGCACGGGGCGGAGGGGACATTAGAGCTGACGCTAGAGTCCCCTGTTGCCCAGGCTGGGTGGGGAGGGCCCCCCGGCGTACCAGAAGCCCACGGGCTAATCAGACTATAGAGGGTTTGTGGATTTAGGGTTTCTGCTCCAGAGGCCGTGGTGCCTCAGGCTTTAGCTGAATGAGTTACAGCAGGAGGATTTTGCTCAGGAAGGCCAGGCAGGAATAGCTGGTGGGCGGGAGGGGTGCAGCCGGCCAGGCCTGCGGCATGGAAAGTGGAGTATCGGCGGGTGACGCTAGGGATGCTCAGTGGAGCTGAATCAACGACCGTAATTTAGCGACTATATCCCGCACCCGAATATACCCTGCAGTTTTTTCTATTTGAGTAACCTCTTTTATACCCCGCACACGAATATAACCCGCAGAGCATACAAGACTTTTCTGTGCCGGGGGTATATTTGCTGGGGTATGTTTACGGTGCGGGGTGGGGGGGGATAGCCACTCACCGCCCCAGGTTCCAGCACAGCCGCTAGCCTCCGGGTGGGGGAGCGCTCACCGCCCAGTTCCTGCCCAGCCTCAGGAAGGGGCAGGGGCGTGAGCACAGGAGGGAGGGGCGGGGGCACAGGTGCCTCTCCATGGCACTGGCTCCCATTCCCCCCACTTTACTGCTGATAGAGAGGCGTGGCGCGGAGGGTGTGGGGGGCAGACGGAGCCGGTACCTGCACAAAGCTTTCCAGCCAGCTCCCCGCATGTGCCAGCTATCGCAGGCAGCAGTGGCAGGCGGGGTGGGGGTCGCCAGGGCTCACTGCGGACAGAGGCAGCTGCGTGAGATGCCGGGGCAGCGTCAAAGGAAGCAGTCCCTGCTGGGGGGGGGGCTGGGAGCGCACTGGCTGCCGGCCCCACCTCAGGAGACTATCGAATAGTCGTGGAACCGACAGTATTTTGTGCGCTTCCAGGACTATTCACTTCATGGCTGCCTAACGTCCCTGCTTGCCTTGCGGTCAGCGCGGGCTGGGGATTTGGATAGGGAGGGTTTGAAGGGGATATGCTGGTAGGGGTCCTGGATTTCATTTCTGTTGCTATTGGGTTGGAAATAGTAGAGTAAATATGCCTTATCAAGGCAACGTCACAGCCAGATCCCAAGGGAAGTATGGTTCTGATGCTAGCTAGACCATCGGGTCTGACTTCGGTAGCAGGCAAGTTAGTTGAAACAATAGTAAAGAATAAAATTGTGAGGCATGTAGACGAACCTAGTTTGTTGGACAAAAGTCAACATGGTTTCTGTCAAGGGAAATCATGTCTTATTAATCTATTAGTGTTCTCTGAAGGGGTTAACAAACATGCAGACAAGGGGGATCCAGTAGTAGTTCTTCGCGTAGTGTCCCAGTGGGTGCTCCACTGTAGGTGAAGGGTCGCCCTGAGCCTCAGATCGGAGCTTTGTATAGCAGTTTCCCCTGTTGAGCCACGCATGCCCAGGAGGCGTCTCGAGCCCTTCCCGCCTCCTGAGGTTCCTCACAAGGTTCCTCACCAAAGGCTCTTGTGTCAATTCCATGGCCATGGGAGAAGAGGGAAGGTCCTTTCTTGGATTGAGAACTGGTTAAAAGGCAGGAAACAAAGGGTAGGAAGAAATGGTAAATTTTCAGAATGGAGAGGGGTAACTAGTGGTGTCCCCCAAGGGTCAGTCCTGGGACCAATCCTTTTCAACTTATTCGTAAATGATCTGGAGAAAGGGGTAAGGAGTGAGGTGGTAAAGTTTGCAGATGATACCAAACTGTTCAGGATAGTCAAGACAGAAGCAGACTGTGAGAGACTCCAAAAAGATCTCACCAAACGGAGTGATTGGGCAACAAAATGGCAAATGAAATTTCATGTGGATAAGTGTAAAGTAATGCACATCGGGAAAAATAACCCCAACTATACGTACAGAATGACGGGGGCTACTTTGGCTATGACAAATCAGGAAAGATATCTTGGAGTTATCGTGGACAGTTCTTTGAAAACTTCCACACGGTGTGCAACGGCTGTCAAAAAGGCAAATAGGATGCTAGGAATTATTAGGAAAGGGATAGAAAATAAGACCCAGAATCTCTTACTGCCCCTGTATAAAACTATGGTACGCCCACATCTTGAATACTGTGTACAGATGTGGTCTCCTCACCTCAAAAAAGATATTTTGGCCTTGGAAAGGGTCCAGAAAAGGGCAACTAAAATGATTAGGGGTTTGGAACGGGTCCCATATGAAGAGAGGTTAAAGCGATTGGGACTTTTCAGTTTAGAAAAGAGGAGACCGAGGGGGGATATGATAGAGGTCTATAAAATCATGAGTGGTGTGGAGAGGGCAGATAAAGAAAAGTTATTTATTAGTTCCCATAATAGAAGAACTAGAGGACACCAAATGAAATTAACGGGTAACAGGTTTAAAACTAATAAATGAAAGTTCTTCTTCACGCAGCATGTAGTCAACCTGTGGAACTCCTTGCCAGAGGAGGCTGTGAAGGCTAGCACTATAACAGAGTTTAAAGAGAAGCTAGATAATTTCATGGAGGTTAGGTCCATAAATGGCTATTAGCCAGGGGATACAATGGTGTCCTTGGCCTCTGTTTGTCAGAGGCTGGAGAAGGATGGCAGGAGACAAATGGCTTGATCATTGTCTTTGGTCCACCCTCTCCGGGGCACCTGGTGCTGGCCACTGTCGGCAGACAGGCTATTGGGCTAGATGGACCTTTGGTCTGATCCAGTACGGCCGTTCTTACATAGATGGTATCCTGAGTCCACGAAAGCTCATGATCCTAGCTACATTGTTTGTTAGTCTATAAAGTGCTACCAGACCAGTTGTTGTTGTTGTTGTTTTATTTCCAGATGCTATGAACTAGCATCCCGTGGCTACCTGCCACCTCTTCAGTCATTTCAGCATTTTAGTGTTTAAGACGGTATTATCTAGGGTTATTTTTAGTTACATATGCTTGAGGCTTTTTACGCCTTGTGTCTTTATTTGGCTCGAGTACAGTCTTCGATACAGGCTCAATGCATTATTGCCTTAATTTATAAGCATCACATAGCAAATACTTAGTCCTGCAGGCACCAGGTATTTCACTTGCGACCCCTCTCCCCCCGGCTGTGAAGAGCGGCAGGGAGGCGGAAGGCAGCTGCCAGAAAGCCACACAGCGTGGCTGGGGCAATGGGGCTCCAGGAGCGTGGCTCAGCTACAGGAGGAGGCAAGGCAGCGGGAGAGTGGGATGCGGAGCAGAAAAGAGGCACAGAGGAGAAAGAGATGGGGGAAAGGAGCCTGCTGGGGGAGGGTGTTAAGGACTGCACGTGCCATGAAGGAACCCGAGGAGGGCAAGGAGTCTGGTAAGAAGGGGGGGAGGAAGCGACCCAGGGCAGTGAGGGTGGGTGGCCACACACATTCGTTTAGCATTTTAGGGGGTGGTGGTATCACGAATGTTGAGAACCCCTGCTGTAATCCATGTTCCAGCAATAACTTAATGAGTTGAACATCACGTTTTTATGTATGTTTTACCCTAGAAATACACAAGCCTTTTACTTTGGAAATAAATCTAAATACCTGGTGTTCTGTTCATATTCTTTTGCACGGGTGTTGCAGTTTATTCATATTTAAGAACTTATGTTTTAATTTATTGCTCACCATTTTAGAGTTAGATGTTATCACTGACTTTTTAGCTGTTCTGTTCCCCGCACTTATCAGCTCAGCGGTATTGCTCGCTGCTGGCTGGTTAGGGGCTAAACTCTCCACACCAGATTTAGTGGTTTTCTCTTGGAATGTCAACGTACAGACGACTACACGATTAACCAATAAGCCTCAAGTTATTGGTCAATCCTGTCGATTACACGCATTCTCCCCTCTTACCCGCTGTCTGTCAGAGGCAGCGAGGAGGGAGGAGGTGTGAGCTGATACCTGTCGGAAGCCAGCTTTTAAGTCAGCTTGTCGCAAGAGGGCGCGGTTGTACAGTTGATCAGCTCCCCACAAGCGTTGGATCGGCCTGTTCCCCCACCTCTGTGCTGCTGCCTCTGATACAGAGGAAGCAGTATGGTGGAAGGAGGCAGGCGGGAGCTGATATGCATGAGCACTGTGTGTCGTGGCTTCATGGACCCACCTGTCAAAGCCCTTGCTGCCTCTTCTAGAGGCAAGAGGGGGAGACAGGAGCTGGTGCTGGCTTCGCAGAGCTGCCTGCCTGCCTGCCCACGCTGCTGCCTGTGCCTGAGGAGTGTGCAGAGAGGGGGCGTGACAGTCAGACGGGGCCATGGCAGCGCGTTCCTGCATGGAAGCATTTGGCGCGGCGTGTGGCTTTTGCAGGGGCACGTGTTCGTGACGTATTCCAGTCAGACGGTGTCCTGGCTGCAGTGCCAGGCGGATCCTAGGGTCCCACTCCTGGAGAGCAACACCCCTCCCCTCCCCAGCCGGAGCCTGCAATGGCCCAGACAGTCTGAGAGGGCCAGAGGGAAGAGGCAGGCGGGACAGGGACTCGGGCTCAGGGCCCCACCCGTGACTGCAGCGGGAGCTGGCAGACGCTGAGATGGACACGCGCCCTCTCAGGGGGTCTCTTGTTTTGACAGTTCACACCTGGCAACCCCACTCGGTCTCCCATGATGCACTGATGTGGGCGGGGGGATTGTAACTCCTTGGCACGTTCTGGCACGAGGCAGGAGCTGTGCGTCTCACATCCCTCGCGGGGCAACAAACAGCAGTCACGTGGGCGCTGTGAGCTCTCACAATGTAGCGTCGTGCCGGCACGTGTGGCGCGGTGGACGCCCGCGCCCCGTCCCACGGACCGGAAGTGACGTTTGCTCGGTCCACGTCCTGACAGCAACCGACTGGGAACCGTGACCGGAAGGTGTCCAGGTACGTGCTCCAATCGCGCCCCCCGGGAACAGGGCTCGGAGTCGATTGGGGGGGATTTGAGAGCAGCCTTCAACTTCCTGAAGCGAGGTTCCAAAGAGGCTGCAGAAAAGCTGTTCTCAGTGGTGACAGATGGCAGAACAAGGAGCAAAGGTCTCAAGTTGCGGTGGGAGAGGTCCAGGTTGGATATTAGGAAAAACTATTTCCCTAGGCGGGTGGGGAAACACTGGGATGGGTTCCCTAGGGAGGCAGTGGAGTCTCCATCCCTAGAGGTGTTTAAGTGTCGGCTTGACACAGCCCTGGCCGGGTTGATTTAGTTGGGATTGGTCCTGCCTAGCGCAGCGGGCTGGACTTGACCTTCTGAGGTCTCTTCCAGCTCTGTGGTTCTAGGATTCTGAGAGAGCGTCTGCACTGGCATGTGCTTTTACGCAAGAGCATCCGTGCCAGTGCGGACGCTCTCTTGCGCAATAAACTCCGATGGCCGTTTTAACCGTCGGCCTTTCTTGCGCAAGAAATTCCTGTTACCTGTCCGCACTGGCCTGTGCCGGAAGGGCTCTTGCGCAAGAGGCTTCTTCCTGAGCAGGAGCATCCTAGTTCTTGCGCCAGGAGCCCTGGTTGTACACAGGAGAAGGTCAGTTTCCTTGCGCAAGCACACACGGCCAGTGTAGACAGGCAGCAAGTTTCCGCGCAAGAGCGGCCGCTTTGGCACGAGATGGCGCCAGTGCAGACACAGCCTCAGTGTTTTCAAACCGGATGCAGCCGAGGCAGCCCCCCCCCAACCCGCCTCACGCTGCCCCGCTGCACTTTGTAAGGCAGCAGCAGCATCTGCCTGTCCCACACAAGCCCGCTGGGCAGTTGGGTGTGTGTGTGGGGGGGTATTTGGTGGGGGGAGCTGACTGGCGGCGGGTAGGGAGGAGCATAGTGGGGGGGTGGGGAGGAGCAGACTGAATGAAGAGTTTGGTGGGGGAGCAGAGTGGGGGGGTTTGGTGGTGCTGGAGTAGACTGCAGGGGGGGTTGGGGTGGAGTAGAGTGGGGGGTTGGGGAGGAGCAGACTGAATGAAGAGTTTGGTGGGGGGAGCAGAGTGGGGGGGTTGGGGAGGAGCAGACTGAATGAAGAGTTTGGTGGGGGAGCAGAGTGGGGGTGTTTGGTGGTGCTGGAGTAGACTGCAGGGGGGTTGGGGTGGAGTAGAGTGCGGGGGGCAGAGTGGGGGGTTGGGGGGCAGACTACAGGGGGATTTGGGGGGCAGAGTGGGGGGTTGGGGGGCAGAGTGGGGGGTTGGGGAGCAGACTACAGGGAGGTTTGGTGGGGGGCAGAGTGGGGGGTTGGGGGGCCGACTACAGGGAGGTTTGGTGGGGGGCAGAGTGGGGGGTTGGGGGGCCGACTACAGGGAGGTTTGGGGGGTAGAGTGGGGGGTTGGGGGGCCGACTACAGGGGGGTTTGGTGGGGGGGCAGAGTGGGGGGCTGGGGGCAGAGTGGGGGGTTGGGGGGCAGACTACAGGGGGGTTTGGTGGGGGGGCAGAGTGGGGGGTTGGGGGGCAGACTACAGGGGGTTTGTTGGGGGGGCAGAGTGGGGGGTTGGGGGGGCAGACTACAGGGGGGTTTGGTGGGGGGCAGACTGGGGGGTTGGGGGGCAGACTACAGGGGGTTTGGTGGGGGGCAGAGTGGGGGGTTGGGGGGCAGACTACAGGGGGTTTGGTGGGGGGGCAGAGTGGGGGGTTGGCAGGTCCTGACGCCACAGGACAAGCCGGCTGGGCAGTTTGGGGGGGGGGTCTCTGAGGGGGGGGGCCGAGGGGAGCAGGGAAAGTAGCCGCGGTGGCTTGTGGGAAACGTTCCGTGCCCCAATCCGCAGCTCCCATGGGCTGTTCGATTGGGCGGGAGCAGCGGAAGTGACATCACAATCCAGCCGCTGATCCAGGGGTTGGTCTCGCGCGGTGTCACGCCCAGCGTGAGCGATGCATCCTGGGAGTTGTAGTTCCCACAGTGCGGCCTCCCGGGGCGTGTCTCAGTGCGCCCCGCCCCAATCATAGCCACGCCCAGCGTGTTCCAGCCTCTCCCCGCCCCCAAGTGCATCGTAGGGCGCCCCCGCAGCGCTACTCAGGCCCCGCCCCTGTCTGCCCCCGCCCCGCGATCCTCAGCCCCCCCCCTGCTCTGCACAGCCCCCCCCGAGCTGCATCCCCCTCCCCCACCTTCCACCCGACCTGCATCAACTGCTCCATTCTACACCCCCCACCCAACCTGCACCTGTTACCCCCCCCCCGGCCATTCTACACCCCCCACCCAACCTGCACCTGTTACCCCCCCCAGGCCATTCTACACCCCCCACCCAACCTGCACCTGTTACCCCCCCCCAGGCCATTCTACACCCCCACCCAACCTGCACCTGTTACCCCCCCCAGGCCATTCTACACCCCCCACCCAACCTGCACCTGTTACCCTCCCCGGCCATTCTACACCCCCCACCCAAGCTGCACCTGTTACCCCCCCCAGGCCATTCTACACCCCCACCCAACCTGCACCTGTTACCCCCCCAGGCCATTCTACACCCCCCACCCAACCTGCCCCTGTTACCCCCCCAGGCCATTCTACACCCCCCACCCAACCTGCCCCTGTTACCCCCCGCAGTCCTTTCAACACCCCCCTCTCAACCTGCAAGCCCCTCCCCAGACCCCCAGGCCATTCTACACCCCCCACCCCAGTGCATGCTGAACCCCCCCTCCCCTGCCCTCCAGTCCATTCTACACCCTCCAACCAATCTGCACCCCCTCCCCCAGTCCTTTCAACACTCCCAGCGCAACCTGCACCCCTCTTCCCCAGTCCATTCAATACCCCCCTTCCCAGCCTGCACCCCCGTTACCCTACCCCCAGTCTATTCAATATCCTTAGCTCAACCTGCACCCTCCTCACACTCCCTGTGCACTCTACACCTCAACCCAACCTGCACCCCCATTCTTCTCACTCTCCACTCCATTCAGCACCCCTAGTCCAACGTACACCCCCATTCCCCCGCTTCCCAGTCCAACCTGCATCCCTAGCCCGACCTGCCCCTCTTCCTCTGCCCCCAGTGCTTCCCACACCCCCTTTCACTCCACCCCCAATCCATCACACCCCCAGTCCAACAGCACCCCCACTCCTCCTACCGCAGCCTAACCTGCCCCCCCATTATCTGTGCTGCAGCCGAACCGGCACCTCCCTTCCCTCACTTCCCCAGTGCATTACAACACCCCCAAGCCAATCTTATCCCCCATGAGTGCTCTCCCTCGCTTCAACCATATTTTATCCTTCGGGTCCCTCGCTTTCCTTCCTCTCCACAACGCCCAAACCAACATGTCCCCTCTAGCCCCTTTCTCCATTCATGGGGTCTATCGGTCCCCCATTTTGCTCCCTGCAACACCCCCAAGCTCACCCCGACCTGCGCCCTATTCCTGCCCATCCCCCGTACGTGGGACCTCTCACCTCTCTGTTGGCTTCCTTCCCAACCCACACACCCTCCTCGCACACCCCTGTCTCACCAGGTCTGCGACCTTCCAGCCTCCCTTCTTCCTTCCTTCCCAACCCACACACCCCTGTCTCGCCAGGCCTGAAACCTGTCAGCCTCTGTTATTCCTTCGTCCGCGCCCTCAAGTTGCACTCCTACCCCCTCAGTCCTCCTTCTTCCCAACACTGGCAGCCTGCCATATCCTTCCCTAATCTGCTCCCCGCACCGGTTCTCCCTCCATTCATGGGATCCCTTAAGCCCCAGCTCTCCCCAATTCCAATTATTGTTCCCCATGAACTTGCTGAGTTGACTTTGCCCGCCAACCAAGGGCCCTCAAACACTCCTCCATGCTATTCTTCAACTCTGGGGCCTCTAAATCCCCCAAACTGTCAGTGTCCCTGGGATCCTCAGACCTCTCCCCTCCACAGTGCAGCCCCCAATACCACGTATTCAAGACAGTCATACTTAGGGGCTGCCTCTAGACTGGCATGATTTTGCAGAAATACTTTTAATGGAAAAGTTCTTCCATTAAAAGTATTTCCGCAAAAGAGCGTCTAGATTGGCAGGGATGCTTTTGCACAAAAAGTGCTTTTACGGAAGAGCACCCGTGCGCAGCATAGACGCGCTTTTGCGCAAGAAAGCTCCGATAGCCATTTTAGCCATCGGGGCTTTCTTGCAGAAAAAATGACGGTGCCTGTCTACACTGGCCTTGTTGTGCGAGTATTCCTGCGCAAGAGGGCTTATCCCTGAGCGGGAGCGTCAAAGTGTTTGCGCAAGAAGGACTGAATTCTTCCATTAGAACGTCAGTGCTCTTGCGCAAATTCAAGTGGCCAGTGTAGACAGCTGGGAAGTTTTTGCACAAGCGGCCGCTTTTGCGCAAAATCTTGCTAGTCTAGATGCGCCCACGTAGAGACCAAAATAGGAAATGAACTTCTCCACTGATCAGCCCCTTTGAGACTCTATTCTTCGCAGTCCTGCTGTCTCCCTCCACAGGACATGGGCAGGTCTGCTGGGTGAACATCTCCACAGACATGGTCTTGGGAGCCTTTAAAAAAGTAGGGGACAACTAGCAGTCGGTTTCATCACAGGCCATGAGCTTCCTTTTGGGTACGAAGAATTCTGCTGGGTATGCTCTGTAAGGAGACTATTTGGACGTGGGCTCAAAGCGCTCTTCTCCACTGGTATTTCTGCAGTGCCAGGGAGAGGTGGAGTGGGAGCGTGGAAGACAGCAGCATAATTTAGATGTGAGAAGAGGTTACGCGACATTACGGACTGAGATGCCAACGTATTCCCTTTTACGTTGTCAGGTGTACTGGTTTCCCTGGTACAGAGAGACTGAAAAGTAAGTTGCTTGGTTTGATTTCCCCCTTCGCTGGGTTGGGTAGCGAGCGATAGGAAGTCAACCCTCCCCGTGTCCTCCCGTCTGGGGACGGAACAGAAACGAGAACAGCGAGCTCTGGAGCTTGGTCGAAGCGAGGAGAGAACCGTGCGGCTGGGAACGGAGCAGCCGTCACTGTCACGGAGATAAGTGTCGGGTCTGGAAATCTCTCGGCTTACGGCCCACTCGGGTCTAGGAAGGGAAGTCACGTTTTCTTAGACAGCGAGTCCGAGCGGAGGTTCCTAAGGTGCTTACTTGGTAGTGGGAGAAACAGGGCTCCCGTTTGTCAGGGGTGCTGGTTTCTCTGGAACACGGTGTCCTTCTCAGCAGACGCTTGGCGCGAGGAGGAAGACGCAAGGTGGTAAGGTTTCTGGCTGCCTCTCATGTGTTTCTCTCTTGTTGCTCTCTCGTATTGGCCAATACGTCCTGTCTGTCTGTTTCTGTCTGTGTCTTTGTCCTTGCTCTGCTTCTGCCGTTTCCTTGTACAGCACACTTGCAGGCATTCCAGGTGAGCATCTCCAAGGGTTAAGGGCTCAGGAGCCAACGGGAATTCAGCAGGTTCGCAAGTCGCGCAAGGGAGAGCGGTGGTGCGTCATGGCTGAATAACTCGGTGTTCTTGTAGAGGACCCGATACATAGGCGAGAGGGGGGGGAAAGGGCTAAAGGATAGAATTCCCACAGCCACAGACTTTAGTGAGTGAGAGCTAACGCTGGGCTTTTTTGGCCACCCTTGCAGAGGAATCAGTGCGTGGCCGTGGGCGGAGAATAAATCGTCCGAGATGTACTTGAGCTGCCTGGACGTGATTCTCGGAACACGTGAAGGGTCCTCAGCGTTCGGCCTTCCCATGGCTCTGTGTGAGTAAGAGGTGCGTGCTTTGAAATCTTTAAGCGTCCTGGCAGTATGTTTCTTCTGAGGCAGAGAGCTTCCTTCTGGGGCACGGAGCCTGGTGGCTTGGGGACTGGTGAAGGAGCAGTAGGGGGTTCAACAGTGCGTGGATAGATATTCAAGGCCTCCATTCTCTCCGGGTTCCTGGAGTGGCAGCGGGAGGGGGTGGCCGATCGTGGGAGGAGAAGCGATGCCGCGTCCTTGCGGACTGAAAAGCTTAGTTGTTTGTTTGTTTTTTCCCCTCTGCTGTGTTCGGTAGCGAGCGATAAGAAGTCAACCCTCCCGGTGTCCTCCCGTCTGGGGATGGAACGGAAACGAGAACAGCGAGCTCGGGAGGTTGGTCGAAGCGAGGCGAGAACCGTCCGGCTTGGAGCGGAGCGGCCATCGCTGACCGGGAGATAAATGTCTGGTCTGGAAATCTCTCGGCTTACGGCCCACTCGGGTCTAGGAAGGGAAGTCACGTTTGCTTAGACAGCGAGTCCGAGCGGAGGTTCCCGAGGTGCTTACTTGGTAGTGGGAGAAACAGGGTTCCCGTTTGTCAGGGGTGCTGGTTTCTCTGGAACTCGGTGTCCTTTTCAGCAGACGCTTGGCTCGAGGAGGAAGACGCAAGGTGGTAAGGTTTATGGCTGCCTCTTTTGTGTTTCTCTCTTGTTGCTCTCTCGTATTGGCCAATACGTCCTGTCTGTCTGTTTCTGTCTGTGTCTTTGTCCTTGCTCTGCTTCTGCCGTTTCCTTGTACAGCACACTTGCAGGCATTCCAGGTGAGCATCTCCAAGGGTTAAGGGCTCAGGAGCCAACGGGAATTCTGCAGGTTCGCAAGTCGCGCAAGGGAGAGCGGTGGTGCGTCATGGCTGAATAACTCGGTGTTCTTGTAGAGGACCCGATACATAGGCGAGAGGGGGGGGAAAGGGCTAAAGGATAGAATTCCCACAGCCACAGACTTTAGTGAGTGAGAGCTAACGCTGGGCTTTTTTGGCCACCCTTGCAGAGGAATCAGTGCGTGGCCGTGGGCGGAGAACAAATCGTCCGAGATGTACTTGAGCTGCCTGGACGTGATTCTCGGAACACGTGAAGGGTCCTCAGCGTTCGGCCTTCCCATGGCTCTGTGTGAGTAAGAGGTGCGTGCTTTGAAATCTTTAAGCGTCCTGTCAGTATGTTTCTTCTGAGGCAGAGAGCTTCCTGCTGGGTCACGGAGCCTGGTGGCTTGGGGACTGGTGAAGGGGCATAGGCAGTTCAACAGAGCGCGGATAGATATTCAAGGCCTCCGTTCTCTCTGCGTTCCTGGAGTGGCAGCGGGAGGGGGTGGCCGATGGTGGGAGGCAGCGGTGCGATGGTGGGAGGAGAAGCGATGCCGCGTCCTTGCGGACTGAAACGCTAAGTTTGTTTGTTTGTTTTTTCCCCTCTGCTGTGTTCGGTAGCGAGCGATAAGAAGTCAACCCTCCCGGTGTCCTCCCGTCTGAGGATGGAACGGAAAGAAGAACAGCGAGCTCGGGATCTTGGTCGAAGCGAGGCGAGAACCGTCCGGCTGGGAGCGGAGCAGCCATCGCTGACAGGGAGATAAGTTTCGGGTCTGGAAATCTCTCAGCTTACGGCCCACTCAGGTCTAGGAAGGGAAGTCACGTTTGCTTAGACAGCGAGTCCGAGCGGAGGTTCTTGAGGTGCTTCCTTGGTAGCTCCCGTTTGTCAGGGGTGCTGGTTTCTCTGGAACACGGTGTCCTTCTCAGCAGACGCTTGGCTCGAGGAGGAAGACGCAAGGTGGTAAGGTTTCTGACTGCCTCTTATGTGTTTCTCTTTTGTTGCTCTCTAGTATTGGCCAATACGTTCTGTCTGTCTGTTTCTGTCTGTGTCTTTGTCCTTGCTCTGCTTCTGCCGTGTCCTTGTACAGCACACTTGCAGGCATTCCAGGTGAGCATCTCCAAGGGTTAAGGGCTCAGGAGCCAACGGGAATGCTGCAGGTACGCCAGTCGCGCAAGGGAGAGCGGTGGTGCGTCATGGCTGAATAACTCGGTGTTCTTGTAGAGGACCCGATACATAGGCGAGAGGGGGGGAAAGGGCTAAAGGATAGCATTCCCACAGCCACAGACCTTAGTGAGAGAGAGCTAACGCTGGGCTTTTTCGGCCACCCTTGCAGAGGAATCAGTGAGGGGCCGTGGGCTGAGAAGATACCGTCCGAGATTGACTTGAGGTGCCTGGACGTGATTCTCGGAACACGTGAAGGGTCCTCAGCGTTCGGCCTTCCCATGGCTCTGTGTGAGTAAGAGGTGCGTGCTTTGAAATCTTCAAGCGTCCTGGCAGTATGTTTCTTCTGAGGCAGAGAGCTTCCTGCTGGGGCACGGAGCCTGGTGGCTTGGGGACTGGTGAAGGGGCAGTCGGCGGTTCAACAGTGCGTGGATAGATATTCAAGGCCTCCTTTCTCTCCGCGTTCCTGGAGTGGCATTGGGAGGGGGTGGCCGATGGTGGGAGGCAGGGGTGCGATGGTGGGAGGAGAAGCGATGCCGCGTCCTTGCGGACTGAAAAGCTAAGTTGTTTGTTTGTTTTTTCCCCTCTGCTGTGTTCGATAGCAAGCGATAAGAAGTCAACCCTCCCGGTGTCCTCCCGTCTGGGGATGGAACGGAAACGAGAACAGCGAGCTCGGGAGCTTGGTCGAAGCGAGGCGAGAACCGTCCGGCTTGGAGCGGAGCAGCCATCGCTGACCGGGAGATAAATGTCGGGTCTGGAAATCTCTCAGCTTACGGCCCACTCGGGTCTAGGAAGGGAAGTCACGTTTGCTTAGACAGCGAGTCCGAGCGGAGGTTCCCGAGGTGCTTACTTGGTAGTGGGAGAAACAGGGCTCCCGTTTGTCAGGGGTGCTGGTTTCTCTGGAACACGGTGTCCTTTTCAGCAGACGCTTGGCTCGAGGAGGAAGATGCAAGGTGGTAAGGTTTCTGGCTGCCTCTCATGTGTTTCTCTCTTGTTGCTCTCTCGTATTGGCCAATACGTCCTGTCTGTCTGTTTCTGTCTGTGTCTTTGTCCTTGCTCTGCTTCTGCCGTGTCCTTGTACAGCACACTTGCAGGCATTCCAGGTGAGCATCTCCAAGGGTTAAGGGCTCAGGAGCCAACGGGAATTCTGCAGGTTCGCAAGTCGCGCAAGGGAGAGCGGTGGTGCGTCATGGCTGACTGACTCAGTGTTCTTGTAGAGGAAGCGATACATAGGTGAGAGGGGGGGAAAGGGCTAAAGGATAGAATTCCCACAGCAACAGAGTTTAGTGAGTGAGAGCTAACGCTGGGTTTTTTTGGCCACCCTTGCAGAGGAATCAGTGCGTGGCCGTGGGCGGAGAATAAATCGTCCGAGATGTACTTGAGCTGCCTGGACGTGATTCTCAGAACACGTGAAGGGTCCTCAGCGTTCGGCCTTCCCATGGCTCTGTGTGAGTAAGAGGTGCGTGCTTTGAAATCGTCAAGCGTCCTGGCAGTATGTTTCTTCTGAGGCAGAGAGCTTCCTGCTGGGGCACGGAGCCTGGTGGCTTGGGGACTGGTGAAGGAGCAGTAGGGGGTTCAACAGTGCGTGGATAGATATTCAAGGCCTCCATTCTCTCCGGGTTCCTGGAGTGGCAGCGGGAGGGGGTGGCCGATGGTGGGAGGAGAAGCGATGCCGCGTCCTTGCGGACTGAAAAGCTTAGTTGTTTGTTTGTTTTTTCCCCTCTGCTGTGTTCGGTAGCGAGCGATAAGAAGTCAACCCTCCCGGTGTCCTCCCGTCTGGGGATGGAACGGAAACGAGAACAGCGAGCTCGGGAGGTTGGTCGAAGCGAGGCGAGAACCGTCCGGCTTGGAGCGGAGCAGCTATCGCTGACCGGGAGATAAATGTCGGGTCTGGAAATCTCTTGGCTTACGGCCCACTCGGGTCTAGGAAGGGAAGTCACGTTTGCTTAGACAGCGAGTCCGAGCGGAGGTTCCCGAGGTGCTTACTTGGTAGTGGGAGAAACAGGGCTCCCGTTTGTCAGGGGTGCTGGTTTCTCTGGAACACGGTGTCCTTCTCAGCACACGCTTGGCTCGAGGAGGAAGACGCAAGGTGGTAAGGTTTCTGGCTGCCTCTTATGTGTTTCTCTCTTGTTGCTCTCTCGTATTGGCCAATACGTCCT
The DNA here is from genome assembly GCF_052426305.1 of Pelodiscus sinensis. Taxonomy (NCBI): domain Eukaryota; kingdom Metazoa; phylum Chordata; order Testudines; family Trionychidae; genus Pelodiscus; species Pelodiscus sinensis. Next base: position 78,887,196 of record NC_143058.1, read on the forward strand.
GTCTGTCTGTTTCTGTCTGTGTCTTTGTCCTTGCTCTGCTTCTGCCGTTTCCTTGTACAGCACACTTGCAGGCATTCCAGGTGAGCATCTCCAAGGGTTAAGGGCTCAGGAGCCAACGGGAATTCAGCAGGTTCGCAAGTCGCGCAAGGGAGAGCGGTGGTGCGTCATGGCTGAATAACTCGGTGTTCTTGTAGAGGACCCGATACATAGGCGAGAGGGGGGGGAAAGGGCTAAAGGATAGAATTCCCACAGCCACAGACTTTAGTGAGTGAGAGCTAACGCTGGGCTTTTTTGGCCACCCTTGCAGAGGAATCAGTGCGTGGCGTGGGCGGAGAACAAATCGTCCGAGATGTACTTGAGCTGCCTGGACGTGATTCTCGGAACACGTGAAGGGTCCTCAGCATTCGGCCTTCCCATGGCTCTGTGTGAGTAAGAGGTGCGTGCTTTGAAATCTTTAAGCGTCCTGTCAGTATGTTTCTTCTGAGGCAGAGAGCTTCCTGCTGGGTCACGGAGCCTGGTGGCTTGGGGACTGGTGAAGGGGCATAGGCAGTTCAACAGAGCGCGGATAGATATTCAAGGCCTCCGTTCTCTCCGCGTTCCTGGAGTGGCAGCGGGAGGGGGTGGCCGATGGTGGGAGGCAGCGGTGCGATGGTGGGAGGAGAAGCGATGCCGCGTCCTTGCGGACTGAAACGCTAAGTTTGTTTGTTTGTTTTTTCCCCTCTGCTGTGTTCGGTAGCGAGCGATAAGAAGTCAACCCTCCCGGTGTCCTCCCGTCTGAGGATGGAACGGAAACAAGAACAGCGAGCTCGGGATCTTGGTCGAAGCGAGGCGAGAACTGTCCGGCTGGGAGCGGAGCAGCCATCGCTGACAGGGAGATAAGTTTCGGGTCTGGAAATCTCTCAGCTTACGGCCCACTCAGGTCTAGGAAGGGAAGTCACGTTTGCTTAGACAGCGAGTCCGAGCGGAGGTTCTCGAGGTGCTTCCTTGGTAGCTCCCGTTTGTCAGGGGTGCTGGTTTCTCTGGAACACGGTGTCCTTCTCAGCAGACGCTTGGCTCGAGGAGGAAGACGCAAGGTGGTAAGGTTTCTGACTGCCTCTTATGTGTTTCTCTTTTGTTGCTCTCTAGTATTGGCCAATACGTTCTGTCTGTCTGTTTCTGTCTGTGTCTTTGTCCTTGCTCTGCTTCTGCCGTGTCCTTGTACAGCACACTTGCAGGCATTCCAGGTGAGCATCTCCAAGGGTTAAGGGCTCAGGAGCCAACGGGAATGCTGCAGGTACGCCAGTCGCGCAAGGGAGAGCGGTGGTGCGTCATGGCTGACTGACTCAGTGTTCTTGTAGAGGACCCGATACATAGGCGAGAGGGGGGGAAAGGGCTAAAGGATAGCATTCCCCAGCCACAGACCTTAGTGAGAGAGAGCTAACGCTGGGCTTTTTTGGCCACCCTTGCAGAGGAATCAGTGAGGGGCCGTGGGCTGAGAAGATACCGTCCGAGATTGACTTGAGGTGCCTGGACGTGATTCTCGGAACACGTGAAGGGTCCTCAGCGTTCGGCCTTCCCATGGCTCTGTGTGAGTAAGAGGTGCGTGCTTTGAAATCTTCAAGCGTCCTGGCAGTATGTTTCTTCTGAGGCAGAGAGCTTCCTGCTGGGGCACGGAGCCTGGTGGCTTGGGGACTGGTGAAGGGGCAGTAGGCGGTTCAACAGTGCGTGGATAGATATTCAAGGCCTCCTTTCTCTCCGCGTTCCTGGAGTGGCATTGGGAGGGGGTGGCCGATGGTGGGAGGCAGCGGTGCGATGGTGGGAGGAGAAACGATGCCGCGTCCTTGCGGACTGAAAAGCTTAGTTGTTTGTTTGTTTTTTCCCCTCTGCTGTGTTCGATAGCGAGCGATAAGAAGTCAACCCTCCCGGTGTCCTCCCGTCTGGGGATGGAACGGAAAAGAGAACAGCGAGCTCGGGAGCTTGGTCGAAGCGAGGCCAGAAGCGTCCGGCTGGGAGCGGAGCAGCCATCGCTGACAGGGAGATAAGTGTCGGGTCTGGAAATCTCTCAGCTTACGGCCCACTCGGGTCTAGGAAGGGAAGTCACGTTTGCTTAGACAGCGAGTCCGAGCGGAAGTTCTACTCCCGCAGTACATTTCAACTTCCCCTTCACACAACCTGCACCCCTACCAGTGCTCTTTGCTAGCCCATACCCCCTATTCCTGGTGTCCTTCAGTTTCCCTTCTTCTCTTCAGAGACTCAGAGGAACCTGCACCCCCAGAGCATACCTCCATTCATGTTTCAAGGAGCCCCTCTTTTTCCTGCCTAGGACACTCCCCATCCCACACTCTATCCCTATCCCTATATTTTCCCCATTTATAGGACCCTTAACCCCCATTTCTGCCCTTCCTAACGCACAGTTCCTCCTTCCCGCCTGCCATCGCTACCTTCCCCCCCCCCCTCCTTCCGCATGTAAGGACTTCCTCAACCACTCTCCTCTTCCTTCTCAACAACCCCCATCCCAAGCCATGCCACACTCCAGACCCTTCCAGTCCATCCTCCCATCAATTGGGTCCCAGCCCCCTTCTCTTCCTTTCTACACCCACATCCCATGGCAACCTGCATTCCTAATGCTGCCCTTCCTCCATCCATGCCTACACCCATACACGGTATGCGTGCTTTATTTTGTTTTGATAAATGCCAGCAGTCTCTCAACTGTAAAAGTTAGAAATTACACAAACTACATTTGTTTTATTAAAATCTAACAGCAGGAGGGGAGCGGGAGAAATTGTGCGTATGTTACTCCTCATTGAGGGGATGGGCAAACGTATGAGCTTGCATTGTAGTGATTTCTCTCCTGCGTCAGATAATATTATTTTGGGTGTAGTTTCTGGAGGGGAAGTGCAATTGAGTGCTGGACGATTTTCTAGCTAAGCCTTACCGTAGAGAGCTGTTTGCAGACTCTGTGTTTCTACACTTGGTGCGTCCCAACTTGCGTGGGCTCCTAGAGGCCAGAGAGCCTAAGTCAGCAAAACAGGGAGAAGCAGGCAAGGCTAGTGGAGCAAGTAGTCTCAGTGAAATGCCAGCACGTACGCTGGCATCCCAGAAGGCGGACCAAACCCATCAGAAGCTGGGCCTTTGAGAAAAGGTCTCTCCATGTACTGGGTAAGCTTGGAGGCCTCTCAAGGTGTACCTGCTCCCGGCAGTGCACTTACTCCGTTACAGAAATGTTAACAGTGACAGTCGGTGAATGGGATATTAGCGTATAGTCGTGTATACGATTAACTGATAAACCTGGGCTTATCGGTTAATCTTGACAACTATACACACTTCCCTCCCCCTTGCTGTCTCTAATACAGAGTCCACAAGGGCTCGGGAGAGGTGAGAGCCTGTGCGCGTGGGGAGCTGGCTTTTAAGTCATCGCCCCAGAAGCACCAGATCCCGCGGAGCTACATGCTCCGTATCCATCGGTGCACTTCTGATACTGATAAGAACATACGGATGGCTATACTGGGTCCGACCAAAGGGCCATCGAGCCCAGTAGCCTGTCTGCCAACAGTGGCCAGTGCCAGGTGCCCCAGAGGGGGTGGACTGAAGACAATGATAAAGCAATTTGTCTCCTGCCATCCATCTCCAGCCTTTGACAAACAGAGGCCAGGGGCATCATTTCTTCTTACCCCTAGGCTAATAGCCTTTTATGGACGTAACCTCCATGAATTTATCTAGTTTTTTTTAAAACTATGTTATAGTCCTAGCCTTCACAGCATCCTGTGGCAAGGAGTTCCACCCGTTGACTGTGTGCTGTGTGAAGAACTTTCTTTCATTAGATTTAAGCCTCCTACCCATTAATTTCATTTGGTGTCCTCTAGTTCTTATATTATGGGAACAAGTAAAGAAGTTTTCTATATTCACCTTCTCCCACCACTCATGATTTTATAGACCTCTGTCATATCCCCCTCAGTCTCCTCCTTTCTAAGCTGAAAAGTCCTAGTCTCTTTAGCCTCTCTTCATATGGGACGTGCTCCAAACCCCTAATCATTGTAGTTGCCCTTTTCTGAACCTTTTCTAATGCCGAAGTACAGTATCTTTTTTGAGGTGAGGAGACCACATATAGTACGGCTACATCTTGAACACTGTGTATAGAAGTTTTATATAGGGGCATTAGGATGCTAGTAATTATTTAAAAAGGGATAAAAAATAAGATGAAAAATATCTTATGTGCTTTTTTGACCGTATAGTGCATTTTCAGAGAAATATCCACGATAACTCCAAGATATCTTTCCTGATTAGTTGTAGCTAAATTAGCCCTCATCATATGGTATGTATAGTTGGGGTTATTTTTTTCCAATGTGTGTTACTTTATACTTATCCACATCAAATTTCATTTGCTATTTTGTTGCGCAATCATTATATTTGGTGAGATCTTTTTGAAGTTAAACAGTTACACAATTGCTTTTGTCCTTAAGTCCGAGCAGTGGGTGGTCGGGAGTGGCCTCAAAGGAAGAGGAAAGCAGAGACTCTGGTCTTTTGTCTGGGTGTCATGTTACTGGATTTTAAGGGGAGCAGACAGATCAGTGCTGCACCAATTGCTGGGAGGTGTTTGCCCCAAAGTCTATACAAAGGGGGCCATGCGAGATGTCAAATGAAAGTCATGTTCTACTGATTCTGTATATGCTACTCATGTACTTGTATGATATCTGTATGTGGAGTTATGAATATGGAGTATGTGCTGATATTGGCCTGCACTGCCTGTTGTAAAGGAGGATTATCCGTTGAATGAGTATGCTAATTAGCACTGGTCCAGGGATAATGGCTCTCAAGGTGCCCAATACATACCTGAGGACTGTGTCTGGGAACTTGCAACCCAGCCAGGGCAAAATGGCTCCTGACATATGAAACAGCTAAGTCATTCAACCATGTGACCTGCTCCACTTGGAAGGTACTGGGGAGATATACAAGTGCCATGAGGCGGACTCCATCTTGTCTTCAATTCTGCTACTGATCCTAGATGCAGCCTTGCAAGGAACAGAGAGCTGAGAAGGATTGCTGACCCATTCTGACAAAGGATGAACACCAGAGACCTTTAAGATAGCAGTTATAACATCTCTCCTGAGAGCCTGCATTGAGAACTTGGTGACTGGTGCATGTAATGTATTCTCCTTAACAACCTTACTCTCATGCTTTGCTTTTCTTCTATTAATAAACCTTTAGATTTTAGATTCTAAAGGATTGGCCCAGCGTGATCTTGTGGGTAAGATCCAAAGTGTAAACTGTCCGGGGATTTGTGGCTGGTTCTTTGGGACCGGAAAGACCCGTTCGGGGAAGGTGAGATTGGGTTCTACAACCCCCTCACCTGTGTGCAGGCCCGGGGCTAATTGTGGCACAGGGAGAGCTGGGGTGTCTGAGGGGTTTTGCTCCTGAGGCTTCTGGCTGGCCAGATTGGCCGCTAAAGCACTCAGTGTGATCGGTTTATGGCCTATTTGGGAAAGGATTCCAGTCTGGGGCTGTAAGGAGCCCCGAGTTTTGAGCAATTCGCCCTGAGCGGACGCCTTCAGCTGTGGCAAGACCTGGCCCGGTCCGTCACAGCCACCTTCCCAGCTCACCTCAACCCTCACCGTACCTTCTCCCCATTCATCTTTCAACAGATAAGGACCCCCTCATCCACCCTCCTCTTCCTCACTAACGGCCCCCAGCCCAACACGCTCTTGATCCTTCCAGTGCACCCGTCCATCCAGTGGATCTCTCAACCCCTCCTTTCTCTTCCTTTTAACACCGCCAGCCCATGGCAATGTGCACTCCTAACCCTGCCCTTTCTCTACCCATAGGGCCAAGGGCACCATTGTTTGAGGGGGGTAGGTGCCCTTGGTCCTATGGGTGTAGAATTGGGTAGAGAAATGGGGTAGGAGGGCAGTAGCCACCCTCCTGAGTTTGAAACCCTGGATTTCATACATGAGGTGTGCTTAAAGCCCATGTCCTAACTTCAGAGGCAGTTCTTAAATGTAACAGAGTTTGAGCTGATGCGGCTTTGCCTTTGGGGCATGGACTTTATTATGCTTAAATCACCCTGCCCCTCTCGTTCTTTATAACAATGGACGGACAGTCAAGCAGTTGAAGTATTGTTAGATCCTCATAAAAACATTGCTGGGTACTCCCTGTAAAAGATGGGGGGGAGTAACCCACTTTGGCACAACAAATGCAGGAGCAGGGGTCTGCAAAAGTACCCCAAAACCTGATCTGTCCAGGCTTTGGTACAAAAACTTACCCCCCAAAATCCTAAAACCCAAATTTTAGGGAATATCCACTGCCATCACCCAAGTAGTCCAAGAAAACTAGGGATGAGATCTCTTGGGAAACCTGCTCCCTAAAACCTCAGGGGTACCTGAAGTTCTTTTTCCCCTCAGAGCTTGAAAAAGAAGAGAGAAAAACAAGCTGCAGTCTGTGCTAGGTGACTCCCAGACAGTCAGACAGACAGAGAGTTTACAGATAAAACTAGGACACCAAAATAAACCTATAGCAGGTTAATTAGAAAAGAAAACAAACTTTTTATCATCAAAACAATAGTGCCGTTGCAAGTATAGTTAAGGTGGCTAGATGGTAAGGGCCACCAATTTGTATACTCAGAGGCTGTGTCTATACTGGCTACTTATTCTGGAAAATCAGCCGCTTTTCCGGAATAACTTGCCAGCTGTCTACAGTGGCTGCTTGCTTTTCCGGAAAAGCACTGACGATTTCATGTAAGATTGTCAGTGTTCTTGTGGAAAACTATGCTGCTCTCATTCGGGCAAAAGTCCTTTTGTGCAAAACTTTTGCGCAAAAGGGCCAGTATAGACAGGTCAGGTTTATTTTCCGCAAAAAAGCCCTGATTGCGAAAATGGCGATCAGGGCTTTTTTGCGGAAAAGCACGTCTAGATTGGCACGGATGCTTTTCCGCAAAAAATGCTTTTGCGGAAAAGCATCCGTGCCAATCTAGATGCTCTTTTCCGAAAATGCTTTTAACGGAACAGTTTTACGTTAAAACCATTTCCGGAAAATCATGCCAGTCTAGACGTAGCCAGAGACAATTCTGTGGGTTAGAAAGCTTCATTACAAAAGAGAAAAAAAACCACTTTTATGGTTTGGGAATTTCAAATTGATGTTAAAACAATTAAAAACCTGATAGATTAATTAAACTTTGCCCTACTTACATATTGTGAAAAGACTTTTCTTAGAGAGAGCGAGACAGCCTCGAAGCTCCCTGTTGCCTGGAAGAATCCACTCTGCCTCAGACAGAGGAGGAAAAAGTTAAAAATTCCTTTGTTCCCAGTTTGAAATCCCTACCTGCATTGTTATTGGCTGACCAAATATCTGGCTAGGATAACCCCTTAACCACGAGGACTGACCAGCAGCCTGGTGGCTATGACGGGGAGAGTAGGAATGAGTGTTATGCTTTTGGGATCTGCATTTGGACCACTGCTATTAAATGTCTCACATATGTTCTTGAAAAAGGAGAGACTAAAGGGATAAATAGTGACTAAATCAAAGTCGATAGGCACTTCCCCATTCCTCCTTTGAAAAGTACAAGAGTCCAGCAGGGACTGTTGTGCATTTCAAAGTAATAGAGCTTGGGTTCAGCTGGGGACTCTGAGTCCCCCACTGACCCCAGGCTCCATGCCGTGCTGCATGCCATGAGGAGCCCCAGGTCATGCCGTGTGGAACCTGGGGCCAGCTGGGGAGTTCTCAGCTGACCCTGGGTTCCATGGCTGCCACTTTAAATGTGTGGAGCTGGCTTTTCAAAGGGGCAGCTGCTGCACAGCTGATCTGTAGCTCAGCCATGCAGTGCTGCCACTTTGAAGTACTCCTTCCCCCCGACCCCAGCTTTCTATCTCAGAGAGGCAGCAAGGTGTGGGGAATTGACTAGCTGACTAGTCAACAGACAACTATCCCATAAGCATTTGCTTATGGGGATAGACTTGTCTTTAACATCCCTAATCCAAAGCTGGTAGGAATGAGTTAAAAAGGGGTCTCACAAAAGTGGACGTTTGGGCAACACAAGGGCATATGAATCCGTGTTAGCCAACACAACAGAAAAAAGAGAGGAAGCGGCATGTGAGGTGTGTTTCCATTTTTACTGGCTTGGACTCGAGCGCATGGAAGATGAGCGGGTGTCTTGGCATAATTCTGATGTCAGCGGGGAGCTACAGCCAACTGACCCGTCAGTGTTCAGTCCGTATCTTGTAGCGGAACAGCTGTGTTGTAGAAAGGGTTGGAGAGAGAGGCAGGTACTGGACGCTCTCATGGAGCTGTAGCATTTTTGGCAGTGATACTTCTTCGATGGGTTATTTGCTGTTCTTGCAGAGGCCTGCTGTAGGCAATCGGAGCCACTCTGGACATTCAGCTAGATGAGGGGCATCTGCCTGAAGTGAGTCTGAGTCACCTGTTGTTCCTATTGACAGTGGAGCTGTGGAGGTCTGTCGTGATGGTGTAGGAGCTGGTGTATGTTTTGTGAAATTATCTTCAGCCAGTGTCTGTGCAGCGAGGTGCCTCCTTGTGAGCAGAGAGATGCTGGTGATTTCCATGGGACAGATCCTGGGGAAGGCAGAGCTCTGCCCGTGGCTGGTAATTGTCTGGGATTGTCCTTTGCTGTCTGTAAGTAGCTGCACGTGGGTCGCTGCCCTTCAAATACAGCGATGTGGAGGGAGGGAGGGACGACAAAGTACAGAGCATCTGTCTGTGTAATCAGTGGACATCATCACATTGTTCTCCAGTTGCTTGCTCAATCATCACGTCCCTCAGAGGACCAGAGTATTCTGGGCAGGGTGTGGGTATAGTGGACTGAGGGTGTGGTAAAGTGGAGATGGTCATAGTTTCTTATAAATTATGAGCATTTTAGGACCTGGATAGGCTGGAGAGGAATAAAGAAGGGGTCTCCAGTGACCAGCAGTTAGGTGATGCACATGTTTATGTCTGTGTTTTGACCAGTAGTGGTGGTTGAGTTTACAAGTGTCCTCTCATTCTCTTTTCAGTTCTCAGTGGCATTGGATTCATGAAAGAATGGCTGACTTGTGGCAGAGACTAAAGCCCTGAGCCCATCACTAGGGCTGGAAGCCAGCTAGTGCAATGAGTTTGGCAGTTTAAAAGATTCAAGGTATAAGTTATTTTGAATAATGTCTACGCTACACACTTATGTCAGAATAAGCTAACTACTTTGGAATAGAACATCGAAACTACAGGGAAGCCTTGAAATTAGTCTGTCAGGCTCCCCTAATGTTGACGTACTACATTGATTTAGAGTCTGAGGAAGCACTGGGGAGTAATTACTTTGAATGACTCTGGGGAGTAGTTATTTCTAAATAAGAACAGCTGAGCATATATACTGAAGACATTTCAAAATAACAATTTCTACATCAGGGTTATTCCTCATCACAAACAGGAGTCATTAGTTTGTTATTTCACAACTCCTAAGTGCCTAGTGTAAAAGTGCCGCAACAGAGCATTGACACTCGATGGCCACTTTTGGCAATGCATGCACAATTCTGTAATGCAGCAACTGTGACACTCGGGGTGTGTCTAGACTACAGGGATTGTTCAAAAAATCTTTATGTGTGTCTAGACGGCCGCTGCGTTCTGTCGACAGTAAATCAACAGAATGTGGCAGTTTTGTTGACAGCAGTAAATCTCATTTTACGTTCTATGAGGAATAACACTATTTTTGACGGAGATCTGTCAAAAAAAGGGAAGTGTGGATGCGGGGAAGATTTTTGGTTGAAAATAAAGGCCTCTAGGTAGAAGCCCTGGTGGACACTCCTGCCAGAGCTTTCATCTCTATTGTTTCTGCCCAGACAAGTTTGGGCACCGGGGAGGGAACATCAGGTGAGTGCTGTGAGGGTCCAACACACACAGGGCAGGGGAGGCGGGAGCAAAGCGGATGGTGCAGTACTGTGACATGTCATGCTGATCACATCCTGGGGGGAGGGGGGCACACACATGACTGACCTCAGGGAGGGCTGTCCTACCCCTGCAGCTGCATGGCTGCGAGGAACCACCTGCTCCTACAGACACTGATGTCAGGTACAGGCAGGGGTTTGGGACCCTGGGAATTGCCACACCGCTTCAGGCTTCTTAGCAACCTGCGGGAACCCCAGCTGTGGCCTGGCACTTGTCTGTGCTGCTTGGCCATGGGGTGGGGGGAGGGGGGCAGGATGGTGGCCTGCACACTGTCTGGGCTTCAGGGAGGCCGTGGCTGCTGCTCAGGGCATACCACTCCTTGGTGTGACCACATGAGCATCCGCTGATCCTAGAGGACAGGCACTGACTGCTGAGGAGGGCATGCTGTCTCTCAGGGAAAGTGTGAGCATGCATGACTGATGACTTTTCTCTCTTGTCCTCCACATCCAGCCCAGCTGTCCAGGAGGGTGGGGGGCCACACCTCTCCCACCTCCCAGACGGCTGCAGGGAACCCATCGGCACTGGTGCAAGTATTTGGACCTGGTGTGGCAGCACATCTCGGCCCTGCGAGGGATGCAGGAGACATGTAATCAGAGGATGCAGGCAGAGACAGAGTGGCGCAGCCGCTTGCTGGATGAGTTTGTGCAGCAACTGTGGGAAAAAATCAAATAACTCCAATTGTGTCTAAGGAGGGACTGTGCAGGAAATCAAAACTCTCTAACAGAAAACTGCTGTAAGGGTTAAAAGTTTTCCAGGCCTCTCTCCCTGTAACAGAGAGAAATCATCTTAACTCTAATCAAGACCCTTACAATGCGTATCTCAACTTCACGAGACTCCTAGTCTGTCACAAATTGTTATGTAAACTGTTATCTTTGTCACAGTTTGCCTTGTAGACTCCTCACTCAGGTTCTCATGTGCCTTTGTTCTGTAAAACTTACTTCTAGCACACCTGGTGTGAACAGAAACGTCTCAGAGTACTTCTGCTGAGACTTTAATATGTTAAAGAAAACAATCAACAACTAAACTGTCTGAACATACTGTATAAAGGATCCCGGAAACTCTCTCTCAGGGCTGCTGCTGCTCTCACTCTTGTAGCTGTCAGCCTGCATGCATAATAAAATTTGCTTTTGGATTTCTCTCCTGCCTCACTGCTTTGACCTCCAGCCTTGGACCTTTCTGGGGACTCTGTACCCCAGGGGAGCGAGATTTCCCCAACACAGCGCACTGCTATTTGCACTGCTATCTGGGAGGCCATGGCCTTCCCCGGTCCTGTGTCTGTTCCTGCTCCTCCTGCTCAGCCTGCCCTCCCCCTCCCACCAGCTCCCCCACCCCTCCCGTCACCCCCCTGCCCCCCTTCACCCGCTGCCATCCCAGACTCAGGTACAGCCGCACCTCCTGCCCAGGCCCAGCCAGCACGCGCAGCCATCTCCAAGCCGGCCTCCGCAGCCAAGGTGGCAGGGGTTCTTCATCCAGGTGGCACCCTCAGCCCTGAGCCTCCCTCCTCCCTTCCAGCTTGACATTCCCCTTCCCATCTGTGTGAGTCAGTAAGGGAAGCACTTTACTTTGTTAACAAACAATTTATTTTTGGGACTGGTTTGTGGCCTGTTTGGGAAGGTCACCAGTCTGGGGACTGTAAGGAGCCCATAGTTTGAGCAATTTGCCCAGAGCAGATGACGTCAGCTGTGCCCAGACCCGGCCCGGTCTGTCACAGCCTGTCTCTGTTCTCAGTGTGAATGTGGGGCTGGGAGGGGCTTTGGACGGGGAGGGGGGGGAAGGCACTGGAGGCATGGGGCAATCCCACATTTGGAAGGCTGTGGGGAAACTCATTGGGCTCCTTGGGAGAATCGCTCCCTCAGGGCTTCCTGAATGTGCAATCCCAGCTGGAGGGCTTGCTGGATAGCAGCTGTCCGGGGCTGCTCAAAGTGCCTCCCCTCCACAGCAGCCTCATGCTGGGAGGAAGGCCTCCTCTTTTCTCTCCACTACGTTGTGCAGCACACAGCATGCAGCAACCACATCGGGGATGTTGTGTTCCCCCATGTCCCGCCGAGCGAGAAGGCATATAAACCTGCCCTTCAGACGGCCAAAGGCGCCCTCCACCTCCAATTGAGCCCGATTCAGGTGAGAGTTAAAGAGGTCCCTGCTCGCATCGAGGTGTCCAGTGAATGGCTTCATGAGCCAGGTCATAAGGGGGTTCGCCGTGTCAGCCACAATGCACGTAGGTATCTGCACATCCCTGACTGCATAGTTTCACTCCAGAAAGAATGACCCAGCCTGCAGGCTGCGGTACAGGTATGAGTTCTGGAAGATGCGGGCATTGCGTGCCCGGCCTGACCACCCGACGCAAATGTCTGTGAATTCTCCCCAACACAGTGAAAAGCAGAAAAAAACCCTGAACCTGAAAATAAACTGCTGTGGTGTCCGAGGAAGCAGGGCAACCAGAGCAAGCACTGCAGCAGCTTTGCTTTCCCTCCAGGAGGTAGGCAAGCCAGAAGCAGGAGCAGAGCAACGGCTGTCCAGGGGATCCCTTTAAGCACGCGCGTCTGCAAAGGGCAGGCAGCAACACCTGGAAATAAAGGCTGCCCCCATGCCCTGCCAGAAGCACTTCTGGGTGCCTTCTTTTTTTGAAAGAGCATCTGGCAGTCTGGACGCTCTTTTTCAAAAAAGCTGATAGCATGATGCGGAGCAAAAAAATCAATCTAGAAGCTTTTTCAACAGAGGCTTTTTCGAAAAATACTTTAGAAAAAGCCTCTGTTGAAAAAGGCATGTAGTTTAGATTCACCGTTGGTGGCCATTTGCTGATAGACAGGCACAAATCTCTAAGGGTGTGTCTCCACTACAAAGTTAATTTGAACAAACAGCCATTAGTTGAAATTAACTTTAATAGCGGCTATACATACAAACCGCTTAATTCGAACTAGGCGTTACTCCTCGTAGAGTGAGGTTTACCTAGTTCGAATTAAGTAGTTTGAATTAAGGGCTGTGTAGCCACTTAATTCGAACTAGTTGGAGGCTAGCCCTTCCCAGGTTGCCCTGGTGGCCACTGTGGGCGAAACCAGGGAAACTTTTCTGCCGTCTTCCTGGCCCCGGAGCCCTTAAAGGGCCATGGTCTGGCTAGAGTGCTCGTGCCAGTTGCAAGCCTGCCAGCACCCAGCCAGCAGACCCTGCACCTGGCACGGCACGAGCCAGCCAGCGGCTGCCACCCAGCCCTCTGCCTCTTCCCAGAACCAGGCCGACGGCTCCCAGGAGCCTGCCTGGGGCTGAAAGAGGTGGGCGCCTGCCTGATATAGTGCGGAGATCGTGGATCTCATCAAGGTTTGGGGGGAGGCCTCCAACATCCATGATCTCCACACTAGGCACAGGAATATGGCCATCTAGGGCAGGATAGCTGCCAGCCTGGCCACCAAAGGTCACATGTGAACCCATGAGCAGGTTTTCATGAAAATCAAGTTGGTCCAGTGAGATTCCCGGCCCTGAGTTTAGAACATAAGAACGGCCATACTGGGTCAGACCAAAGGTCCATCTAGCCAAGTAGCTTGTCTGCCTACAGGGGACAGCACCAGGTACCTGGAAGGGATGGACCTAAGACAATGACCAAACGATTTGTCTCGTGCCATCCATCTCCAGCCTTCCACAAACAGAGGCCAGGGACACCGTTCCTACTCCATGGATCCAACCTCCCTGAATTTATCTAACTTCTCGTTAAACTCTGTTATAGTTCTAGCCTTCACAGCCTCCTGCGGCAAGGAGTTCCACAGGTTGACTATGTGCTGTGTGAAGAACTTTCTTTCATTAGGTTTAAGCCTGCTGTGCATTCATTTCATTTGGTGTCCTCTAGTCCTTCTATTATGAGAACTAATGAAGAACTTTTCTTTATTCACCCTCTCCATACCACTCATGATTTTATAGACCTCTGTCATATCCCCCTCAGTCTCCTCTTTTCTAAGCTGAAAAGTCCTAGTCTCTTTAGGGGTTTGGAACAGGTCCCATATGAAGATAGGCTAATCATTGTAGTTGCCCTTTTCTGAACCCTTTCCAAGGCCAAAATATCTTTTTTGAGGTGAGGAGACCACATCTGTACACAGTACTGAATGTATGGTGTACCATAGTTTTATACTTCCCCTTCTCCTGCTTCCCCTGGCTTCCCCCTTCCAGCTCCCTCCTCCCAGGTTTCCACCTCCACTCTCCCAGCCTCTCTCCTCAGTCTCCCCAGAGGTTAATCCCCACCCTTCAGTTTTCAAAAATAGAAACTCTCTTTATTTAACAACACACGTGTCATTTATTTTTTACATCAGGAAGGGTAAGTGGAAGGAGGTTAGGGAGGAATGGGGAATGAGCCCCCGATGGGAAGGGCTGGGGTGGCTCTGCAGGCTCCTCGGGGTGGAAGCTCTCCTGCAGGGCCTCCTGGATCCTGACAGCCTCCCAATTGATCCCCTTGGATGGCAGCCTGTGGCAAGTGCAGCTGGGCTTATGGCCAAGTGCTTTGATGTGCCTCCAAGACAGGACTGCTTTGCTGTCCCTCATCGAGGTAGACAAGCAAGTGGGGAACCCTGAGAACTGTCTGTCTGGGGTGGGGGTCGGGTTCCTTTAAGCACAACCCTCGGCTAGGAGCTCCACACTCTAAGTCCTAACCTGATGCCGTGCAGGCACTGGTTCTGGCCAGCCTTAACTTTGGTTCAGGGTCCACTCAATGTGGATATGCTATTTCGAATTAGCAAAATGCTAATTCAAATTAGTTTTTAGGTCTAGATGCACTAATTTGAATTAGCTTAGTTTGAATTAACTAATTTGAATTAAGTTAGTTCCAATTAGTGCTGCAGTGTAGACATATCCTAAGGGTGTGTCTACACTGTACCATTTTTCTGGAATAAGGGACATTATTCTGGCAGAACAACAGTAGCATCCACACAGCAATTGCGTTATTTCAAAAGAAAATTGAAACAATGGAGGGCTTATTCCTCAGGGAATGAGATGTACCAGTGTCGGAAAAACGCCTCTTCTGAAAAAGCTTTTTCAGCAGCGGGTGAGCGACTGGATGCTCCACTGCTGCTATGTCAAAATAGCACCTCATTCTAAAGTTAGTCCTTTCCAGTGCATCCTGGGGTGCTAAATTGAGATAGAGCGTCCACACTCCCTGGAAGCCTCAAAATTAGTCTGAGATAAGCTCCCCTAATGTAGATGTGCTATTTCCAAAATCAGCTTTTCCAGAAGATATCTTCCAGAATAGCTTTGTCCGAACGAAAGTTGCGGTGAAGACATAAGCCTGCAGTGTAAACATATCCTAAGGGTATTTCAAAAAGCACTTTGAAATCACCAACTAAAGCTCCACACTGATTGGATGCAGAATTGCATTTAAGGCCACTCAGAACCACTTCAGGCAGGGCTTCTGGTCAGCAATTACTTCTAGGAGCTGCTGCTTGAGGCTATCTGAGACCCTTTCACCTGGCAGGGAGGCTCGTGGGCCCATCCCACCCACCCTGGGAGCGGCCAAATAGCCAACATAGACCCCCCCAGGGATGGAGCTGGCTCCCACATTAGGAAGGCAGGAGAAGGTACCTACTGAAGGCAGGGAGACAGAGTGGGATCTGCAGTGAACTCAGGGATAGGGCAGGGATTTGTCTGGGGAGCACAGAATGGTGGGCTTGATCCCACCCTCCTCTGCCCACACCATCTGCCTCAGGGATGGGCCTAGGTCCTATGTTAGAGAAGGGGGATAAGGGACCCTCTGAAGGTAGCAAAGTGACCCCGCCCCCGGTACAGCCATTTCTCGGGTGCTTCTCCTTTCCCTGGAGGGACAGCAAAGCCTTTGCTCTGACTGATCTGGTTGCCCTTGCAGACACCTCAGCTTGCCAGTCGTGGAGCTAGAGCTGCCTCTGGGCACTCAATGGCCCTTAGCTATCGTGGTGCAGTTTCTACAGGCTGCCCTCCTGGCCATGCAGGAACGTAACCACCAGCTGATTGTCTGGGAGCGCAGCTCTTCCAGCTGCACCACGCTGTGCACCGCTGCTTCTTGCGCTGGAGACTAGATCTGACGGGTGGGACCGGCTCGACATGGAGCTCTGGGATGACCAACAGCTGCTCCAGAATTTGTGCATGAGGAAGGAGACCTTCCTGGAGCTGTGTTCCTGGCTCTCCCCTGCCCTCACACGACGGGACACACGCATGCGACCCACATTCCCCTCTGGAGAAGAGGGTCACCATTGCTGTGTGGAAGGTCTCCATGCCGGACAGCTACCGATGTGTCGGGAATCAGGTTGGTGCGGAAAAGTTGACCGTCAGGGCCCACGTCATGCAGGCGTGGCTCTCTCCAAAGGTCCTGGAAGAGGGGTGTGAAGTGCTGGAATGGGGAATCCTAGGGAAAGGGTGGTTGGGGGTGGTGGAGAAGCTGCTTTCCCAGGCAATTTTTCAGTCCCACCCTCACAGAGCCCTGCCAGGGATAGGCTACGTAGGGGGTGGCTCCTGATATGTGTGGGCAGGGAAGGGGTGGGCTGGGGGTCGTGCACGGGGCTCAGGCACCCCAGTGATTCTCTGTTTGGTGGTCTCCTGCTACAGGTGGTGCGGTGTGATGGTGTGTCGGGGAGCCCCCGACCCTGGGCCCCCATCCCCAGCCAGATGTGTCTCTTGGCCAGCCAGTAGAGTTAAAGGGTTTATTTCTTCTCAGCGACACAGCATAGCATAGGAGAGATGTTAACACAGGAGCGAGGGCAGACAGCCTTAGTCCTCTTGTGGGGAAGGGGCTTCACCCCCTTTCTTAGTCTTGGCTGGGCTAGGTGGAGTGAGGATGTTTTAGACCAACTCAACTCCCAGGCCCTACCACCCAGCCTGATTGCTGACCCTGCGTCTCTTCTTTTGTCTCACCCTCTGGGAACAGCCTTATCTGCTCAGGCTGAGACTTAGGTGTCTGGGGCTAATACACATGAGGAGTGACTCATTGGGAATTACACATAGCAACACAGCCAGGAGGGAACATTGGGTTACAAAGTAGACAGCACCCGCACTATGTCACATGTGGGCCATTGACACCAGCCAGCTGGTCAGGGTCATCCACCTCAGCAACACGGAACCGTGTGGCAGTGATATTATTGACGGCACCCACATCCCTGCCCAAGTGCTGACTACCAGCCATCTATGTATATAAACCACGAGGTTACTTCTCCATGGTCCCACAGGCCCTCTCAACTCCCGTGGGCAGTTTATTGACATTTTCTTAGGCTGGTCAAGGAAGGCACGTGATGCTTGCATCTTCTGCGACTCCAGAGTCTTCCAGAAGCTGGAGGCAGGCAGTTTATTCCCTGATCTCATCATCAGGGTGGGGGATGTGTTCTACATTCTGTTGCCCTGGCTCACGAAGCTTTACACCGTACACCTTGACCCTAGCAAGGAATGCTTCAATTCCAGGCTTGGCTGGGCCCGCCCTGTAGTGGAGGGTGCCTTTGGGTGTCTCAAGGTGAGGTAGGTATAGCTCCATATATTTATTTATATTAAGTAAATATATGGAGTTATACCTATCTCATAGACCTGGAAGGGACTTTGATAGGTCATTGAATCCAGTCCCCTGTCCTCGTGGCAGGACCAAGTACCATCCGTGGCAGATTTGCTCCAAATCCCATCCTTAAGGATTGAATTCACAACCCTGGGTTTAGCAGATCAATGCTCAAACCACTGAGGTATTCCTCCCCCAATAGGTTGAAATGTCTTGTCACCTGGCTGGATGTTGGGGAATGAAACATTCCCTGAAGTAGTGGCCAGTGTTCTGTGCTCTACAATATTTGTGATCTGAAGGGGGAGGTGTTCCTCCTGGGCGGGGGGTGGGGGAGCAAAGGCAGGCCAGGTCAGCAGGCTCTTTGAAGAGCTGTGCACAGCTGCCATCCAGCAGGCTCATCAGGTGGGGGTGCACATCCGGGAGCCCCTGAGGGAAAGTTTCTCACAAGGACCCCAGTGACACGCTCCCCAGGATCTCCCAACTAGGGGCCTGTGTCTTGCCCCTCTTTGCCTTTCCTCTCTCAATCCTCCCCGTCTTCCCCTGCAGAGACAATAAAACTGACATTGTTTTTTGGAAACAAAGTGGGTGTGTTTTTTATTTGGGGTCAAAGTAGCTGGAGAGGGGCTGGGGAAAGAATGTGGGAGAGGAAAGTGGGTGGAGGGAGAACCTTTGAGGGTGAAGGAGGGGTAAAGAGAGTCTCAGAGTTCTACAGAGTACTTGAAATAAGCCATTTTGAAATAGCATTGAGATAAGATACTCAAGATACACAATTTGAGCTATACAAATGATTTCATCATTTGGCGCTGTCTATGTGATGCCAAATTTCAAAATAAGGTGCTCTAAGAAAACGTCCCTTTTGCCTCATAGAATGATATTTACAGAGACTTTAGAATAATGAATCCAAAAAAACCAAGTTTGCTGTGAAGATGAGGGGTTGATATTTTGGGATTCTTGGGTATATGGAAATAGCCAAACATTACAGCTACACTGCAATGCTATGTTCACACTGGGGAATTAAGGTATTTTGGGGGTTATTTCAAATAAAGTATTTGAAAATATTTTTCAAAATAGTGTGTTCCCACATCAGGGAAGCATCAAAATTTGTGAGAGGTAGGCTCCCTTAGTAAGGACATGCTACATAGCATATTCTAAGAGTCAATGTAGTGTAGACATACTTTAACAAGTATTTCAGAATAAAACGTGCCAAAATGTAATGGGGAAATGCTATTTCAAAATAGAGAAGACTTGTAATTACTCTATCTGAGGCAGGCTTTCCTAAAGTGGATGTGCTACCTTGATTTAGAGCCCCAGGAAACACTAGAGCATAATTACTTTAATGGCCGTAGGAAGGAGCTATTTGTAAATAGCGACAGTGGAGCATACACAATATTGCTATTTAGAAATAGCAATTTCAACAATGGCATTATTCTGGAACAAACTCATGTCACAAAAAATAAGAAGCCTGTTATTCTGAAATACGTTCAAAATAACGGGCTTCCCCTCTGGATGCTCACGTTACCACTTTTCTAAAGTGATGTCTTATAGACGTGCTGTTAGTTACTCCCCAGTGCTTCCTGGGACTCCATTTTGAGTGACTGTGGGGAGTACTTACTTTGTTATACAGCACAAGCCTTACATTGAAATAACAATCTTTTATAAGATCATCTGAGCATATACACTGAATCCATGTCAATTTAAAACAGGAAATATTATTAGGGTAGAAATGCCCCATTCCGAAATAACTGCCCTTAGCAGAGCAACAGTGACACTCGGTGGTCACCGGCGGTAATGCACGTATAATTATGTAGCGCCTGCACAGTGCCGCTCGGTGGTCATTGCAGGTAATGTAGGTATAATTCTGTAGCGCCTCCACAGTGCCAAATTCTGTAGCGCCTCCACAGTGCCACTCGGTGGTCATTGCAGGTAATGCACGTATAATTCTGTAGCGCCTCCACAGTGCCGCTCGGTGGTCATTGCCGGTAATGCACGTATAATTCTGTAGCGCCTCCACAGTGACGCTCGGTGGTCATTGCCGGTAATGCACGTATAATTTTGCAGCGCCTCCACAGTGACACTCGGTGGTCATTGCCGGTAATGCACGTATAATTCTGCAGCGTCTCCACAGTGACACTCGGTGGTCATTGCCGGTAATGCAGGTATAATTTTGCAGCGCCTCCACAGTGACACTCGGTGGTCATTGCAGGTAATGCACGTATAATTCTGCAGCGCCTCCAGAGTTACACTCCGTGGCCATTTGCGGTATTGTGGGCACAATTCTCTAAGGCTGTGTCTAGACCAGGGGTGTCCAAACTTTTTTCAAAGAGGGCCAGATTTGATGAAGTGAACATGCGTGAGGGCCGACCATTTTGCCTGACATTCTTTGAACCATTAAAATTAAATGCAAATTAACTATTTTATGCAAAGTTTATTGCAAACGGCATACTTTTATTTCGTCACATGGATGACAAATCTAAACAGGTGTTAAATCACTCTGCCTTTCATATCTGAAGGCCAGATGAAAAAAAAAATCCAGGAAGCTGAAATATATGTCAGGAACATTGTAAAGTACATTACATATTATTGGTAATAGAGGTTGTCTGTCAACTTTTAAGTTCAAAAAATATGAACAGGAACATAACACCAAGTATACATGTTGTGTCCAAATATATTTATAACTGATTTAGACCAACTGACATTAACTGAGATTTTACAATGTATTCATCTCAATACATATGGATTCGTTGGGGGCCATAAAAGATAGATATTGCCAAATTACCTGTGGGGCCGTATTAAACCAGAACACGGGCCGCAATTGGCCCCCGGGCCGGACTTTGGACATGCCTGGTCTAGACTGTGTACATTGGCCCAAGAGGGCTTTTTCCCAAGCGGGAGCATCACTGTTCTTGCGCAAGAACATGGACAATCTTATAGTAGATCATCAGTGTTCTTGTGCAAATTCTCGCAGCCAGTTTAGACAGCTGCCAAGATTTTGTGCAAAAGCAGCCACTTTTGCGCAAAATCTTGCCAGTCTAGATGCACCTTTAGGCTACGTCTAGACTGGCATGATTGTCCGGAAATGCTTTTAATGGAAAAATTTTCCGTTAAAGGCATTTTCAGAACAGAACATCTAGATTGGCAAGAATGCTTTTACGCAAAAAGTGCTTTTGTGGAAAAGCATGTGTCCCAATCTAGATGCGCTTTTCTGCAAAAAAAAAAAGCCCCAATTGCCATTTTTGTGTTTGGGGCTCTTTTGCGGAAAACAAATCTGAGCTGTCTTCACTGGCCCTTTTGCTCAAAAGGGAGCAGAATAGTATTTCTGCAAGAAGCACTGATTTCTTACAGTAGGAAGTCAGTGCTTTTGTGGAAATTCAAGCGGCCAGTATAGACAGCTGGCAAGTTTTTCTGGAAAAGTGGCTGATTTTTCCAGAAAAACTGGCCAGTCTAGACACAACTATTCCCCAGAGGTATTTCAAAATAACAGGCCAATTCATGCTCACTCAATTTGTCCTGTGTCTGTTGCTAGTTGTCCTCCACGTACATTCAGTTTCCTCAGACTGGGCCTCGGGTTTGGGCAAGAGTAAGGGGTCTGGCTCTGGGTGAGATTTTTGAGGTGTGTGGGTTGGGGCAGGGTTTTGTGGGGTGGGAAGGGGTGAGGGGTTTTGTGTTTACCTCCACTGTCTCGGGCCCATGGGACATTTGAAATGGAATGGCTCCTAAGTAATTGCTACCTTTGTCCTTTACTAGTGGTGCTGGGGTGGGTGGGTGGGTGTAGGGCTGGGTTGCCTTTAGAACTGAGCACTCTCCTAGCAGCTGCTGCTCCATACTTAGCCACCCATGTTCTAATTTGTGTCAGGATTGAGGTCTGAGACCTTTGTGTATGAAAATTAAGTATTGGAGGAGCCAGTGGGGTCTAGAGGAGATGGGGGGAGGGAGCCTGAAAGGAAGCGTTGGCCAGTGTTGAAGCTCACATCATCAGAGTACAAGTTCTCACAGGTTGCCATTTGCCCATCATATTGGCTCTGGGGGGCATGGTGGGTTTCTTGTTTGTATCAGGTGGCCTGGCACTATAACAGGGAATGACCACCCTCCTTCATCTTGAGAATGAGGCAGCGTGTATCCTCTGTGGCACCAGGCAAGTAATGTTTCCTGCACTCTGCATATACTCCAGTTGAAACACCCTCTTCACTACATCTAAAGTAGCTATTTCAGCACCCAGTAGCTATGTACGCCCTGAGAAACCCTATTTCAGGTTCCTAAAAGGAAAACCTTGCCCCCAGAAAGAGGGGTGACTGTAGCCTCACCTGGTCACAGAGTTTGAGTCTGTGGAGATTAGTATTTGTTAGAAGAAGAGATGATAAATGCTTCAGCATGAGCTGCTCTTGCTGCTGCTAATGTAGAAATGGAGTAAAGGGAGTCTGTGGCGTATGAGTCTGCATTTATACCTTCCTTTGGCCTGCAAGGCATGCTGGGATATTGAGGGGCGGAGCTTATGGTAGCATTTAAGCTGGGCATCTAGGCCTAGGGAGTCATTCAGCTTTGGGTTCCTTTGAGGAGGTGTAGGTAGGTACTCCTACGATCATGGTGAGTGTTGATATTGGGTAATGCTGGGCTGTATTTTTGGTTAAAGTACCATTCTTCTGTTCTCATTTTTGATTTGTGATTTAATTGCATTTTATGTTATTTGTAGCGTATTTAATGCATGCGGGAAGATGATACAGGGAATTGTTTCTGATAGCCATTCTGCAAAACACACATCATTAGCATCAATAGGATTTCTAGAGTGTCTGCTGCAGAAGCATAGCAGTTTTCTGGCTGGGTTAGGCAGGGGCTGCTCTGAGATTACTGTAATGTGTAATGCAAGTTCTCTCTGATTCATTGTACTCATGGGGCTTTAGATGACTGAACGTGAAAGAAAAGGGGAAAAAATATAGCTGAAGTTAGCAATCAGGTTTGCAGTCGGGTTTTATTTGCATTTGCCAGTATTGTCCAATTTTGTATGGATCGGTGTTGTCATTTTCAAGATGCATGAATATTTTTATGCATTTTTCTCGTAGGTCCGTGAGTCCTCGACTACTGAGGGGAATGAGACATTGAGAGGGGAAACGCCCGTCAAATCGTCCTAGTTAAGTATCTGCCAAAGGGTTTGATGACGAGAAGCATTCCTGTTGTTGTGTCTTCTCGTTTTTGTATAGAAGCTCTCTAAACAGTGACCGTTGCTAACGGGAGTAGGAAAGGCATGCTGGTGGAAGGTCATTGTAGGAAGGGACCATGCATTTCCTCTGGAGGAAAGGGTGTTTCTGGGCCAGTGACCCATCTGTAGCTAGAGATGCTCCACGCTCAGTTTCCTGTCTGTTACAGTGCACTGGGCTTGCATAATCGGTCACTGCTACTTTTTTCTTTCATCCTCTTCTGGGTGTCGGTTTTCTGCAGAGCACTAGAGCATCTTAGTTAATGATGGGTTACTGTGGCAGCGAGAGAGGGAGGATGAGCAGGAGTATGTAGAAGTGTAGCCATTTTCTGTGTCCTGAAAAGCGATCGAGGGGGTGCGGCAGCGGGGCACGGGGAGTGTACTTTGTAAAAGAAATGTCTTTTGTTAATGAAGCAGTAGGCGGTTGAAGTTTGCTCATTGGCAAGAACGGTACCGGATGTGGATGCCGGTCGTCACGTTCCACGGAGGATCGTGACCATTTGTTCATTTGTCCGGGAAGACGTCACCGACCGAGGGACGACGACGTACGAGAGCGATGGCCTGTAGACAAAGGAAAAGAAGAGCTTGAGATCAGGAGGGGACATCAAAGTTAAGCGTCTTTCCGAGAGTTGGATGGTCAGAAGGATTTGTGAGGCTGAGGTTCATTGTTTAGGATCGGAAGTCCTGTCACACATGGCTATTGTGAAGAGGGATGGGAGCGGGGGGGGGGTCATTATATGGAGGAAGTGAGTATTTCTCCCGAGAGAGCGATGCGCATGTTGTAGTAAAAACTAAGCGTGCTTCTTCCCCTGCATTGCTTAAGCTCGAAACAGCAGGTATTGTTTAGCCGATTGCATATGTTGTAGAAGCTGCTAATCTTTCTGCCAGGGAATTGAGTAAACTTGCAGTGACCAATCACGTTGCAACATGCTGACCAGAAGGAATGTGAAATCTATAAAAGTTTCAGCTCAGGCAATGCTCAAGGTCGACCTTGCTTTGAGCACCGAGCTCCTCCGCCCAACTTGTTTGCAAACAATAAAATAGAGTTGGACCCAGCCTGAAAGCGTGACTGTCTTGAGCCAAATTGAACTAGCCTGCAGGGGACGAAACTAGCAATTTATGCAAGAATGTCACTAGAGATGCACTGGGTTTGCACAAGCGATCACCACTATCTCTGTCTTTGGTTCTATATGCAGTTGTGGTTTTCTGAGGCAGATGCGAGCGTCCTAGCTAGCGAGAGGCCCCAGCGGGGTGGGAAATGTGGAGGGCTACGTTCAGGAAGCGAGTTGCATCTTTGTCATAGATACACATGCGTCAGGGGTCTTTTGGGCTTTTGGTTATTTTAGCAAACGGAGAGCAATAACATAGTATCGTCGCTTTTAGCGATAATGTGGAATTTGTTGTTGACATGCCACAGGAGGATTCGAGTACAGAGCCGAGGGAGCGAGGCATGGCAAGTCCATCCTGTTCAGTCCTCGCGGTTTGAAGCAACGGAGACGCAAGCGGAAGTGGCATAACCGGTGGCGTCCGTGAGGTAAGTGTTAAGTTAGAGCTTTGAGTGCAGCCTTGACCAAGGCAATGTGGCCTTTGCTGTGTTAGGTGCGGTGGGCTAATTGCGAAAGGGTCCTCGGCTAATTA
The DNA here is from genome assembly GCF_052426305.1 of Pelodiscus sinensis. NCBI lineage: Eukaryota > Metazoa > Chordata > Testudines > Trionychidae > Pelodiscus > Pelodiscus sinensis. The sequence goes on from NC_143058.1 coordinate 78,911,399, forward strand.
CATAAGTTAACTCGGATGCTGTTTTTCCATGCCCGTCGTCGCTTGTAAGGTGGCGTGCTGTCGTCTGGTCATCAGTGTGGTCATCGTCCCGTACAATCGAACGTGTTGAGTTTTGTCACTTTCTTCGAATGGATCGTAGATGTGCGATATAGGTGTGGAGATTCGTCGGTATTATTGGAAGCATGGGAATAACGGTGAGGAGGGCTGTGTGGAACGTGCGTGGGGGGGGGGATCATTGTGATACTAGCGTGGTGAGGAGTCTCGTGACATGCGATTCTTGATTTAGTTATTTAAGGGTTTGTGGGGGAATGGGACAGAGTCATGTCGAAATAGATGTCATTTCCATAAATGTAACTGGCTTACAATAGTCTTTAGCGCACAGGCCGTTTGTCACGTTCAATTTTTGTCATTGTTGTAGGTTCTGCCTCCAGAAGATATCTAATTTGGAAAACCAGCGATGCAGTTGGCGAGCGGGGGAATTTTTCCCTCACGGCAGTGGATTTGATTTCACATTTGCAAGTTAAGTACGGCCATTGATTGGGATGTTTGTTGTGCGTGCTCTGTGTTTCACTTGGGGAAACATGGTTCACCGGGTGCACGTCACTGGGAAAAATCACGTGTGTTTTTTGGAAGCGAAGGTCTGCATTTGTTGTACGTGCCTTAACTGTGAATTGTTTTCCATTTCCATAGGAAGCGTTCACCGTCGGTGCGATGTGAAGACTTCGCCATGACCGGAGAAGAGTTTGGTGTGTCTTTGCCGGTTTGGAAGATGAAGAGTTTGCATAGGATTCGCTTTCAGATTTGCAAGTTAAGTACGGTTCTGATCAGGGGTTTTGTTTTTCGTGTGTGCTCTGTGTTTTGCTTGGGAAATGTGGTTCACCGGGTGCATGTCACTGGGGAAATTCACCTGTGATATGTTGCACATATGCGTGTTTTGGAACCTGAGGTAGTTTGCGTTTTGTGTGTGTGCCTTAATGGTGAGAATTGTGTTTAATTTCCATAGGAAGCGTTCTGTGTTCGTGCCCTCTGAAGATTTCTCTGTGAGCGAAGAAGAGTTTGACTTGTCTTTGCCGGTTTGGAAGATTTGGTTTCAGATTCTTAAGTTAAGTATGGTCCCGATCAGGGGTTTTGGTTTTTGTGCGCACTCTGCATTTCACTTGGGAAATGTGGTTCACCGGGTGCATGTCACTGGGAAAATTCACATATATGACGTAGCACGTGTGTGTTTGTTGTATGTGCCTTAACTGTGAGAATTGTTTTTCCTTTCAATAGGAAGTGTTCTCCATTGTTACGATCTGAAGATTTCTCCGTGAGCGGAGAAGAGTTCCGTGTGATTTTTGAAGCTGTAGAGTTTACATAGGATTTGATTTCACATTTTCAAGTTAAGTACGGTTCTTGATCAGCGGTTGGATTTTGTTGTGCGTGGTCTGAGTTTCAGTTGAGCAATGTGGTTCAGCGGGTGCATGTCACTTGGGGAAATTCACCTGCGGTATGTTGCACATATGTGCATTTTTGAAGGTGAGGTAGTTTGCGTTTGTTGTGTGTGCCTTAACCGTGAGAATTGTTTTTCGTTTCCATAGGAAGTGTTCCCTGTCTGTGTGATTTGAAGATTTTGCCATGACCGGAGAACAGTTTGGTGTGTCTTTGCTGGTTTGGAAGATGAAGAGATTGCATAGGATTCAAGTTAAGTACGGTCCCGATCAGGGGTTTTGTTTTTTGTGCGCACTCTGCATTTTACTTGGGAAATGTGGTTCACCGGGTGCATGTCACTGGGAACATTCACATACATAACGTAGCATGTGTGTGTTTGTTGTATGTGCCTTAACTGTGAGAATTGTTTTTCCTTTCAATAGGAAGTGTTCTCCATTGTTACGATCTGAAGATTTCTCTGTGAGCGGAGAAGAGTTCTGTGTGATTTTTGCCATTTTTGAAGCAGTAGAGTTTACATAGGATTCGATTTCACATTCTCAAGTTAAGTACGGTTCTTGATCAGCGGTTGGATTTTGTCGTGCGTGCTCTGAGTTTCAGTTGAGCAATGTGGTTCAGCGGGTGCATGTCACTTGGGGAAATTCACCTGCGGTATGTTGCACATATGCGTGTTTTCCAAGCTGAGGTAGTTTGTGTTTGTTGTGTGTGCCTTAACCGTGAGAATTGTTTTTCATTTCCATAGGAAGCGTTCCCTGTTGGTGTGCTCTAAAGATTTCTCTGTAAGTGGAGAAGAGTTTGGCTTGTCTTTGTTAGTTTGGAAGATTTGCTTTCAGATTCTCAAGTTAAGTATGGTCCTCGATCAGGGCTTTTGTTGTGTTTTTGTATTTCACTGGGTGCATGTCGCTGGGGAAGTTTACCTGTGCTAGATTGTATAGAGCCCTTTTGCAAGCTGAGGTGGTTTGTGTTTTGTTGTACAGGCCTTAACTGTAAGAATTGTTTTTCATTTCTATAGGAAGCGTTCTCCATCGGTACCATCTGGAGATTTGTCTGTTATCAGAGAGGAGTTTGGTGTGTCTTTGCTGGTTTTGAAGATGTAGAGTTTGCATTGGATTTGCTTTCAGATTTCCAAGTTAAGTATGGTTCTGATCAGGGATTGTGCGAGCTGTGCATTTTGCTCGGGAAAATGTATTTCACCGGGTGCATGTCACTGGGGGAAATTCACTCGCACTACACCGTATATGTGTGTTTTTTGGAAGCGGAAGCGGCTCGAGTTTGTCGTATGGGCATTAACCGTGACAATTGTTTTGTCTTTCTGTAGGAAGTCTTCCTCTTTGGTGTGATCTGAACATTTCTACGTGGCTGGAGAAGAATTTGGCGTGCCTTTGTTTGGAAGATGTGGAGTTTGTGTATTTCTCGCTTTGTGATTTGCAGTGTTCTCTTGTCTTGATGGCTAGTACCAAAGTTCTGAGTTGGCATTGTTAATATTTTCACAGTCCCAATTGGTAGATATGTCAAGTTCATGTACCAAAAATTCAAAATTAATGAAGTTGGTGGTTATTGTGTGTGTTCTAGCCATCAAAGTAACGAGAGGGCACTGTAATGTGTTGTATGTGTTTTTGTTTTGGAGTGTTTTATTATTTGATGTATTGTCATGCATTTGATGTATTGGAGTGCTGTATCATTTGATGTATTGTCATGCATTTGATGTATTGTAAGTGCTGTATTTCTAAGAGTGTAATGTGTAGTTTGAGTCTTGGTGAGATGACTCATTTTGTCATCCAAGTCATAAAGTGCATCATCACTGCAGTGATGATAAACCCTGATGCAGTGCAGTCAAACAGCCGCAAGGCTGACTTTTTTTTTAAACTGTCAGCCTTCCGGCTGTTTCGCTGCACTGCATCAGGGTTGGGACTGTCCCGGACAGTCTTTGACTTAACTTTTTTGACAAGATGGTGCTAAGGAGGAACCATGCTGGCTGTTTGCCAGGCGACACGTGGTCAACTCTGGATCACAAAGGCTAGAGATGTGGGCCAAGATATTGTAGAGGAGAGGTTTTGATATGAGAAGGTATTGCTTGCGGTGTATGTTCACCATGTCATGTAAGACTCTGAAAATGGAACATTATTATTGTTCATGTCATAGGACTTGTCCAGTATTGGTCACAGTACAAATGT